>NC_083339.1:7972976-8321598 GCF_019175385.1 Lycium barbarum | reverse complement strand
ATCGCCATTATCTTCTGCTGATGAGATGCTGTATCCAGTAGTTCTTGAAGATCTGCTGGGTCGGTATCATCAATATTGCTTAAAGCCTCTAAGAGCTTCTTTTTTAATTCTGCTTTGGATTCTGTTGATCCTGTCCTGCTGCTGGATGACTTTGGATTCTTAATTTTCAAATTTTTAGACTCCGGTGTCCATCCTTTGGTTTTTATGGTTTTAACTAAATATTTAATTCTTGATATTTCAGCTATGTCAAAAGACCAACTGATGATATAAGAAATTCTTTTTCTTATGTAATATTGACATAATTTAATATGATCCGGTAAGGTGGAAATCTCCTGTTCCTTCTGGAATCTTTCATAATGAATTTTTGAAGCTTTTGGGCATTGTTGCTTCATTGCCTCCAAATCTTTCCCACCAGGTGTAGAACCATCTAGGAATTATTGATTTAGACATTTGCTCGCTGTATTTCACAAACCATGTGTGAGAAATGGGTCTTACATACAGAAAATTATACCATGCTCATTCATAATCAAAGTAATTATAGGTCTGGGGCCTATGTTGTTCTGATAATACGATAGGAGTATGGAGATGATCCACCTTCCAATCAAAAGGACTAATAATCTTGTTTATGGTGACCTTGGAGTATGCAATACCATCTTGGCCATGTTTGTTATTTGTAGTATGTTCATTTGTTATTGATCCTGTGTCTGTTAGGATAAATTCACAATGCCTCCTAGTCTTGATAGGGTCATTGGTTTCAATATAGTCAAAATTAGTATAGCAAGGTTTGAGTCAATCCTCAACCTTCTAATTTTCATAATGTTTATCCAATGCTAACACAGGAAGCATTGCTTTGTTAATGATTTTGAACTCTTCTGGAGTTGCCTGTTGTTCTTCCTTCTTTGAGGGAGTGTTGGGATCAACTGCTTGGGCAAAAGACTTTGGGGTCTTCATTTTGTAACATTCACTGGTTTGGATTTTTCCTTTACCTGTTGTGGAACTGGTAGAAGGTTGGATCCTTTGAAATGGGGATGATGTTTCTGTTTGGGGAATAGAACCGAGGATAGTTAATTTTTTGTTTTGGGTTGGAAATGTGGGCCTCATGGGCCTGGGTAGGTTTGGAAATTCAGCTAAGGCTGAATACCTGTTATCATTTGGTTTTTTATCGGGTTTTTTCCTGAAGGGGGAGTTTGGGGCTCCTGGCCTCATGGTTACCCTGTAAAAATTCCCTTGTAAGAAAATCTGGTAAAGAGTTTAAATCTCCTTTTATAAATTCAATTTCAAAATCAAAACTTGATAGTAAAGCTTGCCATCTAGCAAAAATTTGTTTAGAAACAAGATTTTTAACATCTTTTTGCAAAATGTCTTTTGCTGATTTGCAATCAACTTTTAATAAAAAATTCTTATTTATCAAGTCATCTTGGAATTTTGTAATACATAGTACTATAGATAAAATTTCTTTTTTAATAGTACTATAATTCTTTTGTGCAGGATTCCAGATCCCTGATGTGAAACGAACTAATTGTTCTACAGATTCTGGGACAAGTCTTTGTTTAAGAATTCCACCGTATCCTTCATTAGAAGCATCGGTTTCTACTATCATGAAAGTATCTGGGTTTGGAATAGCTAGACATGGAAGTTTTTTGACAACAGTCTTGATTTTCTTAACTGTTTCTGTTTGTTCAAGACTCCATGGGACTGGGTTTTTCCTAAGACGCTTGTAAAGAGGTTCGCAGATCTTTCTGATATTAGGGATAAAGTCTGCAACATAATTAAGACTTCCTAGAAACCTTTGCAATTGGGTTTTGTCAGGAATTTCATCTGGAAATTTAGAAGAGAACTCTATGGCTCTACAAATGGGTTTATAAGTACCTTGGTATAAGTCATGTCCTAAAAATGTAATTGTTGTTTGAAACAATTTAATCTTTTTAGCACTTACTACAATCCATTATGTTTAACAATCTTAAAGAAAGTATTCAGATGCTTAAAGTGAGAATCTATGTCCTCAGAAAATATTAATACGTCATCTATATAAACAATAGACATATTGCTATAAGGGTTAAAAATATTATTCATAATATTCTGGAATTCAGAAGGGGCATTGTTTAACCCAAAAGGCATAACATTCCATTCATATTGCCCAAAAGGGACATTGAATGTAGTTTTGTATTTATCTTTTTCAGCAACTTGTATTTGCCAAAATCCTGATTTCATATCAAACTTACTATAGATGTTTGCTTTGTAAGTTCTTTTTAATAGATCTCTTTATTAGGTATCGGGTACCTAATCCATTGTAATACTTTATTTAAAGGTTTGTAATTTATAACTAATCTGGGAGATCCTCTTTCTTTTTCGACATTTTTATTTACATAAAATGCTGAACAGCTCCAAGGGGACCTAGAGGGTCTTATTATCTTTTTTTTTTTTTTTGTAAAAGATCATTGATTTCATTTTTGCAAGTTTCCATTAACTCGTGGTTCATTTGGATAGGCCTTGCCTTTGTAGGGATGGCTTGTTCATTGAATTCATCAATATATGGTAACTCAACAATGTGTCGCTTTCTTTCCCAAGAAGCACTTGGTAATTCTGAACAAACTTCATGTTCAAGTTTTTCTTGAAAACTTGCTATTTTCCTTTCTATCACCGGGTTTTTTAAAGTTTGTTCAATTTGATTAGACAATAAACATATTTTGAAAATAGTTTTTGATTTAACAAAATCACCTTCATCTTGAGAAAGAGTAGATAAATAAGGAAATCTAATTTCCTTTCCTAATACCGTAGTATAGTGTCACGACCCAACCCCGTAGGCCGTGACTAGTACCCGAGCTGGGCACTCATATACACACCTGTTAGCTATATGATCAGTCCACAACAAACATAATATGGAGCTTATAACGACCAAAACATAGTCTCGGAACTGTCGCCTAAATGTATATATATGTTCGGCAACCTGTCTCCTGAGGAGTCATAACTATCAACAGATAACACAGTACATAAGCCGACAAGACTGTCATAACAGGTGGGAACGTCCCAACTATATATATATAAACGCAAGCCGACAAGGCTGCTACCACAACATGACAATATATGCAAGCCGGCAAGGCTGCCACAACGATAGAACACGCATACTAATCATACACACATTGATCACATCTGGATACAACCCATATACATGTCTACAGACCTCTAAGAGTATCAACAGTAACATATGACGGGACAGGGCCCCGTCTTACCCCTGGACAAAACATATATATATACATATCAGGAAGTCGGTACCAAATCTAGGCTCCGGAACGACGGAGCTCTCCAAGACAGCAGAAAGGGAATCCTAAGCTGGCGGATCACCAAGGCGAGTATCTGCACCTGCGGGCATGAAACGCAGCCCCTCCGAAGAAAGGGGGTCAGTACGGAATATGTACTGAGCATGTAAAGCATGAAATACAATAAAAGGATCATAACTGAAATAAGAAGTACAGGAAACAAGTACAATGTTCAGCATACCAAAACGCTTGCCTTTGAAACATAAATCATGCATGTCAATATCATATATCATATGCCCTCCTGGCCGCCATAACATGTCATTATATCATCATATCATCATCATGTCATCATATCATATATATATATATATATATATATATATATATATATATATCGTACCCGACCCTCTAGTGAGGGACTCGGTGAACAATGCAGTGAAACTGTACACGATAACATACCCGGCCCGGGACTCGGTGAAAGATATATTGAGGCATGCACGACCAGAGTAGTGAGAAACCATATGCAATTTTAAACATTATCAAAGACTCAATGGAATAATCAAAACGAACTATCATTTGAAAATCAAGACAATAGTCATATCAAATACCTTTGAATGTCACTGTGGATTATATCAAGTAGAACTCTGGAATCATATGTACGTATTGAAACATAATAAATTAAGTTCTGGGAACCAAGGACACTAGCCATCTGTCACACCCCGATCTTACTAGGGTGTGATGGGCACCCGACCCTTACTTAGGGCCGAGCGAACCCTCTGACTCCTATTACATACATAATTTTTTTTTCATCGTACTCAAATCAAATATAATCTGTGATCATATGGACTTTATAACATAACATAAAATGACACATAGGCTGCTGACAGAACCGACACTCTATACCCACGACTCTATCTGCAAAGTCTCTAACCTCGAACATAGCGTCATAGTACATATACTCTGACTTGGCAGCACTCCAGGACAAGTGGAGCCTACCAACTCCGCTGGAACATCTTCTATGTTAACTTCGCATCCTTTGGGTGTACCTGCGCGGCATGAACGCAGCCCCCGAAGAAGAGGGGTCAGTACGAGCAATATACTGAGTATGTAAGGCAAGAATAGTAACATAGTAAGAAATATGCGTGTGAATAATAACTGCATGGAAACATAAAACATGTCATAGAATAAAAGAGTAACCTGTACATATGAGTGCCGCTGAGGGCGGATACCATGCATACTTAGCTGGTCATGTCATGTCATATCTTATCATATCATCTCATATCGTATCATATCATATCATATCATATCATATCATATCATGTCATGTCATATCATGTCGTGTCATATCATATCATGTCATGTCATAGCACCGAACAATGTCGGCTCGCCCACATAGCGCCGAAATACGTCGGCTCGCCCATATATCCCGCGTCCGGGATGATAAGCCAGCTGACCAGGTGGCAATGAAACATGTTTCCCTTCCCATCCCCCATGTATCCCTTCCCCCACCCCATGTGCATATACATATCTTATATACATATGTCATATAAGCATGCAGGAGAGCCCAAAAAAAATCATGTATCCATCGGAGTGACGTAAGGTCGGTGACCTCCGATTACGTTATGGAATAACCATGATCGCTTCGTCTCACCTTGAAGGAACTAGTATCATAAGGCGAGACTATCAATGAAGAGTGTCACTATGAGAAAATATAAAATAGGGTCATGAGGCATCGTTTCATATACTTGGAGCCTTTAAAACAGTGAATATCCATAATAGAGTTGAGAAATCAAGAAATAACTTAACATTTTCATATTGTCATATTCATGGTAGGAACATATCGTCAACATATCTGTCATAGACATTTTCTCATATTTGACGTCAGGGTTGTCAATGTAATACATATCCATCATTTTTGTCATAAAAGCTTATAATACCATAAACCTTTGTTTTGGAAAAATACGAACATTTTGAAAAACGTTGACGGGTTATCGGGAAAGTAATCATACCTTAGAATCATAGACATCTAACTTTTAAAAACAAGTAAGATATGGAGACAATTTTAAATTCACAATATCGGGATCATGCCTTTGAAAGAAAAGGGACGAGCCTTAACATACCTGTTCCACGTCCTATTAGCTATGCTTATGTGTCCGAGCTTGTAAGTCTACATTTAAGATAATTCACACTAATGTTAGCCTTTTCATCGTACACTTGTGCCATAATTCAAATTATACTATTTTATATTCTGCCGAAAATCGGGCAGCATCTCCCCTGTTTATATGCCTAGCCCAAATTTTTAATTCAGCAGCCAACAACAACAACAACAATACCAACATCAATTATAATGTTTCCAACTCAAAACATCTCCTAAAATAGCCCACACGCTGTTTTTCAGCTTTCATAACTAATTAACTCAGTATACAATTATTTAATCGCGTATTCTTCGTAAATAAACCGGTATTAGCACAAATAGAAAGAGATTCATACCTTTCTCCCTTTAATATTGCTTAATCTCCACTTTTCCACGCTAAATTTAGGCCACCACACACTGTTATATGATTCTGCACCAATAATTATACGCTACCCGGACTGGAATTGGGAAATTATACCTGGTTTTGGGCAAAATTTTGGTTGGGGAGTTTGGGAGAACTCTCCAGATTTTTGGAGAGTTTTGGGGTGTGTTTTTCGTGTGTTGATCTGAAAATGAGGGGGGTTTCGCCCTTTTTATGATGTTTAGAAGCTGCCAGAAGCAGCTGGAAAAATGCTCTGCGCGTTCACGCTGCCTTCTGGCGTGATCGCGTAGAGTTAAATAATTTCCTTCTGCGCGTTCGCGCCCCCTTTGGGCGCGTTCGCGCAGGGTTAAAATTTCTGACTGGATGTTCATTCAGTAAAACAGTCATAACTCTTGATCCCGATATCGTATGAGGGCCCACGACCTATGGTTAGAAAGCTCTTTCAAGTATCTACAATTTTTATTTCTGGGGGTTTTCCCAAATTCTAAACTTATAATGCCGTGTTTGCCCTTTCAAGTCAGATCATCCGAAAACGTTTCCTTAAATCGTCCTTTTGGAGGGCTTATGCCCATTTTTGGCTTATGGGTCCTTCTTAGGACTTGCTCAACTTTCCATATACTACTCGTATGCATCTTCATATGTCCTTTATAAAACTTTGGCATGTGGGCCCCACTTAGCTTGCAGCAACGAGGGCTTTTCGTCAATTAACATATGAACTAATTTACACCATATGGTCTCCAAATGTCATATATATATGCCATTATTACCTTCTTATAACACAACCTTCATTCTGAAATTGATTTTTCAGATTTTTGTTCAGCGCGTTCGCGCCACGTTGGGGGCGCGTTCGCGCTGTATTGGCCCCTTTGGCCCATTCTAAGCCGTCTACAGGTTTTGGTAACGCAAAATTTTTCCGGGGTGTAACACCATCCTAGTGGCTCTAAGAATAGGAACTTTTTGGAATCATATACATATCGTCTATTCGTTTCATAAGGATCATGCCAAAGAGAAAGAAGTGTTAACTTTACATACCTTTAGCGCTTATTCGCCACGCAATATGTATACGCTGCCCAATAATATCTCAACCTATATTAAGGCGTCAAGAACTACGATTAAACTACGGGGAGATTCAAAACGTATTCTAACGTTAGTAATTCCTTTCTAGATAATTAGACGACGTTTCCCTTGTCTCCAAACCAACCACATAACAACCAAGCCAACATTAATAACCACACGTTCAAGTGCTAATCCGAGACTACTCAAGACAATATTCGAAAACGTTCCGGACAGCCCACACAATATTCCAAACAACCCACATTCAAAATGTTCGAATACAATCCACATACGACTACTACTTGTCACACCCCATTTTAACCCGGAAAGTTAAATTAGAAGTATGACATATTGGAAATTCCTGTTTTTGTTTATTTTAAGGAGTCGCCACCTAATTATTTATGGTGAATTAGGACACCTGAAATTTATTAAAGTTATGCTTAAAGTTAACTCTGTTTAAGGTCTGCGAAACTTAAGATTCTAGGTAAGGGTTCAATTAGTCTAAAGGGAAGGTATTAGGCATCCTTTAAGACCCATTAACAATGGTTAACCGACCGGACTTATAATTAATTAGGCTAAGAAAGTAGCTATGATATTTCAGAAAAAAAGAAACATGATTTTGCAAGTATGGCTAAAGTTGTAAATAGGCATGTAAGAATACTATTTAAAATAGAACTTGTAGAAAAAATGATAATTTGTATAAAAGAGTATTTTTAATGCTATTTTGAAATACGACTTATAAATGTTGTTAAGATTTTAAACGAAAGTGTAATAATGTTGTTTAAAATAATACTTGTAGAAAACACAATAATTTGTGTAAAAATTTAGTTAAAATAAACTAAAAGAAGCGGAATATGTGATGTTTATATATATTTGGAGAAAAGTGAGCTATACCAACTCACAAATTAAAAGAGTTATTGTAAGATTAATGTTAAATAATTTTTTAAGGTTTCATATAAAGACTAGTAGTTTAAATGTATATGTTACACTGAGGTTGTTTCAACAAGATACGTGTTTCAAGTGTTGGAAAAGAATTGAAGTAAAAAAAAACTAGCCGTTAAAACTAATTGGCTTTTATTTCGTAGAATGAATTAACGTTAGTGTAAGATTTGTTATGTTTAAAATCTCTAAAATGATAAGCATAAGTTATTATTCCCTTAGCCGAAAGATGTAGTCATGTTATTTTTGAAAATCAATTACTCCAAATAAATGTTATAGATACTATTAACAATTTAGAAAATAGAGTTGAATGTAATTTTTTTTTTTTATGGAATTAACTACCCATAACTAAACTAAAACCCTTAATGTCACTAAAGTCTATCTTAATTAACAAGCATAAATGTTAGTTATACAAAGCAAATAAAATATAATAATAAGAAGGAAGAGAGGAGAAAGTTAAATAGGTCTGGCCCATTTATTTAGGCCTAATTGCTGCAAACTGTTGGCATTATTGGGCTTCGGCCCAATATCCTTCTTTATAATGAAGCTGTAGGCTGTTCTGTTTATTGGGCTTTGGCCCAGATTTGTTTTCTTGTATGACTGCAGATTGGGCTGATATAGGAGGAGGTTTTGTTGGGCCTTTAGCCCAACACCAAATGCGGAGGAATGACGAGTCCGAGGGACTCGTATGCGATGTTCATGCACAAAAAAAAGAAAGAAAAGATTAACATACGATCAATAAACAAAGTCAAACATGCAAGATACAATTCAAAGCAAATCAGTGGATTATGTATACGCTCTGTATATTTGGCATATCTTATGTATATTTATACATAATCCATCAAAAAAAAGGGGGGGGGGGGGGGGGGGGGGGGGGGGGAGGAGAAAGAAAGTATTGTGGAGCTTCAGATGCATACGGTCCAATCCTTAGGAAAACAGCAATTATTAAGCTCAAAAACCATGGCGGTGTAAACGGTCAAGAATATAGCAACTCATAGCAGCCACTATGATAACAAAATTGAAACAAACACAATAGCAATATTCCCTCGAATTGCCTCAGAATTCAGCTTAGGCCAGATGCGAATATTGAATTTAACACACTCAAATCATATTACAAAGAAGAAGAAGACATTCTTAAAGTTGATCAACCCATAATTCTTAGGAGAAGCTTTAAAGAAGCATGCCAAACCATCAAATTCCTTTAAATAAAACAACGAGCATAACTGAAGATTCCATTGGGACAGAAGAACAAGCGTGACTCTAAGAAATAATTCATGATGACAAACGACTGTTAAAGCTAAAAATATATGACCCAACACCTTCAATCATAGATAAGAGAGAATACCCCAACATACTCGCATGAAATAGTAATCATGAAGTTCACACTTTATCGGAAAAGAAACTCGAGGCCAAAGCGTAACTAGAAATGAAGATGAAGTGTACTCACTGATTTTAAAGCGACAAAATAATAATTTTAGAATGGCAAACCTTGTTACACATGACAGAAAACCAGGGAAGACAGATTTCAGACCAAACAAGAGGGCTGTTATGAAAACAATACGAAAACAGATTCAACAGATTTCAGCCCAAACGAGAGATTGAAGACACTATGAAAAAACATCAACTTATAAATAGACTGAAACTCCCATTGAAACAAATTCAGACCCAGTGAGAGGGCTGCTGTCGTCAATAACTGCTGAAGCCATATTTCTCACCAGGTCAAGTTCTCGGCAGTATAGGTGTCAACATGTTTTCTAAAACAGTCCAATTAGCAGGCAAGTGGATGCAAAGGTCAGGTGTGATAAAGACATTATAGGAGAGGCATTCAGATATGGTTCCACACCATACTCAAGCATGCAAGATACAAACAAATGAAGGGACCACAGACTAAGGGAGAAGAATTGTCATGCTGAAGGGAACTAGATACAAGCACAGTCAAGCAAATGATAGCAACGAGTTCACAATAAAGTAGCACATTAAATAAATTCAGACTCCTCCTAGGCTCATAGAATTTGAACATGTACACTGAACATAAAAGAGGTTAGGCTCAAGATAGGATTATGAAAAGATAAGCATTTGAGGGAGATCAACTGATTTTGAACACCAAATCATCTCGACTTAATCATCCAAACACGAGCTCATACGAACATCTAAATACTAATAAACTCAGATTAGACTGAATTAAAATGAGACAATAACATATAGATGCTATCCACTGTTAAACTGCGACAACTGAACTACTAAACACCTACATTGACAACAGAATTGGGAAATGACGAAACAGAACAGGGGCCAAACAGAATTCAGAAACCAACATCGACATGTCCTATTATCAGTTCATCATATCCACCCAAACAGATTACATTTATGACGGGTATCTTACTAAAAAAAAAAGCAAGAGGGAAACAATGCTGGCCTGTTCTAATCGGGTATGTAATATACCTAGGATATACACACAGTAGTGTGTATATCAGATGTATATCGAATGTATATCTTCTTCTTGTCTTGACAAATCATTGTATATCCTATGTATATCCGATTTTTAATAGATGCTACGTCCTGGAAATTCAGTCTCATGATCCCAACCACAGTATATGTCTTTCAAATCCGTCTATTAGCGATTGTTATTCTATCCTAACAGCTCCCAAACGTCAAACGAATAACGCGACGACAACGAAACTACATAATCACTAACATATAGCAGTATAAACCAAAAATCTTGAACAAGCAGAAATTAAAGATCACGAGTGACAATTATATCGAAGTTTACCTGTTTGTGGTGCAGTGAAGTGAGGCGTCGAAGTCGTCGAACCTACACTCTCGTTATGAATAGACTCGAACAGGAGCGAACCTCAAAATCGTTTAAAGAAACTAAAGTTTTCAACCAAACAGATAGAGTAATCGTTGGCTGCTTTCTTGGAATCTCCTATATTCGATGATTAAACTTGGGTTTTGTAGGGAAATTTGGTTCTAGATCCTTCGTTTTTCTATCTTTTGTTCCTAAAAATAAACCATTCCAAAAAATCCCCCCTATCTCTTCCCCAAATTAGGATTATTTATAGTATTGTGATTAGGGTTTAAATGGAAGAGGAAGAGGAGCGGGGGACAGGCGTGGTGGAAGTGCAGAGGGAGCACGTGAGGGAGACAAGGATAAGTGGAGCAGCGAGGGATGGCAGAGAAGAGGTGGGAAGAACGTGGGAGATGGAGGCGAGATGGAGACGAGGAGGAGAGTGAAGGACAGGCGTGGGGGACAAAGAAAGGTGGAGGTGACAGAGATGAAGGTGGAGAGTAACGTGGGAGGGGAGCGTGAGATTGAGCGAGAGAGAGAACGGAGGAACGGCGGAGATGAAGGTGGAGAAGAGAGAGAGAGAAAGGGGTAGGGGTGAAGGAGAGAAAGGAGGAGATGATGATGAAGGAAGCGGAAGGGTTAGGTTTTTTAGGAATTGGGTTGGGTCGGGTCATGTAAATGTAGTGGGCTGATCCGGATATTTTAGAGTAATGGGCTGGTCCGTTTGGGCTGGCCCATTAATTTAAATATGGGTTGAAAAATGTGGGTTGGGTATAAAAATGTGGGTTGTTTATTTAGGTAGGGAAATAATATTGTATTGGTATTTTGGGCCATTAATTTGGCTGAAAATTGTTGATCCTTCCTCCGCTATTTAATTATTCTTGGGCTTCTAATTTAATAACTGGTAAAGATGATAAATAATTAATATGTAAAAAAAAAAAATATTTTGCAAAGTGTTGTCTTGTAATTAATTTAACGAGTCCAAACCCGAAAACGAAACGATGACGAACATTTAAAATTTGTGATAAAGTAATGCTCGTAAAAAAATAGCGAAAATAATAGTAGTGAAAATAAAGTATTTAGCTCGTCGATAAATTTAGAAACTCGAGTAAATTAAATAAAAGAGGGACAAAATTGGGTGTCAACAGATGCCCCTCTTCGACCGGAGATGATGTAAGAATCTTCGGGCGAAGAAGTTGACGTAGTAGCCAATTTTGTTTGGACCGACGAATATGAGTTTGTAAAAAAGTACGGTTTAGAAGAATTGACAGAAAATATTATGAGGACCGAAGGAATTATGGAAAATTATGGCCGAATCTCAGTTTCGAGTTGCCTACATATCTCGGGCTGCACGAGAATCAGGCCATGTGTAGTTCGAAAGTTTTGGGGATTCATAATCTTGCGGGGGTTGTAGACAGGTGACGAGAACGTTCAAGAATGAAACATATGCTTATAGCCTCCTAATTATAAATGTGGCACGCAACACACCTTTAAGTAGGACTCTACTAGACACGATGTAAATTTTCAAAAAAATGTCCCAGTGTTGAGTTATGGAGACGCTGGGGGTGTAGAAAGGAATATGAGATTGTAAAAAGAGTAGATTTAGTAGAGTTTTAGCGGAGGATGTGAAAAAGAAATTAACCTATGTATCACGTGTTTGTGGACATAGGCGGAATCGAGTTCGAGAATATATCCGTGACCTTTGCTTGTGAGTTTGGTATTCCTCTTCAGCATGTTTGCCCCAGTTCACTGCGTAAGATAAAGTTCCACGTTGTGTTGCATCCCTGCAGGTTGTGTTTTCTGCCAAAACTGAAATTCGTGTCCAAAATTAGTAATAGAGTTGAAAGTGTAAAATTGTAAAGAGTGTAAAATGATAGTAAATATGAGTGTGGGAATGAAAGTGAAGCCGTGTGGCTAATGTTGTCTCTGATTGTCTTCAGGGACTTGAATGAATGCGTGATGCGTATGCTGAGGATGTGATAATATTTCCAGTTGCATTTGCAGATGATAGTGATAAGGTCTCTGGCTGTCTTCCGGGACTCGATGATAAATGATATCTGCGAATTTTAAGGTAAATTCATTAAAGTGGTAAGGTAGATGATGAAATAAAGGAATGAAGTAAGGAGTAAAATAAATGTGTAGCCGTTTGGCTTATGCGGGTGAGGCCGTATAGCCGGGTGATGTCTCCGATGGTTGTCGGGACTCAATGATATGCTGATGAGGCTGTATAGCCAAACGATGTCTCCGGTTGTCTTCGGAGGCTCAAAGATAATTCCTGTAAAGTTCAGGGTAAAGTTGTTAAAGTTGGTAAAGTAAATGATAAAGTAGAGAGTAAAGTCAAAGTGTAGCCGTCTGGCTTATGCGTATGAGGCCGTGTGGCCATGCGATGTCTCCGGTTGTCTTCGGGACTTGACGATATCTCTCCGGTTGTCTTCAGAGATTTGATGCTGATTCCCGTAAAGTCCAGGATAAAGTTGTAAAGTGGATGATGTCTCCGGTTGTCTTCGGAGGCTCAATGATAATTCCTGTAAAGTTCAGGGTAAAGTTGGTAAAGTTGGTAAAGTAAATGATAAAGTAGAGAGTAATGTCAAAATGTAGCCGTATGGCTTATGCACGTGAGGCTGTAGAGCCGAATGATGCCCCCGGCTGTCTTCGGAGACTTGATGATATGACATCTCCAGTTGTCTTCGGAGATTCGATAATGATTCCCGTAAAGTCCAGGGTGAAGTTGTATGATGTCTCCGGTTGTCTTCGGAGATTTGATAATGATTCCCGTAAAGTCCAGGGTGAAGTTGTATGATGTCTCCGGTTGTCTTCGGAGATTTTGATGTTGATTCCTGTAGAGTTCAGGGTAAAGTGGTTAAAGTAGGTAAAGTGAATGATAAAGTAATGGATAACGTAGGGGGTAAAGTAAAAGTGTAGCCGTTCGGCTGATGATGTTGACGGTATCGCGACAGGCTGAATTAATGACGCGTAATCCTGATTTGATTCGTCTTTAACCTGCAAAACAGGTATATTCGTTAATGAAGTCATAAAGTTGTTCTGATAAAATAAAATTAAAGATAAAGTTTAGAAATAAAGTCGTTTGGCTTTTGAGGGGAGGCCATATTGAGCCAGATGATGCTTTTCGGTCGTGATAGACTTGACTGTTGATCTCGCGATCTTTTAATTCCTGCACTCAAAGAAAAATTCTTAGTTTGGGAGGGGGAAGTTGATTCGTGTTGACTCCAAGCTTGGCTTTGTTGGCGCTCCATTCATCCTGTTTGTTTGGATCTTGTGGCCTCTGTTTAAGCCTCGGTAGATGAACAGTAGTGAAATAATTGAAAGAAAGTATTTCATTTGAAAGGTAGGTATGTAAGTATATGTATAAGGAAATGTAATTATACGTATATAAGTTGTGAAATATGTATATGTAAATGTATGTATGTAAGGAAAGATATATATGTAAATGTATATATATGTAAGTTGTAAAATATTCTGCCAGCTTCGGATTGTGACACTTCTAAAGTAATTGGTCTATAATACTTCCTGTCTGATAGCCTTAATCTTGTCGATGCACAATTGTTCTTTTGTCTATATCTTTTCAAAACATGCCCCAGTTTTGATTCAGAAGGGTATACTAAACCTATGCTATGTCGTGACCGAACCTTGTATAGGTTGCCTACGTATCCGCCAAGGAATCAGGTCAGAACGTAGTTCGTGAATTCATAACAAAAATAGTCTGAAGTTTTCTAATAAAGGGACCGAACCCGATGTGGATTGCCTACGTATCCCACCAAGGGAATCAGGTCGGCGTAGTTCTGCTATGTAAACGGCTAAAGGTTTGTAGGATTTCTATCTGAATATGATTGACCCGTATGTTGATAGTCTACGAATCTCGCCGAGGGAATCAGGCTATATGTAGTTCTCCTTGTATAAGGTTTTTTTTTTTTTTGTTATAATGCAACCGAACCCTATGTGGGCTGCCTACGTATCCCACCACGGGAATCAGGGCGGAACGTAGTTCGTATGGCAAAAATTCTAACCTAGTATGACCGAGTCCCTATGTGGGCTGCCTACGTATCCACCGAGGAATCAGGTCAAGCGTAGTTCGCAACATGGTTGTTAAAGGAAAGGTTGTAAACTAGGTTGTCTTACCTAATGTCGTCCTTTGATTTTTTCTTGGATTGCTAGCTTTCAGGCTTATGTCATCACCTATCGGCTATTTCGATTTCTTTCGAGTGGAATCTTATCTTGTCCCCTAGTTTCTTTGTTACTCTCTCGGGATGTATGTTTGCCTGTTCGTTCATTTCATGTCACAATCGTAGAGTTGACAGATTTGATAATTATAGTAGAAAATAACAATAATAGATGATTAAGGAAAATCAGAAATGCATTCATAGTTTTCACGATTAAGCTTCCAAAAGATGAAGCAAAGCAAACAAAAGTTTTGAGCATGATTCCAGCCTTTAAAAAAAAGTTCACTACATGTTCGGTCTACCAAAGACCACCGGTGAATCAGAGACGGAGTACAAGTCCAATTCTTCAGAGTCTCTCCTGGTTCGGCACCCCATATTGTCAGTGCCTTGGTGTTGCGAGTAGTTGTATTGGATTGTTCCCACGAGAGCGACAAAGTTGTTGATCTGACTCTTTCCGCACTGGACTCCTCTAAATCTTGGCATTTCCGTGAGCAGGCAAAGGATTGTTGACCACATTGGGCTTAGCTTCAGCGAGCTGAATTACTCCTTCCTTAATCAGGGCTTCGATTTTGTTTTTAAGCCCATAGCAATCTTCAGTGGCGTGCCCAACAACTCCAGAGTGGTATGCGCAGCTTTTGGAACCATCAAACCATTTTGGGATAGGCTCGGGAATTTTTCCTTCAATCGGTTGTATTATGCCTGCTGCTTTCATTCTTTCGAACAATTGAGCCAAGGGTTCAGCGATCTGAGTGTAATTACGGGTGTTTTTGGTGTCAGGGTTTGGACGGGCTCTAGGTATAGTATGTGGTCGATTTTGGTAAGTTGGAGCTTGGTTGGGTTGATACGGGCGTGGGTTTTGATGCGGAGGCGCTCGGGGTTGGTAGTAGTTTGCTTGGGTGTTGTAAACGGGGTAAGGAGGTAGTGGAGCTTGGTAGGGTTCAGGGTAGTGGTAAGGGTAGAAAGTTTGTTGTGGGTGGTTAAAGTATGGAATGGCTTGGCTCGGCTCATGTCCTTGAGCGTTCATGACTGCAGCGACATCTTCCTTCTTCTTTTTAATCCCGTTGATAGAACCAGATTGTATAGCTTTGTTCATTGCTTGTAAAGCAATAAGATCCTGAATTTTCCCCGATTTGATTCCTTCTTCCAAGGCTTCTCCCATTCGAACAACTTCTGTGAATTTTTGTCCCATCATACCTATCATTTTCTCGTAAAATATGCCAGCCTGGCATTCAATGAAGGTAGCAGTCATTTCCCTATCATTCATCGGAGGTTGAACCCTGGCTGCTTCTGACCTCCAACGTAACGCATATTCGCGGAACGTCTCAGTTGACTTCCTGGTTAACTTAGTCATGTAAACTCTATCTGGTGTGATATCGGTGTTAAAACTGAACCTGTCCATAAAGTCTTGCGCCATGTCACTCCAACCACGCCATTTACGGACATCCTGTTGTGTATACCAAGTAAGTGCTTCGCCAGATAAGCTTCTTATGAAGAGCTTCATCCTTATGCTCTGGTCTCTGCCCACTCCAACCAGTTTGTCACAATAAGCCCTTAAGTGTGTATGAGGGTCGCCTGTTCCATTGAATGTATCAAATTTTGGCGGTTTGTAGCCCACGGGTAAATCAACGTCAGGTTGAACACAGAGATCTTCGTATTCTACACTCTTAGTTCCTCTAGCAACTTGAAGGTTCCTCATTGCTTCTTTGAGACTGTGGATCTCTTTTAGCAGTATGTTATCTGCCCCTGCCTTTGCATCCCTTTCCATTTCTTCGTATTGATCTACCTCGGGTTGGAACCTGACCGTTACTGGGTTGGTAAAGGTTTGTGTTTCTGTGGCATATACCGGAGGAACACATTGTGCATTTGGGGTGACAAAGTGTGCCCCGTGCATATGCTGGGTTGGATAAGTTTGGACGATGGGGGTGTTTTGGACAAGAGGTGGTGTGTTGTAATTGGTGTTTATAGGTGGTTGATTCGGTGGGTTTAGAGGAGTAGTTATAGGTGGTGGGTTAGTGTTGGTGGATAAAGGAATGTAAGGAGTATGACCTAGTGATTGATTTGGTGGGTTGACGGGTGGTGGATTATGAGTAGCATAGGTAGTGTAGGTGGGTGGTTGATTTTGTGGAGGAGTATAGCTAGTGTAAGTGGTTGGTTGACTTTGTGGGGGAGTATAGACGGATGTTGGATTTGGTGGATTTGCGGGGGTGATCGGAGGCAAGTTGTTGTTAGTAGGTGCATTGTTTTGGGGAGGAAAATGCTCAGGAACTGGGGATTCGAGTGATGGGAAACGAGGTGGTTCTGGTGCAGTATTGCTAGGTTCAGAAGGTGAATTTTGGAGTGTGATGGATAAATTGGTCAAGTCCCTAACCCGATTTAGTTCTCCACGTAGATTCTCAATTTCTTGAGTCAGGCGGGCGATATGTTCATCCCGTTGAATAGCAGTTCCATGTTCAGAAGTTTCAGGCGGATCGCTAGCGATCACGAGGTTTTCTACACCAGTTGGAACAGGTGCGGCCGGATCAGACATAGTAATTTCATTTCCTTGGACAGCCCAACTACGTTCAGGTAACGATGACGTCTTTGACCTCGTGATGTAAGGATGGTCGGCCATCGAGCGTCAACACGAATCAACTCTCTGTTCGGGAATAAGATAAAATAGACATACAGTATAAACGATGTTAATCTCATGAACATATCTAGGTAAAGTCATTATCACGTAAAGTCAAGTAAGTCATGTAGCAAATAATTCATCAAATAGAGTCAAACAAGTTGTCAAACAAGCATATCAAGCAACAACGTGTCCTAACATGCATGTGACCTCTTTGTGCCAGAGGTAGGCCTAACGTTTGTTTGAAGGGTAAAGTGTGCCATAATACGTCATCCCGTTGCTTTGATTAATTAGACAAATTCTATTTCTCAAAAAAAATAAAGTAAAAAATAATATAACATTTATTATACGTCAAATGAATACAACGTAAAGTGTTTCCTAATCTAAATAAAATTTCCTAATTTCTAAATTTCAGCTCCGTTTTGCGATGTCCTTGATCTTCGTCATTTGTTGCACTCCGATGCAAATGCATACCTGTCATAGAAATGTTAATCATTCCCTCCTTCCTAAAGTTTAATTAATTAGAGCAAGTAGTCAATATTTAGGCACAGTTATCCTTCAAACATGCACATAAAGTATGATTGGTGTCACTCGGGGTCGTGAACCCGCTTGGACATTTGGACAAAGTCATCTAATGGGCTTAATACACCAAGGATATTAAACCTCCTAGGATATGAAATGTATGCTCTTAATAAAAGGTGTTGGTTTAGCCCTATCCTAGGTTGACTAGGAGTGGGTTTACTAGACGCAAGGTTCCCGAGTGGACTACTCGAGTGAGAAGGCTACGCGGTCACCGTTATTCGGACACCCCCGCGCACGCGCCAACTCTCCTAAGATTTGGATTCTACGAAGAAATTCGCGGGTGCGCTAAGCACACCTCGCGTGTACGTGTGATAGTGTGAGATTTCCAAAAGTGGAGGAAATATGAACGGAATGACAATTTATCGAAGCAGTAACACATAAACAGTTTATATCAAAAGAAACAGTTTATATCAAACAAACAATTAATAGCATGTAAAAATAGTTAACAAATAAATAAAGTGATTCCAAATAAACACACAAAGCCTATTTAAACTAAGTCCGTTATGGTTAGAACCTAAGTGAGTCCCCAGCAGAGTCGCCAAGCTGTCACACCCCATTTTAACCCGGAAAGTTAAATTAGAAGTATGACATATTGGAAATTCCTGTTTTTGTTTATTTTAAGGAGTCGCCACCTAATTATTTATGGTGAATTAGGACACCTGAAATTTATTAAAGTTATGCTTAAAGTTAACTCTGTTTAAGGTCTGCGAAACTTAAGATTCTAGGTAAGGGTTCAATTAGTCTAAAGGGAAGGTATTAGGCATCCTTTAAGACCCATTAACAATGGTTAACCGACCGGACTTATAATTAATTAGGCTAAGAAAGTAGCTATGATATTTCAGAAAAAAAGAAACATGATTTTGCAAGTATGGCTAAAGTTGTAAATAGGCATGTAAGAATACTATTTAAAATAGAACTTGTAGAAAAAATGATAATTTGTATAAAAGAGTATTTTTAATGCTATTTTGAAATACGACTTATAAATGTTGTTAAGATTTTAAACGAAAGTGTAATAATGTTGTTTAAAATAATACTTGTAGAAAACACAATAATTTGTGTAAAAATTTAGTTAAAATAAACTAAAAGAAGCGGAATATGTGATGTTTATATATATTTGGAGAAAAGTGAGCTATACCAACTCACAAATTAAAAGAGTTATTGTAAGATTAATGTTAAATAATTTTTTAAGGTTTCATATAAAGACTAGTAGTTTAAATGTATATGTTACACTGAGGTTGTTTCAACAAGATACGTGTTTCAAGTGTTGGAAAAGAATTGAAGTAAAAAAAAACTAGCCGTTAAAACTAATTGGCTTTTATTTCGTAGAATGAATTAACGTTAGTGTAAGATTTGTTATGTTTAAAATCTCTAAAATGATAAGCATAAGTTATTATTCCCTTAGCCGAAAGATGTAGTCATGTTATTTTTGAAAATCAATTACTCCAAATAAATGTTATAGATACTATTAACAATTTAGAAAATAGAGTTGAATGTAATTTTTTTTTTTTATGGAATTAACTACCCATAACTAAACTAAAACCCTTAATGTCACTAAAGTCTATCTTAATTAACAAGCATAAATGTTAGTTATACAAAGCAAATAAAATATAATAATAAGAAGGAAGAGAGGAGAAAGTTAAATAGGTCTGGCCCATTTATTTAGGCCTAATTGCTGCAAACTGTTGGCATTATTGGGCTTCGGCCCAATATCCTTCTTTATAATGAAGCTGTAGGCTGTTCTGTTTATTGGGCTTTGGCCCAGATTTGTTTTCTTGTATGACTGCAGATTGGGCTGATATAGGAGGAGGTTTTGTTGGGCCTTTAGCCCAACACCAAATGCGGAGGAATGACGAGTCCGAGGGACTCGTATGCGATGTTCATGCACAAAAAAAAGAAAGAAAAGATTAACATACGATCAATAAACAAAGTCAAACATGCAAGATACAATTCAAAGCAAATCAGTGGATTATGTATACGCTCTGTATATTTGGCATATCTTATGTATATTTATACATAATCCATCAAAAAAAAGGGGGGGGGGGGGGGGGGGGGGGGGGGGGGGGGGGGGGGGGAAGGAGAAAGAAAGTATTGTGGAGCTTCAGATGCATACGGTCCAATCCTTAGGAAAACAGCAATTATTAAGCTCAAAAACCATGGCGGTGTAAACGGTCAAGAATATAGCAACTCATAGCAGCCACTATGATAACAAAATTGAAACAAACACAATAGCAATATTCCCTCGAATTGCCTCAGAATTCAGCTTAGGCCAGATGCGAATATTGAATTTAACACACTCAAATCATATTACAAAGAAGAAGAAGACATTCTTAAAGTTGATCAACCCATAATTCTTAGGAGAAGCTTTAAAGAAGCATGCCAAACCATCAAATTCCTTTAAATAAAACAACGAGCATAACTGAAGATTCCATTGGGACAGAAGAACAAGCGTGACTCTAAGAAATAATTCATGATGACAAACGACTGTTAAAGCTAAAAATATATGACCCAACACCTTCAATCATAGATAAGAGAGAATACCCCAACATACTCGCATGAAATAGTAATCATGAAGTTCACACTTTATCGGAAAAGAAACTCGAGGCCAAAGCGTAACTAGAAATGAAGATGAAGTGTACTCACTGATTTTAAAGCGACAGAATAATAATTTTAGAATGGCAAACCTTGTTACACATGACAGAAAACCAGGGAAGACAGATTTCAGACCAAACAAGAGGGCTGTTATGAAAACAATACGAAAACAGATTCAACAGATTTCAGCCCAAACGAGAGATTGAAGACACTATGAAAAAACATCAACTTATAAATAGACTGAAACTCCCATTGAAACAAATTCAGACCCAGTGAGAGGGCTGCTGTCGTCAATAACTGCTGAAGCCATATTTCTCACCAGGTCAAGTTCTCGGCAGTATAGGTGTCAACATGTTTTCTAAAACAGTCCAATTAGCAGGCAAGTGGATGCAAAGGTCAGGTGTGATAAAGACATTATAGGAGAGGCATTCAGATATGGTTCCACACCATACTCAAGCATGCAAGATACAAACAAATGAAGGGACCACAGACTAAGGGAGAAGAATTGTCATGCTGAAGGGAACTAGATACAAGCACAGTCAAGCAAATGATAGCAACGAGTTCACAATAAAGTAGCACATTAAATAAATTCAGACTCCTCCTAGGCTCATAGAATTTGAACATGTACACTGAACATAAAAGAGGTTAGGCTCAAGATAGGATTATGAAAAGATAAGCATTTGAGGGAGATCAACTGATTTTGAACACCAAATCATCTCGACTTAATCATCCAAACACGAGCTCATACGAACATCTAAATACTAATAAACTCAGATTAGACTGAATTAAAATGAGACAATAACATATAGATGCTATCCACTGTTAAACTGCGACAACTGAACTACTAAACACCTACATTGACAACAGAATTGGGAAATGACGAAACAGAACAGGGGCCAAACAGAATTCAGAAACCAACATCGACATGTCCTATTATCAGTTCATCATATCCACCCAAACAGATTACATTTATGACGGGTATCTTACTAAAAAAAAAAGCAAGAGGGAAACAATGCTGGCCTGTTCTAATCGGGTATGTAATATACCTAGGATATACACACAGTAGTGTGTATATCAGATGTATATCGAATGTATATCTTCTTCTTGTCTTGACAAATCATTGTATATCCTATGTATATCCGATTTTTAATAGATGCTACGTCCTGGAAATTCAGTCTCATGATCCCAACCACAGTATATGTCTTTCAAATCCGTCTATTAGCGATTGTTATTCTATCCTAACAGCTCCCAAACGTCAAACGAATAACGCGACGACAACGAAACTACATAATCACTAACATATAGCAGTATAAACCAAAAATCTTGAACAAGCAGAAATTAAAGATCACGAGTGACAATTATATCGAAGTTTACCTGTTTGTGGTGCAGTGAAGTGAGGCGTCGAAGTCGTCGAACCTACACTCTCGTTATGAATAGACTCGAACAGGAGCGAACCTCAAAATCGTTTAAAGAAACTAAAGTTTTCAACCAAACAGATAGAGTAATCGTTGGCTGCTTTCTTGGAATCTCCTATATTCGATGATTAAACTTGGGTTTTGTAGGGAAATTTGGTTCTAGATCCTTCGTTTTTCTATCTTTTGTTCCTAAAAATAAACCATTCCAAAAAATCCCCCCTATCTCTTCCCCAAATTAGGATTATTTATAGTATTGTGATTAGGGTTTAAATGGAAGAGGAAGAGGAGCGGGGGACAGGCGTGGTGGAAGTGCAGAGGGAGCACGTGAGGGAGACAAGGATAAGTGGAGCAGCGAGGGATGGCAGAGAAGAGGTGGGAAGAACGTGGGAGATGGAGGCGAGATGGAGACGAGGAGGAGAGTGAAGGACAGGCGTGGGGGACAAAGAAAGGTGGAGGTGACAGAGATGAAGGTGGAGAGTAACGTGGGAGGGGAGCGTGAGATTGAGCGAGAGAGAGAACGGAGGAACGGCGGAGATGAAGGTGGAGAAGAGAGAGAGAGAAAGGGGTAGGGGTGAAGGAGAGAAAGGAGGAGATGATGATGAAGGAAGCGGAAGGGTTAGGTTTTTTAGGAATTGGGTTGGGTCGGGTCATGTAAATGTAGTGGGCTGATCCGGATATTTTAGAGTAATGGGCTGGTCCGTTTGGGCTGGCCCATTAATTTAAATATGGGTTGAAAAATGTGGGTTGGGTATAAAAATGTGGGTTGTTTATTTAGGTAGGGAAATAATATTGTATTGGTATTTTGGGCCATTAATTTGGCTGAAAATTGTTGATCCTTCCTCCGCTATTTAATTATTCTTGGGCTTCTAATTTAATAACTGGTAAAGATGATAAATAATTAATATGTAAAAAAAAAAAAAATATTTTGCAAAGTGTTGTCTTGTAATTAATTTAACGAGTCCAAACCCGAAAACGAAACGATGACGAACATTTAAAATTTGTGATAAAGTAATGCTCGTAAAAAAATAGCGAAAATAATAGTAGTGAAAATAAAGTATTTAGCTCGTCGATAAATTTAGAAACTCGAGTAAATTAAATAAAAGAGGGACAAAATTGGGTGTCAACAGATGCCCCTCTTCGACCGGAGATGATGTAAGAATCTTCGGGCGAAGAAGTTGACGTAGTAGCCAATTTTGTTTGGACCGACGAATATGAGTTTGTAAAAAAGTACGGTTTAGAAGAATTGACAGAAAATATTATGAGGACCGAAGGAATTATGGAAAATTATGGCCGAATCTCAGTTTCGAGTTGCCTACATATCTCGGGCTGCACGAGAATCAGGCCATGTGTAGTTCGAAAGTTTTGGGGATTCATAATCTTGCGGGGGTTGTAGACAGGTGACGAGAACGTTCAAGAATGAAACATATGCTTATAGCCTCCTAATTATAAATGTGGCACGCAACACACCTTTAAGTAGGACTCTACTAGACACGATGTAAATTTTCAAAAAAATGTCCCAGTGTTGAGTTATGGAGACGCTGGGGGTGTAGAAAGGAATATGAGATTGTAAAAAGAGTAGATTTAGTAGAGTTTTAGCGGAGGATGTGAAAAAGAAATTAACCTATGTATCACGTGTTTGTGGACATAGGCGGAATCGAGTTCGAGAATATATCCGTGACCTTTGCTTGTGAGTTTGGTATTCCTCTTCAGCATGTTTGCCCCAGTTCACTGCGTAAGATAAAGTTCCACGTTGTGTTGCATCCCTGCAGGTTGTGTTTTCTGCCAAAACTGAAATTCGTGTCCAAAATTAGTAATAGAGTTGAAAGTGTAAAATTGTAAAGAGTGTAAAATGATAGTAAATATGAGTGTGGGAATGAAAGTGAAGCCGTGTGGCTAATGTTGTCTCT
Organism: Lycium barbarum; assembly: GCF_019175385.1. Lineage (NCBI taxonomy): Eukaryota > Viridiplantae > Streptophyta > Magnoliopsida > Solanales > Solanaceae > Lycium > Lycium barbarum. The sequence continues at coordinate 8,297,766 of NC_083339.1, read as the reverse complement.
GATTGTCTTCAGGGACTTGAATGAATGCGTGATGCGTATGCTGAGGATGTGATAATATTTCCAGTTGCATTTGCAGATGATAGTGATAAGGTCTCTGGCTGTCTTCCGGGACTCGATGATAAATGATATCTGCGAATTTTAAGGTAAATTCATTAAAGTGGTAAGGTAGATGATGAAATAAAGGAATGAAGTAAGGAGTAAAATAAATGTGTAGCCGTTTGGCTTATGCGGGTGAGGCCGTATAGCCGGGTGATGTCTCCGATGGTTGTCGGGACTCAATGATATGCTGATGAGGCTGTATAGCCAAACGATGTCTCCGGTTGTCTTCGGAGGCTCAAAGATAATTCCTGTAAAGTTCAGGGTAAAGTTGTTAAAGTTGGTAAAGTAAATGATAAAGTAGAGAGTAAAGTCAAAGTGTAGCCGTCTGGCTTATGCGTATGAGGCCGTGTGGCCATGCGATGTCTCCGGTTGTCTTCGGGACTTGACGATATCTCTCCGGTTGTCTTCAGAGATTTGATGCTGATTCCCGTAAAGTCCAGGATAAAGTTGTAAAGTGGATGATGTCTCCGGTTGTCTTCGGAGGCTCAATGATAATTCCTGTAAAGTTCAGGGTAAAGTTGGTAAAGTTGGTAAAGTAAATGATAAAGTAGAGAGTAATGTCAAAATGTAGCCGTATGGCTTATGCACGTGAGGCTGTAGAGCCGAATGATGCCCCCGGCTGTCTTCGGAGACTTGATGATATGACATCTCCAGTTGTCTTCGGAGATTCGATAATGATTCCCGTAAAGTCCAGGGTGAAGTTGTATGATGTCTCCGGTTGTCTTCGGAGATTTGATAATGATTCCCGTAAAGTCCAGGGTGAAGTTGTATGATGTCTCCGGTTGTCTTCGGAGATTTTGATGTTGATTCCTGTAGAGTTCAGGGTAAAGTGGTTAAAGTAGGTAAAGTGAATGATAAAGTAATGGATAACGTAGGGGGTAAAGTAAAAGTGTAGCCGTTCGGCTGATGATGTTGACGGTATCGCGACAGGCTGAATTAATGACGCGTAATCCTGATTTGATTCGTCTTTAACCTGCAAAACAGGTATATTCGTTAATGAAGTCATAAAGTTGTTCTGATAAAATAAAATTAAAGATAAAGTTTAGAAATAAAGTCGTTTGGCTTTTGAGGGGAGGCCATATTGAGCCAGATGATGCTTTTCGGTCGTGATAGACTTGACTGTTGATCTCGCGATCTTTTAATTCCTGCACTCAAAGAAAAATTCTTAGTTTGGGAGGGGGAAGTTGATTCGTGTTGACTCCAAGCTTGGCTTTGTTGGCGCTCCATTCATCCTGTTTGTTTGGATCTTGTGGCCTCTGTTTAAGCCTCGGTAGATGAACAGTAGTGAAATAATTGAAAGAAAGTATTTCATTTGAAAGGTAGGTATGTAAGTATATGTATAAGGAAATGTAATTATACGTATATAAGTTGTGAAATATGTATATGTAAATGTATGTATGTAAGGAAAGATATATATGTAAATGTATATATATGTAAGTTGTAAAATATTCTGCCAGCTTCGGATTGTGACACTTCTAAAGTAATTGGTCTATAATACTTCCTGTCTGATAGCCTTAATCTTGTCGATGCACAATTGTTCTTTTGTCTATATCTTTTCAAAACATGCCCCAGTTTTGATTCAGAAGGGTATACTAAACCTATGCTATGTCGTGACCGAACCTTGTATAGGTTGCCTACGTATCCGCCAAGGAATCAGGTCAGAACGTAGTTCGTGAATTCATAACAAAAATAGTCTGAAGTTTTCTAATAAAGGGACCGAACCCGATGTGGATTGCCTACGTATCCCACCAAGGGAATCAGGTCGGCGTAGTTCTGCTATGTAAACGGCTAAAGGTTTGTAGGATTTCTATCTGAATATGATTGACCCGTATGTTGATAGTCTACGAATCTCGCCGAGGGAATCAGGCTATATGTAGTTCTCCTTGTATAAGGTTTTTTTTTTTTTGTTATAATGCAACCGAACCCTATGTGGGCTGCCTACGTATCCCACCACGGGAATCAGGGCGGAACGTAGTTCGTATGGCAAAAATTCTAACCTAGTATGACCGAGTCCCTATGTGGGCTGCCTACGTATCCACCGAGGAATCAGGTCAAGCGTAGTTCGCAACATGGTTGTTAAAGGAAAGGTTGTAAACTAGGTTGTCTTACCTAATGTCGTCCTTTGATTTTTTCTTGGATTGCTAGCTTTCAGGCTTATGTCATCACCTATCGGCTATTTCGATTTCTTTCGAGTGGAATCTTATCTTGTCCCCTAGTTTCTTTGTTACTCTCTCGGGATGTATGTTTGTCTGTTCGTTCATTTCATGTCACAATCGTAGAGTTGACAGATTTGATAATTATAGTAGAAAATAACAATAATAGATGATTAAGGAAAATCAGAAATGCATTCATAGTTTTCACGATTAAGCTTCCAAAAGATGAAGCAAAGCAAACAAAAGTTTTGAGCATGATTCCAGCCTTTAAAAAAAAGTTCACTACATATTCGGTCTACCAAAGACCACCGGTGAATCAGAGACGGAGTACAAGTCCAATTCTTCAGAGTCTCTCCTGGTTCGGCACCCCATATTGTCAGTGCCTTGGTGTTGCGAGTAGTTGTATTGGATTGTTCCCACGAGAGCGACAAAGTTGTTGATCTGACTCTTTCCGCACTGGACTCCTCTAAATCTTGGCATTTCCGTGAGCAGGCAAAGGATTGTTGACCACATTGGGCTTAGCTTCAGCGAGCTGAATTACTCCTTCCTTAATCAGGGCTTCGATTTTGTTTTTAAGCCCATAGCAATCTTCAGTGGCGTGCCCAACAACTCCAGAGTGGTATGCGCAGCTTTTGGAACCATCAAACCATTTTGGGATAGGCTCGGGAATTTTTCCTTCAATCGGTTGTATTATGCCTGCTGCTTTCATTCTTTCGAACAATTGAGCCAAGGGTTCAGCGATCTGAGTGTAATTACGGGTGTTTTTGGTGTCAGGGTTTGGACGGGCTCTAGGTATAGTATGTGGTCGATTTTGGTAAGTTGGAGCTTGGTTGGGTTGATACGGGCGTGGGTTTTGATGCGGAGGCGCTCGGGGTTGGTAGTAGTTTGCTTGGGTGTTGTAAACGGGGTAAGGAGGTAGTGGAGCTTGGTAGGGTTCAGGGTAGTGGTAAGGGTAGAAAGTTTGTTGTGGGTGGTTAAAGTATGGAATGGCTTGGCTCGGCTCATGTCCTTGAGCGTTCATGACTGCAGCGACATCTTCCTTCTTCTTTTTAATCCCGTTGATAGAACCAGATTGTATAGCTTTGTTCATTGCTTGTAAAGCAATAAGATCCTGAATTTTCCCCGATTTGATTCCTTCTTCCAAGGCTTCTCCCATTCGAACAACTTCTGTGAATTTTTGTCCCATCATACCTATCATTTTCTCGTAAAATATGCCAGCCTGGCATTCAATGAAGGTAGCAGTCATTTCCCTATCATTCATCGGAGGTTGAACCCTGGCTGCTTCTGACCTCCAACGTAACGCATATTCGCGGAACGTCTCAGTTGACTTCCTGGTTAACTTAGTCATGTAAACTCTATCTGGTGTGATATCGGTGTTAAAACTGAACCTGTCCATAAAGTCTTGCGCCATGTCACTCCAACCACGCCATTTACGGACATCCTGTTGTGTATACCAAGTAAGTGCTTCGCCAGATAAGCTTCTTATGAAGAGCTTCATCCTTATGCTCTGGTCTCTGCCCACTCCAACCAGTTTGTCACAATAAGCCCTTAAGTGTGTATGAGGGTCGCCTGTTCCATTGAATGTATCAAATTTTGGCGGTTTGTAGCCCACGGGTAAATCAACGTCAGGTTGAACACAGAGATCTTCGTATTCTACACTCTTAGTTCCTCTAGCAACTTGAAGGTTCCTCATTGCTTCTTTGAGACTGTGGATCTCTTTTAGCAGTATGTTATCTGCCCCTGCCTTTGCATCCCTTTCCATTTCTTCGTATTGATCTACCTCGGGTTGGAACCTGACCGTTACTGGGTTGGTAAAGGTTTGTGTTTCTGTGGCATATACCGGAGGAACACATTGTGCATTTGGGGTGACAAAGTGTGCCCCGTGCATATGCTGGGTTGGATAAGTTTGGACGATGGGGGTGTTTTGGACAAGAGGTGGTGTGTTGTAATTGGTGTTTATAGGTGGTTGATTCGGTGGGTTTAGAGGAGTAGTTATAGGTGGTGGGTTAGTGTTGGTGGATAAAGGAATGTAAGGAGTATGACCTAGTGATTGATTTGGTGGGTTGACGGGTGGTGGATTATGAGTAGCATAGGTAGTGTAGGTGGGTGGTTGATTTTGTGGAGGAGTATAGCTAGTGTAAGTGGTTGGTTGACTTTGTGGGGGAGTATAGACGGATGTTGGATTTGGTGGATTTGCGGGGGTGATCGGAGGCAAGTTGTTGTTAGTAGGTGCATTGTTTTGGGGAGGAAAATGCTCAGGAACTGGGGATTCGAGTGATGGGAAACGAGGTGGTTCTGGTGCAGTATTGCTAGGTTCAGAAGGTGAATTTTGGAGTGTGATGGATAAATTGGTCAAGTCCCTAACCCGATTTAGTTCTCCACGTAGATTCTCAATTTCTTGAGTCAGGCGGGCGATATGTTCATCCCGTTGAATAGCAGTTCCATGTTCAGAAGTTTCAGGCGGATCGCTAGCGATCACGAGGTTTTCTACACCAGTTGGAACAGGTGCGGCCGGATCAGACATAGTAATTTCATTTCCTTGGACAGCCCAACTACGTTCAGGTAACGATGACGTCTTTGACCTCGTGATGTAAGGATGGTCGGCCATCGAGCGTCAACACGAATCAACTCTCTGTTCGGGAATAAGATAAAATAGACATACAGTATAAACGATGTTAATCTCATGAACATATCTAGGTAAAGTCATTATCACGTAAAGTCAAGTAAGTCATGTAGCAAATAATTCATCAAATAGAGTCAAACAAGTTGTCAAACAAGCATATCAAGCAACAACGTGTCCTAACATGCATGTGACCTCTTTGTGCCAGAGGTAGGCCTAACGTTTGTTTGAAGGGTAAAGTGTGCCATAATACGTCATCCCGTTGCTTTGATTAATTAGACAAATTCTATTTCTCAAAAAAAATAAAGTAAAAAATAATATAACATTTATTATACGTCAAATGAATACAACGTAAAGTGTTTCCTAATCTAAATAAAATTTCCTAATTTCTAAATTTCAGCTCCGATTTGCGATGTCCTTGATCTTCGTCATTTGTTGCACTCCGATGCAAATGCATACCTGTCATAGAAATGTTAATCATTCCCTCCTTCCTAAAGTTTAATTAATTAGAGCAAGTAGTCAATATTTAGGCACAGTTATCCTTCAAACATGCACATAAAGTATGATTGGTGTCACTCGGGGTCGTGAACCCGCTTGGACATTTGGACAAAGTCATCTAATGGGCTTAATACACCAAGGATATTAAACCTCCTAGGATATGAAATGTATGCTCTTAATAAAAGGTGTTGGTTTAGCCCTATCCTAGGTTGACTAGGAGTGGGTTTACTAGACGCAAGGTTCCCGAGTGGACTACTCGAGTGAGAAGGCTACGCGGTCACCGTTATTCGGACACCCCCGCGCACGCGCCAACTCTCCTAAGATTTGGATTCTACGAAGAAATTCGCGGGTGCGCTAAGCACACCTCGCGTGTACGTGTGATAGTGTGAGATTTCCAAAAGTGGAGGAAATATGAACGGAATGACAATTTATCGAAGCAGTAACACATAAACAGTTTATATCAAAAGAAACAGTTTATATCAAACAAACAATTAATAGCATGTAAAAATAGTTAACAAATAAATAAAGTGATTCCAAATAAACACACAAAGCCTATTTAAACTAAGTCCGTTATGGTTAGAACCTAAGTGAGTCCCCAGCAGAGTCGCCAAGCTGTCACACCCCATTTTAACCCGGAAAGTTAAATTAGAAGTATGACATATTGGAAATTCCTGTTTTTGTTTATTTTAAGGAGTCGCCACCTAATTATTTATGGTGAATTAGGACACCTGAAATTTATTAAAGTTATGCTTAAAGTTAACTCTGTTTAAGGTCTGCGAAACTTAAGATTCTAGGTAAGGGTTCAATTAGTCTAAAGGGAAGGTATTAGGCATCCTTTAAGACCCATTAACAATGGTTAACCGACCGGACTTATAATTAATTAGGCTAAGAAAGTAGCTATGATATTTCAGAAAAAAAGAAACATGATTTTGCAAGTATGGCTAAAGTTGTAAATAGGCATGTAAGAATACTATTTAAAATAGAACTTGTAGAAAAAATGATAATTTGTATAAAAGAGTATTTTTAATGCTATTTTGAAATACGACTTATAAATGTTGTTAAGATTTTAAACGAAAGTGTAATAATGTTGTTTAAAATAATACTTGTAGAAAACACAATAATTTGTGTAAAAATTTAGTTAAAATAAACTAAAAGAAGCGGAATATGTGATGTTTATATATATTTGGAGAAAAGTGAGCTATACCAACTCACAAATTAAAAGAGTTATTGTAAGATTAATGTTAAATAATTTTTTAAGGTTTCATATAAAGACTAGTAGTTTAAATGTATATGTTACACTGAGGTTGTTTCAACAAGATACGTGTTTCAAGTGTTGGAAAAGAATTGAAGTAAAAAAAAACTAGCCGTTAAAACTAATTGGCTTTTATTTCGTAGAATGAATTAACGTTAGTGTAAGATTTGTTATGTTTAAAATCTCTAAAATGATAAGCATAAGTTATTATTCCCTTAGCCGAAAGATGTAGTCATGTTATTTTTGAAAATCAATTACTCCAAATAAATGTTATAGATACTATTAACAATTTAGAAAATAGAGTTGAATGTAATTTTTTTTTTTTATGGAATTAACTACCCATAACTAAACTAAAACCCTTAATGTCACTAAAGTCTATCTTAATTAACAAGCATAAATGTTAGTTATACAAAGCAAATAAAATATAATAATAAGAAGGAAGAGAGGAGAAAGTTAAATAGGTCTGGCCCATTTATTTAGGCCTAATTGCTGCAAACTGTTGGCATTATTGGGCTTCGGCCCAATATCCTTCTTTATAATGAAGCTGTAGGCTGTTCTGTTTATTGGGCTTTGGCCCAGATTTGTTTTCTTGTATGACTGCAGATTGGGCTGATATAGGAGGAGGTTTTGTTGGGCCTTTAGCCCAACACCAAATGCGGAGGAATGACGAGTCCGAGGGACTCGTATGCGATGTTCATGCACAAAAAAAAGAAAGAAAAGATTAACATACGATCAATAAACAAAGTCAAACATGCAAGATACAATTCAAAGCAAATCAGTGGATTATGTATACGCTCTGTATATTTGGCATATCTTATGTATATTTATACATAATCCATCAAAAAAAAGGGGGGGGGGGGGGGGGGGAAGGAGAAAGAAAGTATTGTGGAGCTTCAGATGCATACGGTCCAATCCTTAGGAAAACAGCAATTATTAAGCTCAAAAACCATGGCGGTGTAAACGGTCAAGAATATAGCAACTCATAGCAGCCACTATGATAACAAAATTGAAACAAACACAATAGCAATATTCCCTCGAATTGCCTCAGAATTCAGCTTAGGCCAGATGCGAATATTGAATTTAACACACTCAAATCATATTACAAAGAAGAAGAAGACATTCTTAAAGTTGATCAACCCATAATTCTTAGGAGAAGCTTTAAAGAAGCATGCCAAACCATCAAATTCCTTTAAATAAAACAACGAGCATAACTGAAGATTCCATTGGGACAGAAGAACAAGCGTGACTCTAAGAAATAATTCATGATGACAAACGACTGTTAAAGCTAAAAATATATGACCCAACACCTTCAATCATAGATAAGAGAGAATACCCCAACATACTCGCATGAAATAGTAATCATGAAGTTCACACTTTATCGGAAAAGAAACTCGAGGCCAAAGCGTAACTAGAAATGAAGATGAAGTGTACTCACTGATTTTAAAGCGACAGAATAATAATTTTAGAATGGCAAACCTTGTTACACATGACAGAAAACCAGGGAAGACAGATTTCAGACCAAACAAGAGGGCTGTTATGAAAACAATACGAAAACAGATTCAACAGATTTCAGCCCAAACGAGAGATTGAAGACACTATGAAAAAACATCAACTTATAAATAGACTGAAACTCCCATTGAAACAAATTCAGACCCAGTGAGAGGGCTGCTGTCGTCAATAACTGCTGAAGCCATATTTCTCACCAGGTCAAGTTCTCGGCAGTATAGGTGTCAACATGTTTTCTAAAACAGTCCAATTAGCAGGCAAGTGGATGCAAAGGTCAGGTGTGATAAAGACATTATAGGAGAGGCATTCAGATATGGTTCCACACCATACTCAAGCATGCAAGATACAAACAAATGAAGGGACCACAGACTAAGGGAGAAGAATTGTCATGCTGAAGGGAACTAGATACAAGCACAGTCAAGCAAATGATAGCAACGAGTTCACAATAAAGTAGCACATTAAATAAATTCAGACTCCTCCTAGGCTCATAGAATTTGAACATGTACACTGAACATAAAAGAGGTTAGGCTCAAGATAGGATTATGAAAAGATAAGCATTTGAGGGAGATCAACTGATTTTGAACACCAAATCATCTCGACTTAATCATCCAAACACGAGCTCATACGAACATCTAAATACTAATAAACTCAGATTAGACTGAATTAAAATGAGACAATAACATATAGATGCTATCCACTGTTAAACTGCGACAACTGAACTACTAAACACCTACATTGACAACAGAATTGGGAAATGACGAAACAGAACAGGGGCCAAACAGAATTCAGAAACCAACATCGACATGTCCTATTATCAGTTCATCATATCCACCCAAACAGATTACATTTATGACGGGTATCTTACTAAAAAAAAAAGCAAGAGGGAAACAATGCTGGCCTGTTCTAATCGGGTATGTAATATACCTAGGATATACACACAGTAGTGTGTATATCAGATGTATATCGAATGTATATCTTCTTCTTGTCTTGACAAATCATTGTATATCCTATGTATATCCGATTTTTAATAGATGCTACGTCCTGGAAATTCAGTCTCATGATCCCAACCACAGTATATGTCTTTCAAATCCGTCTATTAGCGATTGTTATTCTATCCTAACAGCTCCCAAACGTCAAACGAATAACGCGACGACAACGAAACTACATAATCACTAACATATAGCAGTATAAACCAAAAATCTTGAACAAGCAGAAATTAAAGATCACGAGTGACAATTATATCGAAGTTTACCTGTTTGTGGTGCAGTGAAGTGAGGCGTCGAAGTCGTCGAACCTACACTCTCGTTATGAATAGACTCGAACAGGAGCGAACCTCAAAATCGTTTAAAGAAACTAAAGTTTTCAACCAAACAGATAGAGTAATCGTTGGCTGCTTTCTTGGAATCTCCTATATTCGATGATTAAACTTGGGTTTTGTAGGGAAATTTGGTTCTAGATCCTTCGTTTTTCTATCTTTTGTTCCTAAAAATAAACCATTCCAAAAAATCCCCCCTATCTCTTCCCCAAATTAGGATTATTTATAGTATTGTGATTAGGGTTTAAATGGAAGAGGAAGAGGAGCGGGGGACAGGCGTGGTGGAAGTGCAGAGGGAGCACGTGAGGGAGACAAGGATAAGTGGAGCAGCGAGGGATGGCAGAGAAGAGGTGGGAAGAACGTGGGAGATGGAGGCGAGATGGAGACGAGGAGGAGAGTGAAGGACAGGCGTGGGGGACAAAGAAAGGTGGAGGTGACAGAGATGAAGGTGGAGAGTAACGTGGGAGGGGAGCGTGAGATTGAGCGAGAGAGAGAACGGAGGAACGGCGGAGATGAAGGTGGAGAAGAGAGAGAGAGAAAGGGGTAGGGGTGAAGGAGAGAAAGGAGGAGATGATGATGAAGGAAGCGGAAGGGTTAGGTTTTTTAGGAATTGGGTTGGGTCGGGTCATGTAAATGTAGTGGGCTGATCCGGATATTTTAGAGTAATGGGCTGGTCCGTTTGGGCTGGCCCATTAATTTAAATATGGGTTGAAAAATGTGGGTTGGGTATAAAAATGTGGGTTGTTTATTTAGGTAGGGAAATAATATTGTATTGGTATTTTGGGCCATTAATTTGGCTGAAAATTGTTGATCCTTCCTCCGCTATTTAATTATTCTTGGGCTTCTAATTTAATAACTGGTAAAGATGATAAATAATTAATATGTAAAAAAAAAAAATATATTTTGCAAAGTGTTGTCTTGTAATTAATTTAACGAGTCCAAACCCGAAAACGAAACGATGACGAACATTTAAAATTTGTGATAAAGTAATGCTCGTAAAAAAATAGCGAAAATAATAGTAGTGAAAATAAAGTATTTAGCTCGTCGATAAATTTAGAAACTCGAGTAAATTAAATAAAAGAGGGACAAAATTGGGTGTCAACAGATGCCCCTCTTCGACCGGAGATGATGTAAGAATCTTCGGGCGAAGAAGTTGACGTAGTAGCCAATTTTGTTTGGACCGACGAATATGAGTTTGTAAAAAAGTACGGTTTAGAAGAATTGACAGAAAATATTATGAGGACCGAAGGAATTATGGAAAATTATGGCCGAATCTCAGTTTCGAGTTGCCTACATATCTCGGGCTGCACGAGAATCAGGCCATGTGTAGTTCGAAAGTTTTGGGGATTCATAATCTTGCGGGGGTTGTAGACAGGTGACGAGAACGTTCAAGAATGAAACATATGCTTATAGCCTCCTAATTATAAATGTGGCACGCAACACACCTTTAAGTAGGACTCTACTAGACACGATGTAAATTTTCAAAAAAATGTCCCAGTGTTGAGTTATGGAGACGCTGGGGGTGTAGAAAGGAATATGAGATTGTAAAAAGAGTAGATTTAGTAGAGTTTTAGCGGAGGATGTGAAAAAGAAATTAACCTATGTATCACGTGTTTGTGGACATAGGCGGAATCGAGTTCGAGAATATATCCGTGACCTTTGCTTGTGAGTTTGGTATTCCTCTTCAGCATGTTTGCCCCAGTTCACTGCGTAAGATAAAGTTCCACGTTGTGTTGCATCCCTGCAGGTTGTGTTTTCTGCCAAAACTGAAATTCGTGTCCAAAATTAGTAATAGAGTTGAAAGTGTAAAATTGTAAAGAGTGTAAAATGATAGTAAATATGAGTGTGGGAATGAAAGTGAAGCCGTGTGGCTAATGTTGTCTCTGATTGTCTTCAGGGACTTGAATGAATGCGTGATGCGTATGCTGAGGATGTGATAATATTTCCAGTTGCATTTGCAGATGATAGTGATAAGGTCTCTGGCTGTCTTCCGGGACTCGATGATAAATGATATCTGCGAATTTTAAGGTAAATTCATTAAAGTGGTAAGGTAGATGATGAAATAAAGGAATGAAGTAAGGAGTAAAATAAATGTGTAGCCGTTTGGCTTATGCGGGTGAGGCCGTATAGCCGGGTGATGTCTCCGATGGTTGTCGGGACTCAATGATATGCTGATGAGGCTGTATAGCCAAACGATGTCTCCGGTTGTCTTCGGAGGCTCAAAGATAATTCCTGTAAAGTTCAGGGTAAAGTTGTTAAAGTTGGTAAAGTAAATGATAAAGTAGAGAGTAAAGTCAAAGTGTAGCCGTCTGGCTTATGCGTATGAGGCCGTGTGGCCATGCGATGTCTCCGGTTGTCTTCGGGACTTGACGATATCTCTCCGGTTGTCTTCAGAGATTTGATGCTGATTCCCGTAAAGTCCAGGATAAAGTTGTAAAGTGGATGATGTCTCCGGTTGTCTTCGGAGGCTCAATGATAATTCCTGTAAAGTTCAGGGTAAAGTTGGTAAAGTTGGTAAAGTAAATGATAAAGTAGAGAGTAATGTCAAAATGTAGCCGTATGGCTTATGCACGTGAGGCTGTAGAGCCGAATGATGCCCCCGGCTGTCTTCGGAGACTTGATGATATGACATCTCCAGTTGTCTTCGGAGATTCGATAATGATTCCCGTAAAGTCCAGGGTGAAGTTGTATGATGTCTCCGGTTGTCTTCGGAGATTTGATAATGATTCCCGTAAAGTCCAGGGTGAAGTTGTATGATGTCTCCGGTTGTCTTCGGAGATTTTGATGTTGATTCCTGTAGAGTTCAGGGTAAAGTGGTTAAAGTAGGTAAAGTGAATGATAAAGTAATGGATAACGTAGGGGGTAAAGTAAAAGTGTAGCCGTTCGGCTGATGATGTTGACGGTATCGCGACAGGCTGAATTAATGACGCGTAATCCTGATTTGATTCGTCTTTAACCTGCAAAACAGGTATATTCGTTAATGAAGTCATAAAGTTGTTCTGATAAAATAAAATTAAAGATAAAGTTTAGAAATAAAGTCGTTTGGCTTTTGAGGGGAGGCCATATTGAGCCAGATGATGCTTTTCGGTCGTGATAGACTTGACTGTTGATCTCGCGATCTTTTAATTCCTGCACTCAAAGAAAAATTCTTAGTTTGGGAGGGGGAAGTTGATTCGTGTTGACTCCAAGCTTGGCTTTGTTGGCGCTCCATTCATCCTGTTTGTTTGGATCTTGTGGCCTCTGTTTAAGCCTCGGTAGATGAACAGTAGTGAAATAATTGAAAGAAAGTATTTCATTTGAAAGGTAGGTATGTAAGTATATGTATAAGGAAATGTAATTATACGTATATAAGTTGTGAAATATGTATATGTAAATGTATGTATGTAAGGAAAGATATATATGTAAATGTATATATATGTAAGTTGTAAAATATTCTGCCAGCTTCGGATTGTGACACTTCTAAAGTAATTGGTCTATAATACTTCCTGTCTGATAGCCTTAATCTTGTCGATGCACAATTGTTCTTTTGTCTATATCTTTTCAAAACATGCCCCAGTTTTGATTCAGAAGGGTATACTAAACCTATGCTATGTCGTGACCGAACCTTGTATAGGTTGCCTACGTATCCGCCAAGGAATCAGGTCAGAACGTAGTTCGTGAATTCATAACAAAAATAGTCTGAAGTTTTCTAATAAAGGGACCGAACCCGATGTGGATTGCCTACGTATCCCACCAAGGGAATCAGGTCGGCGTAGTTCTGCTATGTAAACGGCTAAAGGTTTGTAGGATTTCTATCTGAATATGATTGACCCGTATGTTGATAGTCTACGAATCTCGCCGAGGGAATCAGGCTATATGTAGTTCTCCTTGTATAAGGTTTTTTTTTTTTGTTATAATGCAACCGAACCCTATGTGGGCTGCCTACGTATCCCACCACGGGAATCAGGGCGGAACGTAGTTCGTATGGCAAAAATTCTAACCTAGTATGACCGAGTCCCTATGTGGGCTGCCTACGTATCCACCGAGGAATCAGGTCAAGCGTAGTTCGCAACATGGTTGTTAAAGGAAAGGTTGTAAACTAGGTTGTCTTACCTAATGTCGTCCTTTGATTTTTTCTTGGATTGCTAGCTTTCAGGCTTATGTCATCACCTATCGGCTATTTCGATTTCTTTCGAGTGGAATCTTATCTTGTCCCCTAGTTTCTTTGTTACTCTCTCGGGATGTATGTTTGCCTGTTCGTTCATTTCATGTCACAATCGTAGAGTTGACAGATTTGATAATTATAGTAGAAAATAACAATAATAGATGATTAAGGAAAATCAGAAATGCATTCATAGTTTTCACGATTAAGCTTCCAAAAGATGAAGCAAAGCAAACAAAAGTTTTGAGCATGATTCCAGCCTTTAAAAAAAAGTTCACTACATGTTCGGTCTACCAAAGACCACCGGTGAATCAGAGACGGAGTACAAGTCCAATTCTTCAGAGTCTCTCCTGGTTCGGCACCCCATATTGTCAGTGCCTTGGTGTTGCGAGTAGTTGTATTGGATTGTTCCCACGAGAGCGACAAAGTTGTTGATCTGACTCTTTCCGCACTGGACTCCTCTAAATCTTGGCATTTCCGTGAGCAGGCAAAGGATTGTTGACCACATTGGGCTTAGCTTCAGCGAGCTGAATTACTCCTTCCTTAATCAGGGCTTCGATTTTGTTTTTAAGCCCATAGCAATCTTCAGTGGCGTGCCCAACAACTCCAGAGTGGTATGCGCAGCTTTTGGAACCATCAAACCATTTTGGGATAGGCTCGGGAATTTTTCCTTCAATCGGTTGTATTATGCCTGCTGCTTTCATTCTTTCGAACAATTGAGCCAAGGGTTCAGCGATCTGAGTGTAATTACGGGTGTTTTTGGTGTCAGGGTTTGGACGGGCTCTAGGTATAGTATGTGGTCGATTTTGGTAAGTTGGAGCTTGGTTGGGTTGATACGGGCGTGGGTTTTGATGCGGAGGCGCTCGGGGTTGGTAGTAGTTTGCTTGGGTGTTGTAAACGGGGTAAGGAGGTAGTGGAGCTTGGTAGGGTTCAGGGTAGTGGTAAGGGTAGAAAGTTTGTTGTGGGTGGTTAAAGTATGGAATGGCTTGGCTCGGCTCATGTCCTTGAGCGTTCATGACTGCAGCGACATCTTCCTTCTTCTTTTTAATCCCGTTGATAGAACCAGATTGTATAGCTTTGTTCATTGCTTGTAAAGCAATAAGATCCTGAATTTTCCCCGATTTGATTCCTTCTTCCAAGGCTTCTCCCATTCGAACAACTTCTGTGAATTTTTGTCCCATCATACCTATCATTTTCTCGTAAAATATGCCAGCCTGGCATTCAATGAAGGTAGCAGTCATTTCCCTATCATTCATCGGAGGTTGAACCCTGGCTGCTTCTGACCTCCAACGTAACGCATATTCGCGGAACGTCTCAGTTGACTTCCTGGTTAACTTAGTCATGTAAACTCTATCTGGTGTGATATCGGTGTTAAAACTGAACCTGTCCATAAAGTCTTGCGCCATGTCACTCCAACCACGCCATTTACGGACATCCTGTTGTGTATACCAAGTAAGTGCTTCGCCAGATAAGCTTCTTATGAAGAGCTTCATCCTTATGCTCTGGTCTCTGCCCACTCCAACCAGTTTGTCACAATAAGCCCTTAAGTGTGTATGAGGGTCGCCTGTTCCATTGAATGTATCAAATTTTGGCGGTTTGTAGCCCACGGGTAAATCAACGTCAGGTTGAACACAGAGATCTTCGTATTCTACACTCTTAGTTCCTCTAGCAACTTGAAGGTTCCTCATTGCTTCTTTGAGACTGTGGATCTCTTTTAGCAGTATGTTATCTGCCCCTGCCTTTGCATCCCTTTCCATTTCTTCGTATTGATCTACCTCGGGTTGGAACCTGACCGTTACTGGGTTGGTAAAGGTTTGTGTTTCTGTGGCATATACCGGAGGAACACATTGTGCATTTGGGGTGACAAAGTGTGCCCCGTGCATATGCTGGGTTGGATAAGTTTGGACGATGGGGGTGTTTTGGACAAGAGGTGGTGTGTTGTAATTGGTGTTTATAGGTGGTTGATTCGGTGGGTTTAGAGGAGTAGTTATAGGTGGTGGGTTAGTGTTGGTGGATAAAGGAATGTAAGGAGTATGACCTAGTGATTGATTTGGTGGGTTGACGGGTGGTGGATTATGAGTAGCATAGGTAGTGTAGGTGGGTGGTTGATTTTGTGGAGGAGTATAGCTAGTGTAAGTGGTTGGTTGACTTTGTGGGGGAGTATAGACGGATGTTGGATTTGGTGGATTTGCGGGGGTGATCGGAGGCAAGTTGTTGTTAGTAGGTGCATTGTTTTGGGGAGGAAAATGCTCAGGAACTGGGGATTCGAGTGATGGGAAACGAGGTGGTTCTGGTGCAGTATTGCTAGGTTCAGAAGGTGAATTTTGGAGTGTGATGGATAAATTGGTCAAGTCCCTAACCCGATTTAGTTCTCCACGTAGATTCTCAATTTCTTGAGTCAGGCGGGCGATATGTTCATCCCGTTGAATAGCAGTTCCATGTTCAGAAGTTTCAGGCGGATCGCTAGCGATCACGAGGTTTTCTACACCAGTTGGAACAGGTGCGGCCGGATCAGACATAGTAATTTCATTTCCTTGGACAGCCCAACTACGTTCAGGTAACGATGACGTCTTTGACCTCGTGATGTAAGGATGGTCGGCCATCGAGCGTCAACACGAATCAACTCTCTGTTCGGGAATAAGATAAAATAGACATACAGTATAAACGATGTTAATCTCATGAACATATCTAGGTAAAGTCATTATCACGTAAAGTCAAGTAAGTCATGTAGCAAATAATTCATCAAATAGAGTCAAACAAGTTGTCAAACAAGCATATCAAGCAACAACGTGTCCTAACATGCATGTGACCTCTTTGTGCCAGAGGTAGGCCTAACGTTTGTTTGAAGGGTAAAGTGTGCCATAATACGTCATCCCGTTGCTTTGATTAATTAGACAAATTCTATTTCTCAAAAAAAATAAAGTAAAAAATAATATAACATTTATTATACGTCAAATGAATACAACGTAAAGTGTTTCCTAATCTAAATAAAATTTCCTAATTTCTAAATTTCAGCTCCGTTTTGCGATGTCCTTGATCTTCGTCATTTGTTGCACTCCGATGCAAATGCATACCTGTCATAGAAATGTTAATCATTCCCTCCTTCCTAAAGTTTAATTAATTAGAGCAAGTAGTCAATATTTAGGCACAGTTATCCTTCAAACATGCACATAAAGTATGATTGGTGTCACTCGGGGTCGTGAACCCGCTTGGACATTTGGACAAAGTCATCTAATGGGCTTAATACACCAAGGATATTAAACCTCCTAGGATATGAAATGTATGCTCTTAATAAAAGGTGTTGGTTTAGCCCTATCCTAGGTTGACTAGGAGTGGGTTTACTAGACGCAAGGTTCCCGAGTGGACTACTCGAGTGAGAAGGCTACGCGGTCACCGTTATTCGGACACCCCCGCGCACGCGCCAACTCTCCTAAGATTTGGATTCTACGAAGAAATTCGCGGGTGCGCTAAGCACACCTCGCGTGTACGTGTGATAGTGTGAGATTTCCAAAAGTGGAGGAAATATGAACGGAATGACAATTTATCGAAGCAGTAACACATAAACAGTTTATATCAAAAGAAACAGTTTATATCAAACAAACAATTAATAGCATGTAAAAATAGTTAACAAATAAATAAAGTGATTCCAAATAAACACACAAAGCCTATTTAAACTAAGTCCGTTATGGTTAGAACCTAAGTGAGTCCCCAGCAGAGTCGCCAAGCTGTCACACCCCATTTTAACCCGGAAAGTTAAATTAGAAGTATGACATATTGGAAATTCCTGTTTTTGTTTATTTTAAGGAGTCGCCACCTAATTATTTATGGTGAATTAGGACACCTGAAATTTATTAAAGTTATGCTTAAAGTTAACTCTGTTTAAGGTCTGCGAAACTTAAGATTCTAGGTAAGGGTTCAATTAGTCTAAAGGGAAGGTATTAGGCATCCTTTAAGACCCATTAACAATGGTTAACCGACCGGACTTATAATTAATTAGGCTAAGAAAGTAGCTATGATATTTCAGAAAAAAAGAAACATGATTTTGCAAGTATGGCTAAAGTTGTAAATAGGCATGTAAGAATACTATTTAAAATAGAACTTGTAGAAAAAATGATAATTTGTATAAAAGAGTATTTTTAATGCTATTTTGAAATACGACTTATAAATGTTGTTAAGATTTTAAACGAAAGTGTAATAATGTTGTTTAAAATAATACTTGTAGAAAACACAATAATTTGTGTAAAAATTTAGTTAAAATAAACTAAAAGAAGCGGAATATGTGATGTTTATATATATTTGGAGAAAAGTGAGCTATACCAACTCACAAATTAAAAGAGTTATTGTAAGATTAATGTTAAATAATTTTTTAAGGTTTCATATAAAGACTAGTAGTTTAAATGTATATGTTACACTGAGGTTGTTTCAACAAGATACGTGTTTCAAGTGTTGGAAAAGAATTGAAGTAAAAAAAAACTAGCCGTTAAAACTAATTGGCTTTTATTTCGTAGAATGAATTAACGTTAGTGTAAGATTTGTTATGTTTAAAATCTCTAAAATGATAAGCATAAGTTATTATTCCCTTAGCCGAAAGATGTAGTCATGTTATTTTTGAAAATCAATTACTCCAAATAAATGTTATAGATACTATTAACAATTTAGAAAATAGAGTTGAATGTAATTTTTTTTTTTTATGGAATTAACTACCCATAACTAAACTAAAACCCTTAATGTCACTAAAGTCTATCTTAATTAACAAGCATAAATGTTAGTTATACAAAGCAAATAAAATATAATAATAAGAAGGAAGAGAGGAGAAAGTTAAATAGGTCTGGCCCATTTATTTAGGCCTAATTGCTGCAAACTGTTGGCATTATTGGGCTTCGGCCCAATATCCTTCTTTATAATGAAGCTGTAGGCTGTTCTGTTTATTGGGCTTTGGCCCAGATTTGTTTTCTTGTATGACTGCAGATTGGGCTGATATAGGAGGAGGTTTTGTTGGGCCTTTAGCCCAACACCAAATGCGGAGGAATGACGAGTCCGAGGGACTCGTATGCGATGTTCATGCACAAAAAAAAGAAAGAAAAGATTAACATACGATCAATAAACAAAGTCAAACATGCAAGATACAATTCAAAGCAAATCAGTGGATTATGTATACGCTCTGTATATTTGGCATATCTTATGTATATTTATACATAATCCATCAAAAAAAAGGGGGGGGGGGGGGGGGGGGGGGGAAGGAGAAAGAAAGTATTGTGGAGCTTCAGATGCATACGGTCCAATCCTTAGGAAAACAGCAATTATTAAGCTCAAAAACCATGGCGGTGTAAACGGTCAAGAATATAGCAACTCATAGCAGCCACTATGATAACAAAATTGAAACAAACACAATAGCAATATTCCCTCGAATTGCCTCAGAATTCAGCTTAGGCCAGATGCGAATATTGAATTTAACACACTCAAATCATATTACAAAGAAGAAGAAGACATTCTTAAAGTTGATCAACCCATAATTCTTAGGAGAAGCTTTAAAGAAGCATGCCAAACCATCAAATTCCTTTAAATAAAACAACGAGCATAACTGAAGATTCCATTGGGACAGAAGAACAAGCGTGACTCTAAGAAATAATTCATGATGACAAACGACTGTTAAAGCTAAAAATATATGACCCAACACCTTCAATCATAGATAAGAGAGAATACCCCAACATACTCGCATGAAATAGTAATCATGAAGTTCACACTTTATCGGAAAAGAAACTCGAGGCCAAAGCGTAACTAGAAATGAAGATGAAGTGTACTCACTGATTTTAAAGCGACAGAATAATAATTTTAGAATGGCAAACCTTGTTACACATGACAGAAAACCAGGGAAGACAGATTTCAGACCAAACAAGAGGGCTGTTATGAAAACAATACGAAAACAGATTCAACAGATTTCAGCCCAAACGAGAGATTGAAGACACTATGAAAAAACATCAACTTATAAATAGACTGAAACTCCCATTGAAACAAATTCAGACCCAGTGAGAGGGCTGCTGTCGTCAATAACTGCTGAAGCCATATTTCTCACCAGGTCAAGTTCTCGGCAGTATAGGTGTCAACATGTTTTCTAAAACAGTCCAATTAGCAGGCAAGTGGATGCAAAGGTCAGGTGTGATAAAGACATTATAGGAGAGGCATTCAGATATGGTTCCACACCATACTCAAGCATGCAAGATACAAACAAATGAAGGGACCACAGACTAAGGGAGAAGAATTGTCATGCTGAAGGGAACTAGATACAAGCACAGTCAAGCAAATGATAGCAACGAGTTCACAATAAAGTAGCACATTAAATAAATTCAGACTCCTCCTAGGCTCATAGAATTTGAACATGTACACTGAACATAAAAGAGGTTAGGCTCAAGATAGGATTATGAAAAGATAAGCATTTGAGGGAGATCAACTGATTTTGAACACCAAATCATCTCGACTTAATCATCCAAACACGAGCTCATACGAACATCTAAATACTAATAAACTCAGATTAGACTGAATTAAAATGAGACAATAACATATAGATGCTATCCACTGTTAAACTGCGACAACTGAACTACTAAACACCTACATTGACAACAGAATTGGGAAATGACGAAACAGAACAGGGGCCAAACAGAATTCAGAAACCAACATCGACATGTCCTATTATCAGTTCATCATATCCACCCAAACAGATTACATTTATGACGGGTATCTTACTAAAAAAAAAAGCAAGAGGGAAACAATGCTGGCCTGTTCTAATCGGGTATGTAATATACCTAGGATATACACACAGTAGTGTGTATATCAGATGTATATCGAATGTATATCTTCTTCTTGTCTTGACAAATCATTGTATATCCTATGTATATCCGATTTTTAATAGATGCTACGTCCTGGAAATTCAGTCTCATGATCCCAACCACAGTATATGTCTTTCAAATCCGTCTATTAGCGATTGTTATTCTATCCTAACAGCTCCCAAACGTCAAACGAATAACGCGACGACAACGAAACTACATAATCACTAACATATAGCAGTATAAACCAAAAATCTTGAACAAGCAGAAATTAAAGATCACGAGTGACAATTATATCGAAGTTTACCTGTTTGTGGTGCAGTGAAGTGAGGCGTCGAAGTCGTCGAACCTACACTCTCGTTATGAATAGACTCGAACAGGAGCGAACCTCAAAATCGTTTAAAGAAACTAAAGTTTTCAACCAAACAGATAGAGTAATCGTTGGCTGCTTTCTTGGAATCTCCTATATTCGATGATTAAACTTGGGTTTTGTAGGGAAATTTGGTTCTAGATCCTTCGTTTTTCTATCTTTTGTTCCTAAAAATAAACCATTCCAAAAAATCCCCCCTATCTCTTCCCCAAATTAGGATTATTTATAGTATTGTGATTAGGGTTTAAATGGAAGAGGAAGAGGAGCGGGGGACAGGCGTGGTGGAAGTGCAGAGGGAGCACGTGAGGGAGACAAGGATAAGTGGAGCAGCGAGGGATGGCAGAGAAGAGGTGGGAAGAACGTGGGAGATGGAGGCGAGATGGAGACGAGGAGGAGAGTGAAGGACAGGCGTGGGGGACAAAGAAAGGTGGAGGTGACAGAGATGAAGGTGGAGAGTAACGTGGGAGGGGAGCGTGAGATTGAGCGAGAGAGAGAACGGAGGAACGGCGGAGATGAAGGTGGAGAAGAGAGAGAGAGAAAGGGGTAGGGGTGAAGGAGAGAAAGGAGGAGATGATGATGAAGGAAGCGGAAGGGTTAGGTTTTTTAGGAATTGGGTTGGGTCGGGTCATGTAAATGTAGTGGGCTGATCCGGATATTTTAGAGTAATGGGCTGGTCCGTTTGGGCTGGCCCATTAATTTAAATATGGGTTGAAAAATGTGGGTTGGGTATAAAAATGTGGGTTGTTTATTTAGGTAGGGAAATAATATTGTATTGGTATTTTGGGCCATTAATTTGGCTGAAAATTGTTGATCCTTCCTCCGCTATTTAATTATTCTTGGGCTTCTAATTTAATAACTGGTAAAGATGATAAATAATTAATATGTAAAAAAAAAAAATATATTTTGCAAAGTGTTGTCTTGTAATTAATTTAACGAGTCCAAACCCGAAAACGAAACGATGACGAACATTTAAAATTTGTGATAAAGTAATGCTCGTAAAAAAATAGCGAAAATAATAGTAGTGAAAATAAAGTATTTAGCTCGTCGATAAATTTAGAAACTCGAGTAAATTAAATAAAAGAGGGACAAAATTGGGTGTCAACACTACTTATTCAAGTTATCTTTAATGGTCCATAGTCTTAACGTTTTCTTCAAAACAACTTACAACAGCCCAACCAACATGAACACAATGTATAATATTAACTATCATTAATCTTCCAAGCTCAACAAGATCAACAACAACGTACCAAAACAGCCCGCATGAGATTTCAAATCAGCCCATACCTTACAACACCCGATAATAGTTTACTTGCGATTATAACACATCCATTTTATTCTTATTAGTCTATAGTCATAATACTTCATTAAAACGATTCTATAACAGCCCAATCACTATATCAACATAATGTATATTCTTAACTGTAATTAGTTTTTCCAACTTAACGAAAACAACGACACATCCAAAACAGCCCCTAACCAACAACATAAAGATGCCCGAATTTCTAACGAACACCTACAATACACCAAGCATCCCACATACACTTCTTATACATTATTTCATACGATCTTTTCATCTAATTTTAATGAAATACAACAGCAGCCACATAACAACTATATCATCTATTCATATGCAAGTAAGCTACATTATTATCACTATAATCCTTTCAACAGCCCACAAACAATTTTAGCTCCAACTCTAACCATTAAATACCTTCATTCCCATCATAAAATTCATGACAACAACAATCAAAATACCAAGTAAAATCGGTTCACCACCTTCTACACAAAACAGTCCCTACACGGCTTCAACCATGCTTCAACACCAACACACATAATTTCATGGATTCAATTTATATTCATATCAACACAACTTCACCTTTAACTTTCTAATTCTTTTCATTCTTTTAATATGTAATCTATGATAGCAACAACCATAATATTAATTTAAATCAATTTACCATCCTTACTTCATGCAATCCTATCACACGGTTCAACTTGAACTTCAACAACAACATTTACAATTTTTCATATCCAACACACCTTTATCAAATTAAACAAGTTTAACATCCTCCTAAATGTGTAAAAAGAAGATCAAATTTTACCTTAATATACTTGAATCCTTAATCTTGCTAACTACTTGAATCTTCACAACACTTTAATCATCAAATAACCTTGAAACTTTAATTTTTTTTCCACACCATTCTTGGCTGAATGCACCATGGCCGAATGCCTCTCAAACTTGGCTTTTTTTTTTTCTCTTTCTAATGCTTAGCTTGGAGTAAATGGACTTATGATGAACTAAATTATTCATCATGACATACTTTTACATGCAGCCCTTGAGCCTTCCACGTGCCTCCCTTATGTGTCATCCATTTGATTTGTTTTTCTTTCTTTAAAACCCACTTTGCAAGAATATGAAATGAAATGTTCATCTTATTCTTTACTTAGCTATATGTATGTGGGTTTCAATTGCTCTACACGTGCTTTCCCCCATGGTGACCCACTATTTCAGCTTTGTTTTATTATTATAGTTATTTGTTATTTTTTTTTTTGAAAAGAAAATCGGGTGGGGCCCACACGGCCACTAGTGCCTAATTAGTGAATAATAAATTCTTAATCCCCACTTAATAATCTAACCACAATTAATTAGTCTCTAATCTCTAATAATATTTCTACACTAAATAAAATTCATAAACAATTGTGTACTAATTAGAATTGAAAATTAAAAGTCCCATTTCATATCCAAAAATGATCCCGTCTTTAACTTGAGTCGATTTTTTTTTCTTGTTTTTTTACGAATAACTCGACGTATCAAAATACGGGATATAACATATAGATTGCATCTAATCCGGAAAAATAAGGTTTTATCTGAGTTATAAATGGGGTTCCCAAAATGATTTGTTCATTTATGTCTCGAGTAACCACAAAATTATTGATAAAACAAATCCCATCATTACAGATGTGGGCTTTAGATAATTTGTAATCTATTTTAAGTTTTTCTCCAGTGGCGGAGTATAACTTAGAAGTACTTTTTTCCAAATACTTTGTAGGTATTAATCCTTCCATGATGCAGTTTTTATCTGCTCCTGAATCAATTAAAGCTAATTTATTAAGCGTTATGTTTCCTACTTTTAAAGTAATAGGAACATGCCAACTTTGTGATTTGACTATTGCTACAGTTTGACCTGTATTATTATTAACAGATGTTTCTATAATTTCATCATTTTCTTGATGATTTATAGAATCGTTATTGTTGGAATGATTATCTTCACTATCTCCTGCAATAGTTTCTCTTCTTGTCTGAGATAAAACTTGATCAGTTAGATAATCCATTTCGACTTTATTAAGCCTCGATTTAACATTTTTAATCTCTTTTTTTACTGAGATTAGTTCATATTGTAAATCCTGGATAGTCGGTTTCTCATCTTTGGAAGAGAACCTATTCACGACATTTTTCATGTTAAAAGGTTCAATCGAAGGTTTTTCCTTGGATTGATTAAGAATGATATTTTTTAATTCAATTAAATATTTCTTCCTGGCTTCGTCACCAGTGATATGAGTGACAAGGCCGAGAAGAAATTCTTTTGATTCTTTAGTAATAACATTAATTGAATTCTGGCTGCAGGTGCATATAGCTCCTGTACAGTTACAATCTTCAGATTCAGAAGTGTTGGAACTGTATTCTGATTCAATTTCGATATCACTAATTTCACTAGAAGAAAATGAAGTGTTGTCATTTTCTTCTAGAATAGTGTAGAGTTTATTTTTTTATCTTATCATCGACTTCGAGAAGATTTATCTTCTTCTTTTTTCTATTATTGACTCGACACTTATTAGATCTGTGGCCTGTTTTGCCACATGTCCAACATGTAACACTAGAATTCTTTTTTGGTGATCTTTTAAATCTTTTCTTTTTAAAAGAATTATCTACATTCTTCTTTTTCCTATAATGAGGTTTTGAAGCTGTAGATCTCTTTGCTATTTTGCCCGATTTTTTGGATGGAGCAGCAACTTTCTCAACACCAAAGTCTGGACAAAAGCTTCCTAAATCCTTTCGAGATTGTTGTTGATCTTTTTTGAAGAAATGTTTTAGTTTCAAATCTGTACACAGATCTAATCCCGTAACATTAATATAACTAATTATATCTCCATAGGTAAGATTTTCATATGGAATTCTTCCATTGAACCTATCCTTGATTTTGGTTCTAACCTTTTCGGCGAACAATGAAGGTAGACCGCTAATAAATCTCCCTTTCCAGAAATCATTACCACAGTCTTCTCTTATCATAACTTTTTCTAAAAACATATCTTTATACCACCTAAAATCATCTAATTTGGGGCATTTAAGATTGTTTAATAATTCTAAACTTCTGTCTTGGAAAAGTTTTGGCTCTCCAATAAAGTGTTTAGCAATACTGTAAATTAGCGTTGCTGAAGCATCTTCCATTGCTTCCTCAACTGCTACTTGGTTATTTCCTTCCATTTTTAATACAGTACCTATGGTTATGGCTCCTAAAATTTGGGCTCTATTATCATCGGAGAGATAATTATCCCACCATTTTTTTAACATTCCTGTGAAACCAGAAATAATTAAAGAAGCAGCATATCTGTCTCCAGCATGCTTAATTTTGTAAGCTGTGATAGCCAGACCTATTTCGTGTAAAACTTTATAGATTTGGCTTTCCGTTAATCCATCTATGTTCCATTCAGATATATCGTTTCCACTATGTGATGTTTGGAGACGATACTGATCTTCTTCAAATTGAACATCTGGAAAATAGGGTCTTTTGTAATAATTCTTTTTTGTAGAATATCTTGGATTAACAGTTAGCTTATGAATTTCTTTGTCATTAGTACTTAAAGTTTTAACTTCTTTAGTACCAATTTTCTTTGAAGTCTTTGCTTTAGATATTTTTAATTGTTTATTAATCTTATCAAGAAAATCTTCTTCAAGATTAAACTTGTCAAGTAATTGTGGGAATTTTTCTTTAGAAAATTCTGGGAGTTTAAATATTTGATGTTTCTCCATGTTGGTACTAGTTGTAGCTTTTGAAGGAGCTATTTGTTTATTAGTATCTTTTACTAATTGATTAGAAACAACATGTAATAATTGGTTTGTATAATTACTTTGCTGAATCAATTTGTTAATGTCCTTAGTTTTAGGATCACTATCCATATTGGTTCCTTCTCTTTTAAAAGGGGTTGCGGTAATTACTTCTTTACCTACTGTAATATAAATTTCTTCCAATGGTGGAACAGTTGATTCGACTATTCCTTTGGCTTTTGTATGCCATTTGTTAACTAACATGGACAAAGATTCCTTTTGGTTTGGAATTTGTCGTGTTAATTCAATCCATTTGAAGAATTTTATATTACTCTTACACCTTGTTATATCGCTAATCCAGTTAGCCTTAAAATCTAATCTAGCTTCAAAGCTATAGGTATCCATGTACCAATCTAATTTCTTTTTATTCCTTGGACTTTTCATTTCTTTGTGTAAGGCTAAAAGATCTGGTTTAAAATCATTGGTTCTAAGCATGCCTAGTGAATCTTTTGGTTCTTCTTGTTGTAGATCCATATCCCTAGCAGTTGGGCTTCCAGTGTTTATCTCAGATTGTTGTGAATGATAATAAACCTTAGGGATAGTTCTATTAAAGTCTACTCTTTTAAGTTTTCTATTAATTTCATTCACAAAGGGTTCATGGTTTTCACCTACTTCCTCCGGGGGTTTAAAAGAAGAAGGTCTTGAATAAGACTTTCTTTGACTTGACAAAGGTTGTGAATACGACATTCGACTGCCAGAGGATGATTCATTAACCGATGTAGATCTAAGGAACTTTAGGTCGATAGATCCATCCGGATATTGAATAACCTGTTCAATAGCAGAAATTTCAGGTTCAGCTTCTGGCTGTGTTATGGCATCAGAGTGCCATTCGTCTTTGGATAAAATTTCATTCCATTTTATCATTCTTGGTACAAAAGTACTACTATGTTCTTGGTTTGATTCCATGAGCATAGTTACTCTTTTTGGACTCATTATTTTAGCTTTTGGAGCTAAAGTTGTTTTCATTAGTCTGTAATATACTCTGTATATGACAACAATTTTTTTGTATTAACTTTGCTATTCATGTTTCTTGTTTTAATAATAAGAGTTAACGTATCCAATATATTCAGGTCATTGATGTCAACCGAATAATTTGGATAACAATTGAAGTAAACCGGGCCATGACCTAGGTTACTTTGTAAAACTCCTAATAAAGAATCATCAAAGTTTATTAACCTATCATCCCTTAGTAAGAGACATAAAGGTGTGTCTAAACCTAATCTGTAAAGAGGTTTGACAGCAACTTGGACAAGTCATATGTGAAGAAAATTATAATTTTTCTTATATCTTTTTATATCATGGATGGATAATAGTTTAATAGTCTCTGCTGAACTATTGATGGCAACAGTTGATTCACAAGTTTGGAGGAAGTAGGTGAAAACCATGAACCCTTTGTGAATGAAATTAATAGAAAACTTAAAGGAGTAGACTTTAATAGAACTATCCCTAAGGTTTGTTATCATTCACAACAATTTGAGATAAACACTGGAAGCCCAACTGCTAGGGATATGGATCTACAACAAGAAGAACCAAAAGATTCACTAGACATGCTTAGAACCAATGATTTTAAACCAGATCTTTTAGCCTTACACAAAGAAATGAAAAGTCCAAGGAATAAAAAGAAATTAGATTGGTACATGGATATCTATAGCTTTGAAGCTAGATTAGATTTTAAGGCTAACTGGATTAGCGATATAACAAGGTGTAAGAGTAATATAAAATTCTTCAAATGGATTGAATTAACACGACAAATTCCAAACCAAAAGGAATCTTTGTCCATGTTAGTTAACAAATGGCATACAAAAGCCAAAGGAATAGTCGAATCAACTGTTCCACCATTGGAAGAAATTTATATTACAGTAGGTAAAGAAGTAATTACCGCAACCCCTTTTAAAAGAGAAGGAACCAATATGGATAGTGATCCTAAAACTAAGGACATTAACAAATTGATTCAGCAAAGTAATTATACAAACCAATTATTACATGTTGTTTCTAACAATTAGTAAAAGATACTAATAAACAAATAGCTCCTTCAAAAGCTACAACTAGTACCAACATGGAGAAACATCAAATATTTAAACTCCCAGAATTTTCTAAAGAAAAATTCCCACAATTACTTGACAAGTTTAATCTTGAAGAAGATTTTCTTGATAAGATTAATAAACAATTAAAAATATCTAAAGCAAAGACTTCAAAGAAAATTGGTACTAAAGAAGTTAAAACTTTAAGTACTAATGACAAAGAAATTCATAAGCTAACTGTTAATCCAAGATATTCTACAAAAAAGAATTATTACAAAAGACCCTATTTTCCAGATGTTCAATTTGAAGAAGATCAGTATCGTCTCCAAACATCACATAGTGGAAACGATATATCTGAATGGAACATAGATGGATTAACGGAAAGCCAAATCTATAAAGTTTTACACGAAATAGGTCTGGCTATCACAGCTTACAAAATTAAGCATGCTGGAGACAGATATGCTGCTTCTTTAATTATTTCTGGTTTCACAGGAATGTTAAAAAAATGGTGGGATAATTATCTCTCCGATGATAATAGAGCCCAAATTTTAGGAGCCATAACCATAGGTACTGTATTAAAAATGGAAGGAAATAACCAAGTAGCAGTTGAGGAAGCAATGGAAGATGCTTCAGCAACGCTAATTTACAGTATTGCTAAACACTTTATTGGAGAGCCAAAACTTTTCCAAGACAGAAGTTTAGAATTATTAAACAATCTTAAATGCCCCAAATTAGATGATTTTAGGTGGTATAAAGATATGTTTTTAGAAAAAGTTATGATAAGAGAAGACTGTGGTAATGATTTCTGGAAAGGGAGATTTATTAGCGGTCTACCTTCATTGTTCGCCGAAAAGGTTAGAACCAAAATCAAGGATAGGTTCAATGGAAGAATTCCATATGAAAATCTTACCTATGGAGATATAATTAGTTATATTAATGTTACGGGATTAGATCTGTGTACAGATGTTACACCTCGAAAAATTTTCCGTTGATGCACAGTGAATAGACTAACGAAGAGCATGAGTATACGGTATTTTGGTAAGTAAGGAATGACGTTTGATGACCCTAGTTAAGATTTCAAAGATGTTTGAGATAAGAGAAGAAAGTTGGCCAAGAGAAGGCAAGGCATACGATAGGTATCGAAAAGGAATTACGAGTAGCGGGATAATGAGGATTTAATGATGCCTGAGAGAAGAGTTATAACGTCCCTTAGATTGGTATTGAGGTGTTAAACAAGTGTCAAGAAGGTTCCATAAGGATTGGAGATCAAACGAGTCGACGAGAACGAACCTCGAAAAAGTGGGGATTATACAGCCAAACATACTGGCCGTATATAACATACGGACCGTATGTTGGACCATACAATCAGCCCAGATTGTCACCATTCTCTGGACCAATTATACGGCCAAACATACGGTCAGTATAAAATATACAGACCGTATGTTGGTTCGTATATCTGGTCGGGGACAGATTGGTTCATTAAATAAGGGATCCAAGTCTTATTTCATTTCATTTCCATATCACACCCCTTCTCTCTAAACCATCTCCCTACATTTATTCCATAAGTTTTCAAGAGATATTAGTGATCAACAACATAAACTAAGTGAATCAAGTGTAAGAAAACGCATTAAAGATCATCCAAGTCAAGAAATCTCATTGGAGATGAACTAGGGTTTTGGCTCAAGTGAAGTATTTCCACCCAAGCTTGTTCCTACAACATCTAAGGTAAGATTCATGGTATTTCTATGTTGTTTAAGGTATTTGAAAGTTGAAACACTTGGATTGTAGAAGGGTATGGAAAAATGGGTCATGAATGTTGAATAGTGCCATTTTGAGTAATAGCTTGAATTGAGTCATGATTCTTGATGTATTGTGAAATTAATATGTTATAAATGACGTTAAGAACATGAGATAGACATTGTATGTGAATGGACGTAATCGTGTGTTATGACTTTGGATATGGACGATTGGAAGTGAATTTAGAAATGTGGATAATGTGGATGATTAAAGGCTATTGTTATGATATTGTAAATGTATTGTTGACGTTTGGGAGTTGATTTATGATATGGAGGAATGTACTATAAACAAAGTAGATGTTGTCCGATTTTCTCTAGCTTTAGTCATGTACGCTAGCCGTCGATTTCTAACGATGGTACGACTTTAATGAAGGTAGAAACGTGAGCTTCGGAGGAGGACGTGCAAGTGTAGAGTAGTTGGACGGAAAGGTATGTAAGGCTAACACTTCTTTCATAAGGCATGGTTCTTTGGCCAATCATCTAAATCTTCTATAAGTCTATGACGTATTCCAAACGATTCTATCTTCAAAGGCTACTAAGCTTATGATTCTCAATGTGTATTACGATTGTGCTAAGTCCCTCATATGACGAGTAATCCTATAAGGATAGATGTAATGAACGACGATGATAGTGATAACGATAACAATGACGATAATGATAGTGATAATAGTAGTAAGATGCTTATGAGTTATTATGTGTGTGTATCTATGTATGATTATTATGGAACCCCGAGCTTATGAGGCCGGGTAGAGTATTATCTATTTACGTAACGCGCGCACACCTCTGCAGATAGTACGAATGAACCCTGAAGCCTTGGTAGGGCCAGGTATGTGTAACCTTGAGCCTTGGTTGGCCAAGTGTGTATGAAGTACCGAACCTTCGTGATCGGGCATGCTATATAAACGCCATGTATATGACATCAATATGAGTACGAATATGCTAAGTATATGTAAATGTTGTGTAAAGGTTATGTATATGCAATGTATATGAGATGTAAATGATATGAATATGAGTATAAATGGAAATATGAATACGAATACGAAAATAGATACGAAAGGTAAACGAGTACGGATATGGATATATGTACACGGATACGCAATAGAAATGGAATGTCCCTATGGAAAGCAAGTAAGTGCTATGACGATGATATCATTATCTCCCATCCTATGCTACCTCATATGTTGTCTATTATGCTTTCATATTGATATTGATCATGCTTTACATACTCAGTACATTCTTCGTACTGACGTCCTTTTGTTGTGGACGCTACGTCATGCCCGCAGGTGGCCAGGGAGACAGACTTGATCTATAGCTTCATTATTCAGGGACTACATAGCGGAGCTCCATTTCATCCGGAGTTGCAGCTTTTGGTATAGATCCTTTTGTGTACATATTTATGGGCACGGCAGGGTCCTATCCAGCCTATATGCTATGACGTATTCTTCTTAGAGGCTCGTAGACATATGTATATAGGTAGATATGTTTGGCCTTGTCGGCCTATATTTTGGGATA
This sequence comes from Lycium barbarum, assembly GCF_019175385.1. Classification (NCBI taxonomy): domain Eukaryota; kingdom Viridiplantae; phylum Streptophyta; class Magnoliopsida; order Solanales; family Solanaceae; genus Lycium; species Lycium barbarum. The sequence continues at coordinate 8,266,558 of NC_083339.1, read as the reverse complement.
TTATTTTGATAGCCTCGTCGGCTTATGTACATTTATATGGGCATGGTTGTTAATGATGACATAAGTAAATTGTCGCCCAATGGGATTAATATGAATGATGAATGGAAGTATGATTTAGCTATGTGGCTCACCTAGATGTGATGTGAAAGCATGTTAAGAGGTGCCCGGGTGGGTTAGCACCGGGTGCCCGTCGCGGCCCTCCGGTTGGGTCGTGACAACAGATTTGAAACTAAAACATTTCTTGAAAAAAGATCAACAACAATCTCGAAAGGATTTAGGAAGCTTTTGTCAAGACTTTGGTTTTGAGAAAGTTGCTGCTCCATCCAAAAAATTGAGCAAAATAGCAAAGAGATCTACAACTTCAAAAATGAAATCAATGATCTTTTACAAAAAAAAAAAAAAGATAATAAGACCCTCTAGGTCCCCTTGGAGCTGTTCAACATTTTATGTAAATAAAAATGCCGAAAAAGAAAGAGGATCTCCCAGATTAGTTATAAATTACAAACCTTTAAATAAATTATTAAAATGGATTAGGTACCCGATACCTAATAAAAGAGATCTATTAAAAAGAACTTACAAAGCAAACATCTATAGTAAGTTTGATATGAAATCAGGATTTTGGCAAATACAAGTTGCTGAAAAAGATAAATACAAAACTGCATTCAATGTCCCTTTTGGGCAATATGAATGGAATGTTATGCCTTTTGGGTTAAAAAATGCCCCTTCTGAATTCCAGAATATTATGAATAATATTTTTAACCCTTATAGCAATATGTCTATTGTTTATATAGATGACATATTAATATTTTCTGAGGACATAGATTCTCACTTTAAACATCTGAATACTTTCTTTAAGATTGTTAAACATAATCGATTGGTAGTAAGTGCTAAAAAGATTAAATTGTTTCAAACAACAATTAGATTTTTAGGACATAACTTATACCAAGGTACTTATAAACCCATTTGTAGAGCCATAGAGTTCTCTTCTAAATTTCCAAATGAAATTCCTGACAAAACCCAATTACAAAGGTTTCTAGGAAGTCTTAATTATGTTGCAAACTTTATCCCTAATATCAGAAAGATCTGCGAACCTCTTTACAAGCGTCTTAGGAAAAACCCAGTCCCATGGAGTCTTGAACAAAAAGAAACAGTTAAGAAAATCAAGACTGTTGTCAAAAAACTTCCATGTCTAGGTATTCCAAACCCGGATGCTTTCATGATAGTAGAAACTGATACTTCTAACGAAGGATATGGTGGAATTCTTAAACAAAGACTTGTCCCAGAATCTGTAGAACAATTAGTTCGTTTCACATCAGGGATCTGGAATCCTGCACAAAAGAATTAAAGTACTGTTAAAAAAGAAATTTTATCTATAGTACTATGTATTACAAAATTCCAAGATGACTTGATAAATAAGATTTTTTTATTAAGAGTTGATTGCAAATTAGCAAAAGACATTTTACAAAAAGATGTTAAAAATCTTGTTTCTAAACAAATTTTTGCTAGATGGCAAGCTTTACTATCAAGTTTTGATTTTGAAATCGAATTTATAAAAGGAGATTTAAACTCTTTACCAGATTTTCTTACAAGGGAATTTTTACAGGGTAACCATGAGGCCAGGAGCCCCAAACTCCCCCTTCAGGAAAAAACCCGATAAAAAACCAAATGATCACAGGTATTCATCCTTAGCTGAATTTCCAAACCTACCCAGGCCCATGAGGCCCACATTTCCAACCCAAAACAAAAAAATTAACTATCCTCGGTTCTATTCCCCAAACAGAACCATCATCCCCATTTCAAAGGATCCAACCTTCTACCAGTTCCACAACAGGTAAAGGAAAAATCCAAACCAGTGAATGTTACAAAATGAAGACCCCAGAGTCTTTTCCCCCAAGCAGTTGATCCGAGCACTCCCTCAAAGAAGGAAGAACAACAGGCAACTCCAGAAGAGTTCAAAATCATTAACAAAGCAATGCTCCCTGTGTTAACATTGGATAAACATTATGAAAATTAGAAGGCTGAGGATTTACTCAAACCTTGCTATACTAATTTTGACTATATTGAAACTAATGACACTATCAAGACTAGGAGGTATTGTGAATTTATCCTGGCAGACACAGGATCAATAACAATTGAACATACTACAAATAACAAACATGGCCAAGATGGTATTGCATACTCCAAGGTCACCATAAACAAGATTATTAGTCCTTTTGATTGGAAGGTGGATCATCTCCATACTCCTATCGTATTATCATAACAACATAGGCCCCAGACCTATAATTACTTTGATTATGAATGGGCATGGCATAATTTTCTGTATGTAAGACCCATTTCTCACACATGGTTCGTGAAATACAGCGAGCAAATGTCTAAATCAATTAATTCCTAGATGGTTCTACACCTGGTGGGAAAGATTTGGAGGCAATGAAGCAACAATGCCCAAAAGCTTCAAAATTCATTATGAAAGATTCCAGAAGGAACAGGAGATTTCCACCTTACCGGATCATATTAAATTATGTCAATATTACATAAGAAAAAGAATTTCTTATATCATCAGTTGGTCTTTTGACATAGATGAAATATCAAGATTTAAATATTTAGTTAAAACCATAAAAAGCAAAGGATGGACACCGGAGTCTAAAAATTTGAAAATTAAGAATCCAAAGCCATCCAGCAGCAGGACAGGATCAACAGAATCCAAAGCAGAATTAAAAAAGAAGCTCTTAGAGGCTTTAAGCAATATTGATGATACCGACCCAGCAGATCTTCAAGAACTACTGGATATAACATCTTCATCAGCAAAAGATAATGGCGACATGATGGACCCACAAGGAATGGCCCAAGCATATCTTCATTATCAAGAATTATCATAAGGATATTTACCCCTTCAGAAAAGAAAGAGGTAAAAGCAGATGGCCGACAACTTTACAAAAAGCAATGGTTCAAACTTGACAAAAGGAAAGTAGTAGACAACTTTACAAAAGTAGTCGTCCAACTTTTCAAAAGCAAAAACAGAAGACATCTTTAAAGATAGCCGTCCACTTGTAATCATCCAAGAGATGTTAATTATTTTCCGAGGTCTATATAGGACTCTCAAGTTGTAACTAGTAAGGCATTCGAAAACTCACCTCCTACTTCGAAATAGCCTTTTCCCTTCCCTCTCTGTAAAATCCCATGTATGCTTTCAATGTTTGAATAAAAAGTCTTCAACTTTTGTAAGTATTTTCTTTTAAATTCCGCAATTATTTTACTTACTATTTTAGCCGTAAAAAGATCCTTAAAATGTACCTATCAAGAATAACATGTATGGGATGGGTTTTGACCACAGCTTTGGGCTTTGGTTTATTACTCGATGGTTGAAACCAGAGCTGATGATTGAGAGTGGCGCTTTCAAAGGACACTCAACTTGGGTCCTGAGACAAGCAATGCCTGATACACCAATCATATCAATTACACCCCGTCATCCAGAGAAATATCTGAAGAAAGGACCTGCTTATGTCGATGGAAATTGCACGTACTTTGCTGGAAAAGACTTTGTTGATTTTGGAAGTGTTAATTGGGCAAAAGTTATGAAGAAACATGAAATCAAGGATCTTAGCAAGGTTCTTATATTTTTCGACGACCATCAAAATGAACTGAAAAGGTATTATGTCTTTTTAGACTGGACGGTCTTGTAGTGTTTTTCTTGATGGAGGATTTCTTGGTCATTTGGTCGGTCTAACTGTAATGCAATAGTACCCATTCTGTCTAATGGTATACCGACTGCAACTTGTTTTGCAAAACTGTTGACTCTACGTCACTTGACTCTCCATTTTGAACTTTGATTGACAGACTAAAGCAAGCACTGAAAGCAGGGTTCAGACATCTTGTGTTTGAGGACAACTATGATACTGGCTCTGGAGACCACTATTCTTTTAGGCAGATGTGCGATCAATTTTATGTAAGAGGTGTGTTTCGTTTCGACTTCCTATCTTTTTTCATATGTCAAGACCTAACTGGACATTTAAGTTACTTTGCATTTAATCTTCTTATAAATCTTTTTGCATTTAAGTAATGCTGTTTAATTTAAATTTCTATAGAAGTCTATTTCGTTTCTGTTTTATATTATATTTTCCCCCTTTCTAAGTTGATTTAACATATATTGGGAAATTGATACTCGACAATTGAAGAATGATTTTGTGCTACCACATATGCATGTCCAACAATTATCTTCCCCGTTAAAACCCTTAAAAAAAGATTTTGTGGTTACTCTCACTATGATTCGGGAGACGAATGTATCAATTGAATCAACGTTACAACAAGAGAATCCAAATGAATTGATTGCAAATCTTGGGTATGTAATGTAGCTCATTAAATATATCATAATTTAATATATACTATCATAATTTGAATACGCTATTCATCTCCAAGCGTATAAAAAATACGCAAGTTTGAAACACTAATAGCTGGCTAATTGCTTTTAAATTAAGAATTGAGATAGTCTTGATTATGAATTCGGGAAAACTGAGATAACAAGAGAAAAATGTGTAGGAACAAATGGCAAACTCTTGCTCTCGGAAAGAATCTTGTTGTGAAACCAAAAAATAGGAAAAAGGAAGAACAAAAAATGAAGCTAATGCATTCTAGGAGAGTGTCAATAAATGATAAGGCATCTATGCTATAGAGGTAGCAGGGAAGAACACTGCTGGAAATGGAATTGGATTAATGTCTCTTTCTACTTGACAGATGAACTTAGTGTTTCTTAATATGCTTTGAAATTGTGAATTTTCCTCCTTTATGATTTATCATGGACTCATGAGGTTATTTGAAGTTTCTGTGCTACTCAAAATGCATACATGCATAATACATTTTTTCTATTTGATATTCAGGTGGGGGTCATAGCTGCTTTAAGGATAGTGATGAAGCTAGGGTTAGATCAAGAAGGAAGAAGTTTTGGGAGAAGGCCGTTGATATTGAGGAACTATGCGGTCCTGGTGAAGCTTGGTGGGGTGTGAGAGGGCAGATGTGTGATGATTTTAACCACAGCAATAAAGCTATTACTTATGCGGAGCATTTTCAAAACAGCAGGTTTGTAGAGTCAGTGTTAGATGTTTACTGGGAGCTCCCGCCTGTGGCTGGTCCTTCACTTACTCATCAGACGAGATACGATCCAGCTCGTGCACAAAGTCCTATTATTGAAGATGGCAGATATAGATTGTTTCAGAGGCTTGGCTTATCTGGACTCGAGACTTCTGTATTCAATGGTTACACTCAAATGGTCTATCTTCAGGTGTCGCAAGAACCTTAATTGGTTTTAGATTTGGTCAAAAATGAGCTTTTTGTTGCCACTGTATTAGGTTGTAGTTTTGTTCTTTACATGTATATCTCCTTTCTCTCTCTATTTCTTCAGTTCTTTAGGATGTACTTCTTGAGAGCCAAGTGTATCCCTTGTCCATTTGGGCATGGTACTAACGGAATTTGCTCATGCCCTGGTTGTTATAAGTACTACAGTCTACAGTATTATTTACGTGAAGTTTTAGATGTCCAATGGGTGAAATTTGATCCTCTTTACGCAACACGGAATATATGCCAAAAGCCCAAAACTGCTGATGTTCGATGGCTCTTCCTTTGCCTCTATTACTCTTAAGCTATATGGCAAGAAAGAAATATAAAAAAGATGCATCAAGTGATAGGTCACTTGTATTTATCTTCATATAAAAAAGAGTGATGGTTACCTTGCCTTGTACGGTTGTACCCCTATTTTTACATCTATTTAACTGTGCCCCAAAAAAAAAATTAAAAAAAAAATGGAAGCACCCCACTACCGCGCTGTTAGTGTTAAACCATAAATACCCAGTGGCAAGATTACAAGTTGTTTGGAGAGGTTTGATTGATGAAGAAATTGGGGGTATTTAGACGTTGAGATTGAAGTACAGAAACTCATACCATATACTCCCTCTGTACTAAAAAGATTGTTCTCCTTTTCTTTTTAGTCTGTTTAAAAAAAATTGTCCCCTTTCTATATTTAGAAACAATTTAACTTTATGAGATGATTTACAGCCACACAACTATCTAAAGCTTGTTTTGGATCACACATTTCAAAAGTTTTCCTTTGTTTTTTAAACTTTGTGTCAAGTCAAAAGAGGACAATTTTTTTGGGACGAAGGGAGTATCTCTCTAATAAATAAGACAGTCCGCACCTAAACCAATTCAAGCAAGGGAAGGGCAACAGAAGCAGTCATATGTAACCATTTTCATAATTTCATTGGGGGAGGAGATGGGAGATAGAGGCACAGAGGGTGTCAAGTACGTGGTTATAGAAGTTGCATTTACACACTGAAGGTTCAAGACGAACTCAAGTTACGAGCCAAGAGCTTCTCTTTCTGTTGTTTTGATTGGACAGTTTTCAGGAGACGTAATGAAAGACAAAAAACTTACTCCTATAACAATATCAATTGTGGGAAACTGAAGACTTTAGCCTGCCGTGATGGTTTTAGCAATATGTAAATTGCTTTGAATTTACAAAGAAAGCGTCAATATGTCCGAGTGGTTTTCGCATGCCCTGCTGAAATTTCTAGATTGCATGCTTGAATTATCGACGTTTTATGCATAACAAAGATATCAAAGACTTAAAGTAGATCCACTTATCTTTAATTTATAGTTCTTGGTTTCTGAAGACCTTTATTATTGGTTTCTTTTAGTAACAACATGTGGTCTAGCACGAGAGGCTTTATATCTGCTCCGAGAGAGAAACAATGGGTTTGACATTGTGATCAGTGATGTTAACATGCCTGACATGGATGGATTTAAGCTTCTGGAACATGTTGGACTTGAGATGGATCTTCCCATCATAAGTTAGTTCTCTTTCATTTAAGACTAACTATGTTTTGTTCTAGACTAATTACTAATTGTACTGATTTTTCATATACCTTTTCCAGTGATGTCTGTTGATGGTGAAACAAGTAGGGTGATGAAGGGTATTCAACACGGTGCATGTGATTATCTCTTAAAGCCTATACCGACGAAAGAACTTAGGAACATATGGCAGCATGTACTCCGAAAAAAGATGCAGGAAGCAAGGGACATTGGAAATCATGAACTGGACCAATATGATGAAGTGTGAATGCTTAATGGAGCTGAAATCCTTTCAGGAAAGAAGAGAAAAGATTTCGAGAATAAGCATGATGAAAAAGAAATGTCTGATTCAAGACGTGTTGATTCTTCTTCCATGAAGAAAGCCAGAGTAGTTTGCACTATCGATCTTCATCAAAATTTTGTCAAGGCTGTAAACCAGATTGGATTTGACGGTAAGTTCATTGAAATTTCTTTTTGCTCTCAAGTAAGTTGCACCAAATGATAAAAACCAAAACTTTATGTGACGGATGCCTAATACAACCTTATATTCTTATAATAGTGATATAAGTTACAAGTGAAGAGAAATGAAAGACTCACACGCACACTCACAGAGAACATTGAACATTAGCTCGAGAATTCATGAAGTGCTCTTGCCTGGACATGTGTCGTGAAGAAGATCGATAAATTTAAGTATGTTATATATTTTTTCCCCTTCTCTATGTTTCAACATAATCAAATGTGCTTTTATAACTGTCTAAAAACTGAAAATACGGGAGGTTAATTTTAAATTTATTTTATTCTTTATCTTATTTCAAATCCTCCTCTTTGCATCCGAGATGAGAAGTATAAGTTAAAAATCAAGAATTAAATTACTATTATATTGCCCTTCATAGCTCAACAAACTGAAGGCAGAACTTCAGCTTCCAATACAATAGAGGCTAATTGTGAAAAAGAGTAGGGACTTCAAATTGCTTATATGAAGAGGTTGAATTCTTTATTGTGAAAGTTGAGTTCTCATAAACTTTTATTCAGAATTGAGAGTTATTAGTACTTTTAGTTCATCGATAAAAGTTGTCCACCTGCCAGATATAAGTTATTATTCCAAAATTGCTTCTCTTTCTCACTTTCCCTGTGTTTATTGTGCTTCTTCTTCCTTTTTTGTTTTATGTCTGCATCTCTATTTAGTATTTAGTCATTTATGGTTACTTTTGATTCCTTAAGTGTTGCATCTTGGTAATTTCTCTTACTTACTATTTTCATTATGGAGTTCGAGATTTTAATCTTGGGTTTTGAAATTGAAATTTGAGAATTTTCAGATATGGACCAAATAATTGAAGGTATCAAACTGCGGATTGGATTTTTCTCTTTGAATTCAATGAAAAGAAACTACACGGCGGTCATCTTTAAGTTTCTCATATTTGAAAGGTAAAAAATGAACTTCTCAATTCCTCAATAAATTAATAATAGTAAGACATCTAATTATATTTTTTTCTCTTCCTTCGTTGCAATTGCACAGATTGGAAAGCTCTGAGTCCTTTTGCTACTAATCTTTTAGCCTTTGTTGGGTTTATTACATTCAATTTGGAGCCATTTTTGTGTTTTGACTTTGTCTTCCACTCTTTTCCAAACAATTGCGTCTTTTGGTATTTGAAGCTTACACTAAAACCTTGTAGGTTGCTCCATCACGAGAGAAAAAGTTACTGTTTCATCCTCAAACGTCTCAATCACATGTATTGGAGTCCTCATATAGAAGATACAAGTGGGCTTGCATTAACTTTAGTAAATACATTTAATTTCTACACTTGGAAGTTTGTAGTTTTGATTTGTGTATGTTGTAACAAATCAACATTTTCGTATGTTGCTATAATTCAACCAATGATAGTTATCACCTACATCTGAATAATGTTTTCATATGCTATTCACCAACCTTAACCAGAACGTCACCTAATTAGTTAACCAAATTGATCATAAACACGGGCATCCTGGACTAGTAGCTACTAAGCACTAGATACTGAAATTGATTTTATAAGGCAAATAATGACGTGCTTAAATAAATGTCTAAATTATACTATGTGATTTGTGTGTTTGGTAAAAGAATGTCGATGAGCATTTTTCTTTTGTTAAATGACTGCAATGTTCCTCAGAATTATCTACAAATAATATAAATTTTAAAATACTTTTATATGAGAAGGGACAAATGACGATGATATATTACAAAGATAATTAAATGTTACTGTATAATTTAAGAAGAGTAATACGAAGAATACCAAAGATATTAGGGCTAGAATAGTAGTAGTTGCGGCCGATAACCTATTAGGAACAGGGGCGGATTTAGAGGTAGCTGAGGGTGTTCACCCGAACACCCTCCGCAAAAAATTACAGTGTATATGTAGGGTAAATTTTCTGTGTTTGTGTATATATATTAACTTTTGAACATCCTGAATAAATGCAAATGGTAAGCTTAAGTGGTCCAGGATGTTTAAAATAGTGTCTACCATTCTAGGTTCGATTCCCTTCAGCAACATTATTTTATATTTAGCTTTTATTATGTATATGTAGATTTTTTGTAAGATATTTAACTAGTAGCCAGTGTAGGATATCTTAACAATTTTTATCAATTTTTTGTCTTCTTCTTTCAACGGAAAATCACTTTCCCCAATTAATAGTTACTTTTATTCTGGTTAACCACTTGTCTTCGATTCGATTGACTGGTGGTTGTTTTAAACATCCAATGGTAACTTCAGGAACCTAACAACCCAAGTTGAGTACTGCAAACAGAAAATGTCTGAATGCTTGAAGTAAAGCTCTTAAATTTGGTACAAACTTCAGACATGCATGTATGCAATTAGGCTTTGACAAATCTTAACTTCATACATTTATATTAAAAGTTTGTGTGCCGGAAGGTCAATCATGTATGGTTGAAGCTCAATCCTATATGATTGAAGTTTAGACAACTAACTTTCCCTCATAATAATCCTACAACTTCAGTCAATGAGGTCAGAAGTAATGTTGGAAGTCATAAAAGATTTTTTGTAACTTCAATCGCGAATGTTTGAAGTGGATTTCGAAGAGGCTAAACTTGCAAAATTCTTACACTGCATTATGGCTTAAATCGAGACCCTAAAATTGACTATCCATGCACTTCGCCGGATAAAATCATAAAAGGCTGTCTAACAAAACATGCTTATAAGTTTTTAAGCATTAAGTTAGGGGTGATCAACTTATGACTTCCTTGATTCTAGCTTCCAGCACTTTGATGTTTAGCAAACCCCAGAGTAAATTGATAAGTGCTTATAAGCTAGTTTGACCAACTTATAAACTTGGTAAACACCCTCTAGGCTTGTCAAATTCACTGGATTTAAGCTTCATAAATTCACATGGTTACATACAAATATCACACGTTCAAGGGGAACTATTATAGATGGGTTTTTTTTTTTATGACATGGGAACCCGCAGCCGCTACCCTTGGGGTGCGCACTGGGTAAACCCAGCTCCTGTGCAATAGCTCGAAAATGTCACGACCCAACCCCATAGGCCGTGACTAGTGCCCGATCTGGGCACCCAAACACATCTATCAAATGTTATCTCAAATTTTTATCAAACGCATTCAAGTATATAGCAGAAGCCGACAAGGCTATATTTCAAATTTAGATAATTTCCAGAAAAATTTCGGCAGAGTTTCCTTTGTTTTACAGACTATCCAAATTAACCCTGCGCACAGATAATACCAACAATGACCACCCAGGGCCAACAAAGCAACATTTAAACATATGCGGACCGGCCGCCGCGGTGAATGGGATCGCCCAAACACAACATATACACGCATCCGTACAGAAAGACCCCAACCCACAAACATGTCTACAGACCTCTAAACAGACCGACAGAATCATATGACGGGACAGGGCCCTGTCGTACCCCTGAGTGACGTACATTTATACAATAGCAGGAGACTGTACCAAAAATATAGGCTCCGGATAAGAGAGCGCCTCAGAACAGCGGAATAAGATCCTAAACGGGCGGATCAGCGAACCTGTCGTATGTACCTGCGCGGCATGAAAACGCAGCTCCCGAAGAAAGGGAGTAAGTACGAAATATGTACTGAATATGTAAAGCCTGAAGTAGAGAAACCAAAATCATAACCGGAAACAGAACGAACAGAAAGGAATGCAAAAATCCAGAATACCAAATGCATATTTCAAAACATAAGGAATGTGTACAGAAACATATGTCATATCATGTCCGGCCCCCGCCAAGGGACTCGGTAGACAGAACGTGGTCACCCTCCCGACGCTGGTGCCACAACACATAAGGATCAGAATAGGGGATAAACCCATAACATAGCATGTCATGTCAAATGGCCATATCGGATCATATCATATCATATCAAATAGTGTACATGGCACAGCATACTCCACAACCCATGTACACGTATACCTGCCCCCTCACCATCGAGGCACGGCGAACAATGCAGAGGAATACGCTTGACAACATATCCTGGCCCGGGCTCAGTGTGGGAAACATTGGGGCATCCACGAGTGGAGTAGTGAGAAACTAAATGCAGTTAAAATATCATAAATATTTTCAGAGACTCGATGAGGCATATCAATGACAAACCAATTCAATGAAGTCAGACGGGATCATAATAAGTGAGTTTCGGATGTCATAATGAATTACAGAAGCATAACCTTTCTGAAGTCGTTCCGAGTGCCAAAACAATTTATAAGACTTAATGAATTATTTAAAACAATTTTTTTTGTTTAGTAGTTAAAAGAGTAGTCAGAACATTTCTTTCCAAAAACTGCTCGAAAACGAGCCTTAAGTACAATAAGGGTAAAATCGGGACTAGTGGGCCCACCTTGGGACAAGCAAGGCGGTGGGCTCAAATTACGCATTTTAGGCTTATGGGGTCACCTACGAAGGTTCTACGGACATTTTATTACTTTTCATAAAGTTTGGGGAAGGTTTGCATAATTTTCAAGAAAGCATACAAAAAAAGGTTCAATTCTATTGAATGAAAGAGGGATATTTTCAAATGCGGATTCCGATGAGCAGAATATTTTCCGAGGCTCGAATCCGATCCTAGTACACCTAGGACATGCCAAAAGAAGAAAAGGGATAGCTTTACATACCTGTCGACGATTATCCGTGAATCCCTTTTGCCTCGTTGCTCTTTTCGCCTATTTATATAAAAGTGACGTTATCGTTAGTAACTATATTTCCTAGTTCGCCACTCTGTAGTTCATTCTTCTATAGGACCTACATTCCCGTCTATATATATGTTCTCACTTAAGTATTCTATTAACTTGCATTTTGGCGAAAATTCGGCAGCACTTCCCCTTATAGGTTCACCTATCCAAATTTCCAATTGTGTTCCTGTAGACACAGAAATACCAGCAACAATACATGGGCACACTTATACTTTCAATTCCTTCAATCCAATAAAAAAAAAACGACAATATGATCGTATCAACACAATTCCAACTTTAACTTTCCAATCTTTTCGCCATATAGTTCGGGACAACAACAACTATAGCATCAAATAAATCAGTCCACTAATTTCCCTTACACCAGCCCCTACACGGCTTCAATACCAACATACAAAATTCCATGATTTTTATTCATTTCCACACATTACCACACGTTCAAACCATCCACAATATATGCAAAATAATATTGAACATTACTTCATATAAGCCTTTCACACGGCTAACTTTAAATTTCAACAATAACATTTCAACACCAACATACACAATTTCATGCATCAAATTCATATTTGTACATTCACAACACATTCAACTTCATCCCAAAACATATAGAAAATGATCAATTCTTACCTTAACAAGTTGGTCCCTTAACCTTGCTATTCACTTGAATATCCACAACACATTGAGACATTAATCACACTTGGAACTTCAACAAAATTTTCCTCCACTGTTCGGCTAAGCAGTTCTGGCCGAGGACCTCCTTCCTTCTCCAACTTACTTCTTTCTTTCACCTTAGGACTTTGATCAAATTACAAAAATAATTTTTCTCCCTCAAACAACCATGCTGGCCGAAACAGCCATGGCCATGTTTTTCTTGCTTTTAAGCTCACTTTGACAAATATGAAAAGAAAATGTTCATTCCACTGTTTACTTAGTCACATATGTATGAGCTCCAATCATCCTACACGTGCCCTTCTAAGGTGGATTGTATTGGATGATTTCATTTTATTCATTTTCTTAACCTCATGCGCATAAAGTTTGTCACCTAGCTCGAGTTCCTGGAAAAGCTTTGCACCAACATTGTTAAATTGTAATATTAAATTGCCCTAAAGATAATACTTTACAAAAGTTGTGTCCCTAAATTTAATCAACCAGGACCACCTAAAAGTAAGTTAATATGTCATGACTCACAATTAAATAACCAAAGGTGGTGCACAGCAAGTAAAGACATGTTAAGGAATTAATTAATGATATATAATATATACCAAGCCATGATCTTTGAAAAGCCCATCATCTGAAGGAATCCAAAACGGTTTTGTGTCTTTATCTGTGTGGGTTTTGTGATCTAACTATATGACACAGCCTGCATGAACCCCCCCTTTTTTTTTTTTTTTACTAATTCGGGTGGGGCCCACATGGCCCCTTTAAGCTTAATTAATTAATGAAGTGATTTAAATTTTAATCCCACTTAATAATCTAATCATAGTTAATTTACCCCTAATCTCCAATAATATCTTTATACCAATAAAATTTATACACAATTTATGTTTTAATTAAAATTGAAAATTAACGATTTCTATTTCGTATCCGAAAATAATTCCGCCTTTAACTTGAGTCGATTTGCTTGCGGATAATTCGTCGTATAAATGTACGGGGTATAACAGAAAACTACACAGGAGAGATAACCCGCACTAGTATTACAGATGGGTTTGGCAAACACAAATAATAGAAAATAAATCCAGGTTTCATTACAGAGCTCCCAATCAACAAATCTCTTCATAGTTCAATAAACCAACTACATGTTGCGCGAAATAGAACTTGGCACCTGCTGTACGAGCTGTGCATCAGCGGCCAGAAGATATCCAGTCTATGGAAGCTTCCTGAAGCCTGCAAGCAAGTACGATAAATATTACAGTACACATATACTGCCATTTCCCCGATCTTGTTGATTAAGTTCGAACATTAACGGTGGCTGAAACAATTTTGTCTTCTCCATATTACTATATCCCTAGAGTCAATAATTTTATATGAGGAACTACTGAACTCGATCACTTGCTACAATGGAGTAAATGAGTGTTTCTTATTTATTCTGAAAAAAGGAGAGAAATCGTGAAATGTAAAATCTATGAAGAGACTACCTCAACAATGAAGTGAGCCCAGGTAGTCTCTGAACGCTTTTCCATCACACCCTTCAAAATTGTCAGCTCCAAACGGTGAATAACATCAAAAATCTCTAAGAGACGTCCATGGTCGTCACACATCATCTGTTTGAAATACATGACAGCTCAAAATTTCATAATGCAGATGCCGGGAATAATGATATACCTTTATAAGCATGTGTCCAGGGTGCTTCAAATCTTTGACAACTATAGGGCACATCTGGTCCGCACTTCCCAATTCTACAGCCCAACTGGTGCCTTGTTGATAATTAGTTTTCACTCCAGCTGACTGAAGGCTCTTGTCAAGAGCTACCTGCTGTACATTTATGGATCAATGAAATTAAGAACTGAGGAAATATTGGAACCCCAGAAAACGAGAGTACAGTATTGCATTCACATTCTGTTTCTTTTCTTATTCTTAATGGATGTCAGTAACTAGAGAATCGTCGCATCCTAACTCAAGCAAACTGCATTGACGCTTTCTGCAATAGGTTATTATACCCTGAAAAGAAACGACAGAGGATCTTATACTAACCATCTCAGAGCCAATGAAGTGCAAAAAGGTCTCATCTAATCTCTACCCCAAAGAAAGATCAGAAGAAGGGAAAATTGTGTAACCTGAGTGATCGCAGTTGCATAGAAAAGATGAACAAGAGACAAGAAGGCATCTTCACATGTCAACAATGGACATGGAAGGCAATATATTATCCACATTAATGAAGAAAAAGCATCATGTGCAAGAACTGGATCAGCCGACCATCTCCAGAACTGAATATCAGGATATTGATCTTCTGTTTCTGTGCATTCCAAGATGTCTTGCATATTACCTACAGAGCATACCTTCCCATGATATCATCTTTCTCTTTTACAAAGTAAAAGAAACTTAGAAGATAATTCCATGAAGCAGCAATATACCTCCAACAGATGGATCTGAAACTTCATCTGTAGAAATGCCAGTGCATATAGACTCCGCAAACAGCTGAATGCCTCTCAATCTCATGAGGACAGTGAGCGAGTTCTTTGTTCGTGTGCTTTGTACAATACTTAGTAACAAAGCCAGTATAAACCCATTTGAAGATTGGAGTTCTTCGTCCAAGGCACCAAGACTGTAGTTTGGAGTTAATGATGTCTTTCCAGATCGAGTAGCAATTTCAGTTGATACAAGAGTGTACTTAAAAGTGTCATACAGAATCAGTGAGTGACAGAGTCTACCAGATACTGTAATCTTATCATAATCTGGAAAGTACTTTCCATACAATACGTTATACACAGATTCAAGGTTTACTCTCATCCGCCCAAACTGCCGAAATGCAAGTCTTTGGAAAATCTCTCTACTTCCAGCAACATCAGCAGCACTTTGGAGGAGAAATAAAGCTTTTTGAAAATGAAGTGCATCTACTATTCCACTTGACGAGGGTGGAGGGCCAACAGCATCTGATGGACTGGTAGTTAAATGAAGGGATGTGAACCTTTCAGAATCTGCAGGTAATGCTGGCAGGACTGAGTTGGCAAGTCCTACCTGATCTGGATCTACAATATGACCTCCTTCAAAAACAATTCTTCCGGTATATCTGTACAAGAGTGATGAGACAGTTAATTATTTGAACTTAATGAATAGGACTTCCAAGCCAATTATAGAACATAATATTACATGTATTTTATAAACTCTAATGCACAAACCATTTAAGCTTTACTGGCTCAAAGCAAATTCAGGATAAGGTCAGAAAAAGAACAGCAATCCTAGAAAGAGGACAACAAGAAACTCACAAGACGCTCCCCCCGAAGAGAATGGAGAACCAAAGATTAAAAATAATTCAAGTCGAATTTACTAAATGGTTGGACAATAAATAGCCTCAAAGAAAGAGCTAAAACGGAAAGGATAGGAAGCATTTCCAGCTACGAAGATTCATTTTGTTTCATGATTCTCGCCCTGAGAGTGAAAAGTATCATTGTTTACCCTTATTATCAATGCATGTTTCTTCCGGTAATCTGAAGCTTAAACAAAACATAGCCTGCATAAGATAGGAAAAAGAACCACTCAGGGGCATAAATGAACAAGAATATACCCGTAAAGTGAACAAAATGAATGCTGCTGCTCCAAAAAAGTTGGGAGTCCTCTATTGAACTTGTACCTTATTTGGAGCAACATCTCTAACCCTGTAAAATACAGGGTTTTGAATTCTGGCTCCCAGGGCAGACTGCCACCTGCAAGTCAACAAATCGAGAAGGCAAAACATAAGAACGTAGACTAGCTGAAATATATGAAAGATGGGAATAAGTACATTGTGAAGGTAGATTTCATAGCACTAGTGGGACCAAATGGCGTGGTAAAGTAATAACTTAGAGCCTTAATAACCAACTTACCTATGACATACTATGTCCAGATATAGAATACTATGCCAGCTACACCATGCTTCATAGATTAGCCAATGTAGTTATTCAAGGACATGGTAAACCAAGTGTATTAATTATCAACAACCACGTATTATATTAAGTGCACCTGTAATTCACTAACCCATTGACATGCCCCCAGAACTTTGCTACTTCAGATTTGCTACTAAAATTGCAAATCATTTCATGTCCTGCACTTGTTATTGATGACATTATCTGAGTAAGTTTCAAATAATCCTGTGAGCAGCAAATGAAAAATGTGAGAGCATGGCTTTCATCCACCCCAAAGTTGATAAAGTTTTGCTTAATGATGATGAGTAGTCATTTGTCTTCATTTATTTTCCACATGAAAATTAGGAGAAAGAGAAAGACATTTCCGTCAATAAATCCCATAATGAGCAAAAGGCTATTAAGTTCACACTTATGATGAACAATCTCGAGCGCCTTATCCAGTAACAGCTTAAATTAATTAAACGAAAATCAAATGTTCATTGTTAAACCAAACAACGTGTTCAGAACACACCTAATTGATATACTTATTTCAGCTTTTTGAGACAATAAATATCAGAGAACCACACCACCAATTCTGAATTTCAGATGCTGCTTTCAAGCATGAGAAATAACTGGAATACGAGCAAGTCTAACCGTCAAACTGAAAAGGAAAGTAAAAGTAGAACAAATTAACTGTTGGACCAGGTATTACCGAAATTATGTGGTCTTCTGTTTCACTTGCCTGCATGAAGCAATAGCAGTGGATCCAGGATAGAGATCCCTTCCAGTATCTCCATCTAATAAGGCCTCTAAAGGCATCTAGGGAACGAAAAGAAATTATTGAGTTACAATACATTAGCAATATCCGCGTCTGACAACAGGACAAGAAGTTTTTTTTACTTAACAGCTTTAAGAATTGCAGGCCCCAGAAAACACAAGGTACTTTTCGAGAAAATGCATCAGTAAAACACAGCTATAACCTGCTATAAGGCTTAAGAGTAACATCAGTTCTATTTTTATTTTTTTTATCACAATAAGAGGCGACTTAGATGAAATAGAGCATGCTAAGTACAACAAATGGATTTGATCGACACAGTTTATTGCATCACAAACTAGATTACCTTCATAACTTGGTAAATGCATCACAGCATGAAGTGATGACCAGTGAATTATATGGTTTGAAATACTGTTACTTTACTCTTTCTTTTCAGAGATCAAGATTGGTTCTGACATTTGGGCACCAATCCTATTGACCTATCTCCAAAAAGTAGACATTCTTTTAGGACTTTGGCCTAAAGTTGGTGTTGTTAGAAACCATGGGCAAGCTTCTCACATTGCCCTCTTATGGCAGTAAATTGGTTGGATTCTAATACTAAGACACAAGGTCAAAATATTACCACTGATGGTTAAAACCCTGTCAGAATTGTATTGGATTCTTACACTATGATCTACATATAGTATTAGAAAGAGACGTTCAACAAACTTGGATAAAGACAACTGACAAGCAGATAACTGGTGACCTCAGTTAAAAGATACGCATGTTGACAGGAAGATATGGTCATAGTAGATTTACCAAGAAACTCCAGAGCAGAAGCTGGTAGGTTCATGATCACATCGTCCACATGCTCCGAGGGCTTTGTGTTCAATGACTCTGAACCCTTCACTCTCTTATTTGGACCCCTTTTTTTCCTACCAGCAACACAAACACCATCATTGACTGCAGATCTGCCTTCTTCCTCTAATCCACCAAATGAACAAATTCAGTTATTCGTATTCAAAGCGTCCCAAAAGCATGGTATTCACAGAAACATCGGATTCAGCATTTAACGTAAATAAACAGAAAACTATCTCTAAATTATATACATCACCAATTACAACTAAGCACACTAGAGCATATATCATTTCTTTACCAGCCCTACCTTCTTGAGAACTCTCCTCACGTCTTTTCACAGAAGTCACACTCATATCTTCCATCACAAATGAGTCCCCGAGTCCTGCTATGTTGCATGACGTTCTGCCAGGTACTTCTTTGATCTCATCTGCAAGGGTGGTTCAGATTAATGGATGAGATTCTTTGTGGGTAAGATCCAGTATATAACTGAATAGTTCACATACAGTCTTCAGATAGTTTCTCCCTATGTGCTTGGCCACTGAATTTCTCGGAGCAATCAATCTCAACTTCTGCATTGCTTCCATTGCAGGGTACAGCAATGAGTTGAGAAATAAATTTCCTTGCATCCATATTGTATGGGAAAATTAGATGATCAACCTTGCTGATTACAACATTAATTTTGAGATAACGAATGCTATCTGGGTTCAAATCATTTGCGTATACCGCACATCCTTTCTGTGCTGCAGGAATAGCAAAAGGACCAATGCCAGCAAACATAACACATACGGTCTCCCCTGACTGGAATTTTGACACCAGCCTTAAATGCTCATGTTCCAATCTAGAACTCCAATACACCAAGCTATAATCAAGCTTGAATGTTGCTCCGAATTGCTTCACTTCTGTGACCATATCATCTTTCCCAGCCAGTATCTCAACTTTTGGCACACAAAACTCATTGGTAATGGCTCCAACTTTATTTACAACTGCTGGATCCTGGGGTAGTTTTTCTGAAAGGATCAGGAATAAATAAGTTATTCAAATAAAGAAGACTGGTGACTTGGGAAAGGCAAAAACAGGGTAGAATCCTCTCACTAGAAGCAAGTGAAATAATGATAGAAATATCATCACATGGATGCCTGGACATAAAGTGGAGGAGATGGAAGGAGGCATTCTGGCCCTAATGCAAATAAGGTGTAAAAAAAAAAAACAAGTGTCTGCCATCAAAAATAATAATAAGGAAAGGGAATTTCATTCAGAAAGAAAGACCTTTCCTTTAGAGACGATAAATAGCGGTCAAGACATCCCTGATGCACAGCGTGTCCACACGATGAAAGATAAATTCCGTCACGATATGTTCTTAAGGATAGTTTGTTTTCACATGCCTTAAGCATTATTCCATTTTCTTGATCTTTCCTTCCAACACAATAAACTTTCATATTCATTCAGACTACCTTTATATACAAATTCTACTGTGTGATTCAGACTACTGCTGTCACTTTTTTTTTTTTTTTTAATTTGAGATGGTAACAAGCCTGTATTGATTCACAAAAAAGGCTGTTAAGCCATAAATTAGGGGAATGAACGACAGAACAGTAAGCTGGAAAAGAAACTGTTTTACTAATCTAGAGAGACTCAACTCGGGGGTTGTTTGGTTGGGGAACAAGTTATCCCAGGATTAATCATTCCGGGATTGTTATCCCACCCTTCCACTACAATCCCGGGATAATTAATCCCGGTATTGTTATACCGTGATGTTATCCCAACCAAACGTGGGATAATAACGTGATTAAATTCATCTCAAATATAATCCCGAGTTTAATTATCCCTTATCCCTCATACAAAACGAGCTCTCAGTGTCTTCTATGTACTCTTGTTTACTTCAAACATGAACAAGCAAAATACAACTAAGTTTCATTTTTTGGACTGAGTTGCTTCTGTTTTCAAAGAATCTTGAGTTCCTTTATTTCCAAATAATCTACCATGTGCTTAAATTCCATCTTCTCTTTTATTCTTTTGTGCCCCCTCTTCTGTTCCAACTGGATAGCAAATCCAGTGTGTGACACTTGTAAATACATCTTAAACACAGGAGTAGGATATTAAGTGAACTTTTAATCTCCCACTTCAACACTGCTCAAAAGAACTCAAAACACAGTCATGCACCAAGCACATGAAGCCACAATGTGCTAAACTCCAACGAGGTAAAACTCAGTACAACGTTTCTCTGAAATCACGGTTCTTTCACAGGCAACAAAAAACTAAAACCAAAAGTTACACCAAACAAATAACACTAAAGATTGAGGCCACTAATTTTTTTTTTAAACTCGTACTATTAAGATTAAGGCCACTAATTACCTAGAATAGCTAAAAGACAACACCTAAAAGACAACAACAACAACCAAAAAAAAAAAAAAAAAATTACATCGAGACAAAGAGGAAGAGATCTTTTAAATACTACTATTAGCAGAATCCAAAATGAGTAGCTCCCCACTAGACATAATCTCCACAGAATAAGGCTCAATCCCAAGTTTGCTTCCATCAAACACTGTCTCCACACTATACCCACTCTCAAATTTCATCAGTGGTCGCCCAGAAATCACCTCAAAAACACCATCATTCACCAAAAATCGTCGCGAAATTCTCAAAAATATACAGCCCAGCATTAAATATTACACCACGTAGCCCAACAACGACAACGAGCTTCCTCTAAACATGTCTCTTCCAGCTACCTCTATTTTCTTTGCAACCTTTCTGATATCTGATCAACAGCTAGCTAATCAATTTTCAATTTCACAATTAAAGGCAAATGATCTGATATGCGGGATGTAACCAGGGATGGTTGAACACTTGGCATCAACATTTGTAATGCTTCGGAGTATAGAACCCTGTCTATCTTCAAACACCTAGCTGGATTGTTATCATCTTTATATGTTAATTTATATTCAAAATGCTCCTCAATAACATGGTCCTGTTTCAGAAAATCCTCAAGTCCACGCAATTATTTTTTGGGTAGAGAATCCGACGAAAAGCTCCTCTCACAATTCAAAGAGAGATTGAAATCACCCATAACAATCCATGGGGTAGTTGGTTACTGCAAACGAACTCTAAATGGCTCAAGATCAAGGCCTTGTGTTAAATCTCCGTAAACTCCAATAAAAAGAAATGATATTTGGCTTTCCAACTAACTGAAACGTTGTGATTATATAATTATTTTTGCCACGAGAGATACTTCTCTGACATGATAGAGCCGTGACAACGTCAGTGTCCCACATTAATACGATATTTTCATGTAGATAAGAAGTCAAGCCATTATTTCTCCATAGATTGATTCAGTTAAACAACAAACGATGGATTCACAGAATCAAATTCCATAACAGTTATTAAAACATAGGAGGAAATTAAACAAGGGAGAGAACTGATACATAGATAGACATATAGATCCATAAAAGAAAGTAGCATAGGAATTAGATCTAATCACTGTCGCTGCTGCTGCTGCTATCATGTCCATCATGCTTCTTTTCCTTCTTATCCTTCTTCTTTTTCTTCTTCTTCTTCTCCTCTCCATCCTTGTGATTGTGCTCTCCACTTTCATCTCCATGGATCTTCTCCTTTATCTTCTCAACAATCCCTTCTTTGTGCTCTCCACTATGCCCATCCTCTTTTTTGTCGTGCTTATCGTCATGGTGTTTTTCTTCCTTGTGTTTATCGTCATGTTTCTCTCCTTCCTTGTGGCCTCCGATGTGGAGTTTTTCTAGGATTCCTGACATGTTTGGTATTGACAGAATTGTGATCGGGGTGAAGAAAATGATGAATAAGAGGGGGGTATTTATTGGGGAAAAGGGAGCGTCCTCTGCGCGTTACTCCATGTCAGCATTTTACATTTATAACCCTCTTACGCGTACTCGATTCCACCACCAAGATATTTTTTCTCTTTTAAAAGAGAAAAAGATACTCCCTCCACCCACTTTTAATTAAAGATATATTTTACATTTATAACCCTCTTACGCGTACTCAACGAATGTTACGTTTGAGATATTTCCCTCATGCTCTCTCCGTTTTTATTTATGTGAACTTATTTTTTTATTAATTTATACGAAAAAGAATAATTTATTTTATGTTTGAAAATAATTTATTTTTATGCAATTATTTATATTCACATGAAATATATGTATCTTATTTAACAACACAAGTTTTAAAAAATTTACTTCTTCTTTAAATTTCATGTCCAGTTACATAGATTCACATAAATTAAAACAAAAATGACTATTATATATATTCTTGTGACAAGTGTCTACTTTACCAACTTTAAATGATAATAATATTCCATTATTGCTTTTTTCTAAATGGATATCTACTGTAAAAAAAATTGAAAAAGGGAAAGTAGAACACAATTAATCCTTTCTTTTGGGTAAGTAATAATTTTTTAATTTACCAAGTAATATTGACAAAGCTCAGGTTAAAAAACTGAGAGGTCTGGATATAAGTCACAGCCTTGCACAAACTCAGGAAACAACTGTTCTTCAGCGAACTGCTACCTTAACTAATACTTAATACTTCATATACAATAGAATAGATTTATAATACCACTAGTTAAAGAGAAAAGGAAAAATAACCAATCTAAAAACAGAAACAGGTTTTGGGAAAATTCTGAATATTGTACTCTTCCCATGTTTTATTTATATATCATACTTTTTTTTTATCTGCCTTTTTTTTATCTGTTCCAAATTAATACTATTTTGATTTCAACATCTTATTTTACAAATATTGTACTCTTCCCATGTTTTATTTATATGTCATACTTTTTTTTATCAGCTCCACATTAATATTATTTTAATTCCAACATCTTATTTTACCTCCATAAAAATGACATAGCATAATTAAGACCATAATATTTAAATGTGATAACTACTATTAAAAAGGGCAAGGAATTGAAAGTCAGAAGCAAGCAAAGCTAAAAGTTAAACACAAATATTGAAACAATATTAGCAATAATTTCGATTAGAATCCTAGCTACCCCTAATACTATCAACAAAACCACCTAAACTAGTAAAATCATCAAGAGGAAGGTTAGCGGCCTCTTGCAAATCCTATTGCAAAGTTCAAAGGCAACATAGAAATCACATTTAAGCTCACAAGTGTTCATCAACATAATCTAGTAAGAAATAAACTAGGAAACGAAGTATTTATACTAGGGTTAAATATTACATCAAATGTTCAAAATAACTTTTAAGTAGGCCTAAATACGTAATATGCCCTCCAAGGTGCTTCCGTCCTTCAAATCTTGATCTCCTTTCCATTCATTGTATGATATTGTAATATTCGGTAGGTGTCTCCAAGGGGCTCTTCAAGGTATCTATCATCATCAGGTGTCTTCCAAGATCTTGAAGTTCTTTTGCTTGACTCCTCGTGAAGGGTGTTGAAGTAATGACTATGTGTTCGTCATCAAAATACAAATACGGGGTAATTTTAAAAAATTTGAAAGATCATTATATTATACTCAAATAAGTTCAGACATTGTTCCTTAAAAATATTTTTGAGAACACGTAAATAATAAAGACAACAATATTTTTGGGAACACGTAAATAATAAAGATAACTACTTAAAGCACTTTTTGTATTTTGAAAAAAATTATTTAAAAAGTTGTACATCATTTTATATCGACCTATTCAAATAGGAGAAAAAATCGCACTCGCTTTGTTTCAATTTGGTTATCTTACTTTTCTTTTTAGTCCGTTTAACAAAGAATGTCTCTTTTATTTTTTGGCAACTATTTAATTTCAACTTTTCACATGATATGTTTAAGATCACAAGATTAAATGACATTTTTGTACATTCTACTTATCTGTAGTTTAAGACCACAAGATTAAAAAATCTTCGTTATTTTCCTAAACTCCGTGTCAAGTCAAAATCAAACAAATAAATTGAAATTATGATAAATATGGAGGTGATTTGTATTGTCCTTTCAGGATAAGTAAAAGCAACTATGGTAATATTTTGAGTTTCCTTATAGAGAAAAGTAAAATCAATGTATGGTAAGAAAATCAAGGCAAAAACCCTAACAATTCTCCCCTTTCAATTTTCTGACAAGATTCGATGTACATTCTTCACGTGCATGATCATCATCATTGTTGCTTGACATGTTTAATTCCAGTTAAAAGAATTGGAGCCCTTAAGGGTTAAAATTGATTTTTTAAAAGATGCAGCAACTGGATTGTTGAAAATATGATTGCAAATTTTCTCCACATGCAGTATTTTGGATTTTTCTGGGACTAAAACGTCATTATTGTCAAACTTGTGTAGCTTGCCTTGAACCTGCCTTCAACCTCGCTTCACCAAACCATTGACTCTGTCACTCCCCGAACCATGAGCTGGGCGTAACACGACACCCGGTGCCTTGCTGCATGTGACCAAGCGAACCACATGGCTTGTTGAATCAATATGGGACATGTACTAATGCGGAATATAAGTTAAAACATGAAATAAAACTAAATAAAGCATAGGGTTTAAATATAATACTGAAAATACTTTCTGAAAAAGTAAGTGCGGAAGAAATCTGAAAACACAATAAGTATTGAGCCAACACTAGCTATACGACTCTAAACATCTGACATGACATGTTAGACCAGTCTATGAAACCTGTGAACATGAATCTGAATACTAAACTATTTACCGGGACAAGGCCCCCGGTATACCTCTACTGCATGACATGACATGAACATAAAATAAAGATAACACCCCGAATGAAATGGGGCTCACCAATAGCTGATACAAGAAATCCTAGCGAGCAGATTCGTCGTCCTATAAATCAATGTACTCTTTCGAGTCTTAGTGTGAGGTCGCCGATTAATATCCGGCTAAGACGTTGGCAAGCCTGAATATACCGTTATTGCTCAAAGGCTAGGAGTGCCGCTAGGGGCCTAGGTTTGGTGTTCCCGTCCCCAAGACCACATAGATAGAAAGAATTGACACAGCAGGACATTAGAGAAACAGGTTATTGAGAAAGATAAACAGTAAGCTCTTACTAATTACAATACAAGAACAAGAAGGATAAACATAACAGAGATAGTAGACTGTCACGACCCAAATCACGAATCATGCGGGCACCCACACTAACCCTCCCTGGTGGGCGAACCCTTCAGGTAACTACCTTAATTTGATACAACATGCGGAATAAATACTTTTATTATAAGAAATTCCCAAAAGTTGGTCTAGACGCATACAAGAGCTTCTAAGAAGTTTACAATTTGAAGTAGATAACAGACTCAAACTGGATACGACTTCTGTTTAAGGATGGAGAACAACAGAAATCTAAGGAGAGACTCTGGGTTGCAAGATCTCAAATAGATCACCCAAACGCCTTTGACGAATGCCTCGAAACGGTCGTGAGACTTCGAACACTACCTGAAAATAACTATACACTCCACAAAGAGTGTAGCAAGAGTAGTATGAGCACAACACAAGGCTCGTAGGTATCATAGGCCGACAATGGTTAGTTCACGCATATTAACAAGAAGCAACTAACAAGTAAGCAGATAAGTAATCAAACGCAGTTCCAACTCTAGCACATATAAAAGTCTAGCGGTACGATAGTCACAAGGGATTTCAAATCTCAGGTTATAAGCCTAGGGGAAAATCTCCAAACCTCGAGTCCATCGAGTCTCTAAAATAATTACTTACAACAACAACTCAATAATTCACAAATTAAAATCAATCAGAGAATGTGCCATGCAATGACATGAATAGCAATTCAAATGGAGTGCCTTGCAATGCAATGTCGTGCTATGTAAATGTTATGCAATGCAGTAGTCACCTCTCACGCTCCACTCTCGTACACACATGCTATGGCAATGCCTTATAGTCATGACCCATGGGGGACCCGCGAAGTCCATGTACCACTCGTGCTCTCCGGCAGAAACCTCGGAGGCTATCAATTTCTCTCAATCTCCGGCAAAGACCTCGGAGTCTCTCAATCATATTCAATCTCCGGCAAAGACCTCGGAGTCTCAATCTCCGACAAATACCTCGGAGTCTCTTTGTCACTCTCAATCTCGGGCAAAGACCTCGGAGTCTCTCAATCACTCTCCTCACCATTAGGAAAACATAAAATTAATATGGAAACATGTCATGCATGATATCAGTCTCAACTATATCACCAATATGCAATAAACAAGTACAAGTCATATTATTGTCCATGACTCAATAATCAATATTACCCTTCCCTTTCATAAGGTAAGTGAGCTAGTATGTGATAAAGATACAACTAGGTAATAATTACATCAAATAACACATAAAATATGGGATGCATGCCTCGCATGAAATCAACCTCAATAATCACCGCAGTCATGGGTTTCATAGATTCATACTAGGAAGTGTAATTCAATATTCAGTTTCTCAGTAATAACCTTCCTCTTCCATATGACCAGTGAGATCACAAGAGAGAGGAAATTATATCAAGTACATGAAATCACAATACAGTGACAAGCTCATATAACGATATCGCAATAATGGCGATAAGCCCACGTAACAGCTGACATTATCAACCTAGATGAAATTTACCTCCACACCATGCCTGAAGACCTATCATGCTTTCCCCGTCAATCATTACTATCTACATACATTTTGCTAACCAGAGTCTAGACATAAAGTAAACCGTAACCTACCTCAATGCCGAGCAGGTGTCACGAACTTTCACGCCAAAGCGTTTTCCTTCTGAAGTGCTTCCGAACGGAAAAAGTCTTATATGCCAATAATTTCTGTTTTTCCACCTTACTTCATTGTGAAGAGAGCCCGAATCCAATACACGGTAAAACGAACAACGAGATCAAAGCGGTGCCCAACACCCGTATTTTGTTCTTGAGAAGAACTACACGTTGCTGCCTCAAATTGCAGTGCCATTGCAGTACACTTCATTACTTATTTAATTTCCCCAAAGGAAAATTTCTAAGTTGCACGACTTTTCAATTTAACAGAACCAACATTCCATGAAAAGTCTTGTGCTGCCCACTTCTTGGTATAATATTCATTATGTGCTGCCCACTTCATGGTATAATATTCATTATGTACAAGATCATAAATAAATTTTTTATTGTGGCAGTGGTGTCCACTCCCTTTTTCTCCATTGCAAATTTCTCAGTTAAAAGATTGCTATGTACACTTATAATCTCACGTTTTGGTATCTAAAGAAACAGTACTTGAAACATTTTTCTATAAACACAATGAGAGTGCTGAATATAATGGCACCCACTTATACACTTTATTACATACTAATCATAATTATCCCAACGTGTCCACCCACCAGATATTGTATAGGATAGTCATGGGTTGCTTTACTTGTCATGGTCCCACGTGGACATGTTAGTTCTTAATTTTATCCACTTGATTCTTAATTTCCTCACTTGTCTCCCACTATAGTTAATAATAATAATAATAATAATAATAATAATAATAATAATAATAATAATAATAATAATAATAAATTCCTAAGAAGCATAAATAAAAAATGTAGTGCAGCCGGATCATTATGCAAAAGTGGCATTTGGGGTTTTCCAATAGTCAATACTTTGAAAAAAGTGAGCATTTGAGTACAAGATTGCTGTGAAGCATACATAAAAAAAAATGCCACCAATTTGTTGTCACTGATTGTTAATTGCTATGGACCCACGTGGTGCATTATTGTTAACATACCACTTATTCTCTATCCACTAATTAATTATTTAGTCTGCCACTAAAATTCAATGTTTAATCCCTACTCACATAATTAATTATGGGCTTGTCCTATTACTCCCTAACAAAATAATTGTCCAAAATAATCTTTTTACTCAACCATTTTATTTTATTTAAAAATTATCCACTCCGTCAAATATCATATTTACCCACTTACACTTTATATGTGTGCAAATAATATTTCTATGAATAAACTATTCACACACATTAAATACATATGTTCTAAAATTTACTCGTCAATTAAATAACCGAATCACCCATTATCGCAAGCTATAGACACCAAAATTAGACCACGAAAAGGGTGTTTTAGGGATATTAGGCCTAAAAGTGCTAAACGACCAAACGGGCCGTTACATAGACGTACCCACATAGGATAGTATCCCAAATACAACTCTTTTCTGAAATACATTCATGAAAACCCGTCTTCAAGGTTTTGAAAGACTAAGATTTTACAATAATTTTAAATGGGAATTCTATTTTCAAAAACAAGATATATTATATTACATAAGATTTTTTTTAAAAAGAATTCCATTTCAAAATTCCTTAAAGAACCCTAGAGTTCTTGACGCCTATAACAAAGGAGATCCCAGTAGAAATATAACTTCAGAAGAAGTATTAATTTCTATACAAGAAGCTGAACGTTTATTAAAAGCCAGCGAAGAACAATTAGAAATTATTGAACATAGTATTGAGTGGTATCAAAACCAACTTGATAAAATAACTGCTCAATTTTAATCATGAGTCTTGATAATATGAATGTTCTAAATAGTGTTAACATATCAATAGAAGCTACAAGGATAGCTAAAGTTGAAAATGATTTACAAAATTGGAATATTCCAAAAGAGCCGTTCCGGCAAATCTATAATACAGGAAAGTTTGATTTTGTAAAAAACTACAATATCAAAACTTGTGAATCAACTGTTGCCATCAATAGTTCAGCAGAGACTATTAAACTATTATCCATCCATGATATAAACAGATATAAGAAAAATTATAATTTTCTTCACATAGGACTTGTCCAAGTTGCTGTCAAACCTCTTTACAGATTAGGTTTAGACACACCTTTATGTCTCTTACTAAGGGATGATAGGTTATTAAACTTTGATGGCTACTTTTGTGTAAGAGCTTACTGTTTATCTTTCTTAATTCTTAATAACCTGTTTATGTCCTGCTGTGTCAATTCTTTCTATCTATGTGGTCTTGGGGACGGGAACACCAAACCTAGGCTCCTAGAGACACTCCTAGCCTTTGAGCAACAACGGTCTATTCAGGCTTGCCAACGTCTTAGCCAGATATTAATTGGCGACCTCACACTAAGACTCGAAAGAGTTTGACGGTGTTAGACCAAGAGAATAAAGTTACTAAGCTCTAAGGAAGATGAACAGTAAACCTGACCTCTTAACAATATAAGAACATGACTGGATTATAATAAGATTTCGACAGAACCCTAGGATAGTATGAGAACTTAGCCACTCATACTTGGCTCTGATACCATTTTAAGGATCTTTTTACGGCTAAAATAGTAAGTAAAATAATTGCGGAATTTAAAAGAAAATACTTACAAAAGTTGAAGACTTTTTATTCAAACATTGAAAGCATACATGGGATTTTACAGAGAGGGAAGGGAAAAGGCTATTTCGAAGTAGGGGGTGAGTTTTCGAATGCCTTATTAGTTACAACTTGAGAGTCCTATATAGATCTCGAAAATAATTAACATCTCTTGGATGATTATAAGTGGACGGCTATCTTTAAAGATGCCTTCTTCTTTTGCTTTTGAAAAGTTGGACGGCTACTTTTGTAAAGTTGTCTACCACTTTCCTTTTGTCAAGTATGGACGACTGCTTTTTGTAAAGTTGTCGGCCATCTGCTTTTACCTCTTTCTTTTCTGAAGGGGTAAATATCTTTATGATAATTCTTGATAATGAAGATATGACTGGGCCATTCCTTGTGGGTCCATCATGTCGCCATTATCTTCTGCTGATGAAGATGCTGTATCCAGTAGTTCTTGAAGATCTGCTGGGTCGGTATCATCAATATTGCTTAAAGCCTCTAAGAGCTTCTTTTTTAATTATGCTTTGGATTCTGTTGATCCTGTCCTGCTGCTGGATGGCTTTGGATTCTTAATTTTCAAATTTTTAGACTCCGGTGTCCATCCTTTGCTTTTTATGGTTTTAACTAAATATTTAAATCTTGATATTTCATCTATGTCAAAAGACCAACTGATGATATAAGAAATTCTTTTTCTTATGTAATATTGACATAATTTAATATGATCCGGTAAGGTGGAAATCTCCTGTTCCTTCTAGAATCTTTCATAATGAATTTTGAAGCTTTTGGGCATTGTTGCTTCATTGCCTCCAAATCTTTCCCAGCAGGTGTAGAACCATCTAGGAATTAATTGATTTAGACATTTGCTCGCTGTATTTCACGAACCATGTGTGAGAAATGGGTCTTACATACAGAAAATTATGCCATGCCCATTCATAATCAAAGTAATTATAGGTCTGGGGCCTATGTTGTTATGATAATACGATAGGAGTATGGAGATGATCCACCTTCCAATCAAAAGGACTAATAATCTTGTTTATGGTGACCTTGGAGTATGCAATACCATCTTGGCCATGTTTGTTATTTGTAGTATGTTCAATTGTTATTGATCCTGTGTCTGTCAGGATAAATTCACAATACCTCCTAGTCTTGATAGTGTCATTAGTTTCAATATAGTCAAAATTAGTATAGCAAGGTTTGAGTAAATCCTCAGCCTTCTAATTTTCATAATGTTTATCCAATGTTAACACAGGGAGCATTGCTTTGTTAATGATTTTGAACTCTTCTGGAGTTGCCTGTTGTTCTTCCTTCTTTGAGGGAGTGCTCGGATCAACTGCTTGGGGGAAAAGACTCTGGGGTCTTCATTTTGTAACATTCACTGGTTTGGATTTTTCCTTTACCTGTTGTGGAACTGGTAGAAGGTTGGATCCTTTGAAATGGGGATGATGGTTCTGTTTAGGGAATAGAACCGAGGATAGTTAATTTTTTGTTTTGGGTTGGAAATGTGGGCCTCATGGGCCTGGGTAGGTTTGAAAATTCAGCTAAGGCTGAATACCTGTTATCATTTGGTTTTTTATCGAGTTTTTTCTGGAAGGGGGAGTTTGGGGCTCCTGGCCTCATGGTTACCCTGTAAAAATTCCCTTGTAAGAAAATCTGGTAAAGAGTTTAAATCTCCTTTTATAAATTCGATTTCAAAATCAAAACTTGATAGTAAAGCTTGCCATCTAGCAAAAATTTGTTTAGAAACAAGATTTTTAACATCTTTTTGCAAAATGTCTTTTGCTGATTTGCGATCAACTCTTAATAAAAAATTCTTATTTATCAAGTC
The DNA here is from genome assembly GCF_019175385.1 of Lycium barbarum. Lineage (NCBI taxonomy): Eukaryota > Viridiplantae > Streptophyta > Magnoliopsida > Solanales > Solanaceae > Lycium > Lycium barbarum. The sequence continues at coordinate 8,235,268 of NC_083339.1, read as the reverse complement.
ATCTTGGAATTTTGTAATACATAGTACTATAGATAAAATTTCTTTTTTAACAGTACTATAATTCTTTTGTGCAGGATTCCAGATCCCTGATGTGAAACGAACTAATTGTTCTACAGATTCTGGGACAAGTCTTTGTTTAAGAATTCCATCATATCCTTCATTAGAAGCATCGGTTTCTACTATCATGAAAGCATCTGGGTTTGGAATACCTAGACATGGAAGTTTTTTTACAACAGTCTTGATTTTCTTAACTGTTTCTGTTTGTTCAAGACTCCATGGGACTGGGTTTTTCCTAAGACGCTTGTAAAGAGGTTCACAGATCTTTCTGATATTAGGGATAAAGTCTGCAACATAATTAAGACTTCCTAGAAACCTTTGTAATTGGGTTTTGTCAGGAATTTCATCTGGAAATTTAGAAGAGAACTCTATGGCTCTACAAATGGGTTTATAAGTACCTTGGTATAAGTCATGTCCTAAAAATCTAATTATTGTTTGAAACAATTTAATCTTTTTAGCACTTACTACCAATCCATTATGTTTAACAATCTTAAAGAAAGTATTCAGATGTTTAAAGTGAGAATGTATGTCCTCAGAAAATATTAATACGTCATCTATATAAACAATAGACATATTGCTATAAGGGTTAAAAATATTATTCATAATATACTGGAATTCAGAAGGGGCATTTTTTAACCCAAAAGGCATAACATTCCATTCATATTTCCCCAAAGGGACATTGAATGCAATTTTTTATTTATCTTTTTCAGCAACTTGTATTTGCCAAAATCCTGATTTCATATCAAACTTACTATAGACGTTTGCTTTGTAAGTTCTTTTTAATAGATCTCTTTTATTAGGTATCGAGTACCTAATCCATTGTAATACTTTATTTAAAGGTTTGTAATTTATAACTAATCTGGGAGATCCTCTTTCTTTTTTGGCATTTTTATTTACATAAAATGTTGAACAGCTCCAAGGGGGCCTAGAGGATCTTATTATCTTTTTTTTTTTGTAAAAGATCATTGATTTCAGTTTTGCAAGTTTCCATTAACTCGTCCATTAACTCGTGGTTCATTTGGATAGGCCTTGCCTTTGTAGGGATGGCCTGTTCATTGAATCCATCAATATATGGTAACTCAACAATGTGTCGCTTTCTTTCCCAAGAAGCACTTGGTAATTCTGAACAAACTTCATGTTCAAGTTTTTCTTGAAAACTTGCTATTTTCTCTATCACCGGGTTTTTTAAAGTTTGTTCAATATGATTAGACAATAAACATATTTTGAAAATAGTTTTTGATTTAACAAAATCACTTTCATCTTGAGAAAGAGTAGATAAAAAAGGAAATCTATTTCTTTTCCTAATACCGTAGTATAGATTGCATCTAATCCGGCAAAATAAGGTTTTATCTGAGTTATAAATGGGGTTCCCAAAATGATTTGTTCATTTATGTCTCGGGTAACCACAAAATTATTGATAAAACAAATCCCATCATTACAAATGTGGGCTTTAGATAATTTGTAATCTATTTTAAGTTTTTCTCCAGTGGCGGAGTATAACTTAGAAGTACTTTTTTCCAAATACTTAGTAGGTATTAATCCTTTCATGATGCAATTTTTACTGCTCCTGAATCAATTAAAGCTAATTTATTAAGCGTTATGTTTCCTACTTTTAAAGTAATAGGAACATGCCAACTTTGTGATTTGACTATTGCTACAGTTTGACCTGTATTATTATTAACATATGTTTCTATAATTTCATCATTTTCTTGATGATTTATAGAATCGTTATTGTTGGAATGATTATCTTCACTATCTTCTGCAAGAGTTTCTCATCTTGTCTGAGATAACACTTGATCAGTTAGATAATCCATTTCGACTTTATTAAGCCTTGATTTAACATTTTTAATCTCCTTTTTTACCGAGATTAATTCATATTGTAAATCCTGGATAGTCGGGTTCTCATCTTTGGAAGAGAACCTATTCATGACATATTTCATGTTAAAAGGTTCAATCGAAGGTTTTTCCTTGGATTGATTAAGGATGATATTTTTTAATTCAATTAAATATTTCTTCCTGGATTCGTCACCAGTGATATGAGTGACAAGGTCGAGAAGAAATTCTTTTGATTCTTTAGTAATAACATTAATTGAATTCTGACTGTAGGTGCATATAGCTCCTGTACAGTTACAATCTTCAAATTTAGAAGTGTTGGAATTGTATTTTGATTCAATTTCGATATCACTAATTTCACTAGAAGAAGATGAAGTGTTGTCATTTTCTTCTAGAATAGTGTAGAGTTCATTTTTTATCTTATCATCGACTTCGAGAAGATTTATCTTCTTTTTTTTTTTTTTTCTATTATTGACTCGACACTCATTAGATCTGTGGCCTGTTTTGCCACATGTCCAACATGTATCACCAGAATTCTTTTTTGGTGATCTTTTAAATCTTTTCTTTTTAAAAGAATTATCTACATTCTTCTTTTTCCTATAATGAGGTTTTGAAGCTATAGATCTCTTTGTTATTTTGCTCGATTTTTTGGCTGGAGCAGCAACTTTCTCAACACCAAAGTCTGGACAAAAGCTTCCTAAATCCTTTCGAGATTGTTGTTGATCTTTTTTCAAGAAATGTTTTAGTTTCAAATTTGTACACAGATCTAATCCCGTAACATTAATATAACTAATTATATCTCCATAGGTAAGATTTTCATATGGAATTCTTCCATTGAACCTACCCTTGATTTTGGTTCTAACCTTTTCGGCGAACAATGAAGGTAGATCGCTAATAAATCTCTCTTTCCAGAAATCATTACCACAGTCTTCTCTTATCATAACTTTTTCTAAAAACATATCGTTATACCACCTAAAATCATCTAATTTGGGGCATTTAAGATTGTTTAATAATTCTAAACTTCTGTCTTGGAAAAGTTTTGGTTCTCCAATAAAGTGTTTAGCAATACTGTAAATTAGTGTTACTGAAGAATCTTCCATTGCTTCCTCAACTGCTACTTGGTTATTTCCTTCCATTTTTAATACAGTACCTATGGTTATGGCTCCTAAAATTTGGGCTCTATTATCATCGGAGAGATAATTATCCCACCAATTTTTTAACATTCCTATGAAACCAGAAATAATTAAAGAAGCAGCATATCTGTCTCCAGCATGCTTAATTTTGTAAGCTGTGATAGCCATACACATTTCGTGTAAAACTTTATATATTTGGCTTTCCGCTAATCCATCTATGTTCCATTAAGATATATCGTTTCCACTATGTGATGTTTGGAGACGATATTGATCTTCTTCAAATTGAACATCTAGAAAAGAGGGTCTTTTGTAATAATTCTTTTTTGTAGAATATCTTGGATTAATAGTTAGCTTATGAATTTCTCTGTCATTAGTACTTAAAGTTTTAACTTCTTTAGTACCAATTTTATTTGAAGTCTTTGCTTCAGATATTTTTAATTGTTTATTAATCTTATCAAGAAAATCTTCTTCAAGATTAAACTTGTCAAGTAATTGTGGGAATTTTTCTTTAGAAAATTCTGGGAGTTTAAATATTGGATGTTTCCCCATGTTGGTACTAGTTGTAGCTTTTGAAGGAGCTATTTGGTTATTAGTATCTTTTACTAATTGATTAGAAACAACATGTAATAATTGGTTTGTATAATTACTTTGCTGAATCAATTTGTTAATGTCCTTAGTTTTAGGATCACTATCCATATTGGTTCCTTCTCTTTTAAAAGGGGTTGCGGTAATTACTTCTTTACCTACTGGAATATAAATTTCTTCCAATGGTGGAACAGTTGATTCGACTATTCCTTTGGCTTTTGTATGCCATTTGTTAACTAACATGGACAAAGATTCCTTTTGGTTTGGAATTTGTCATGTTAATTCAAACCATTTGAAGAATTTTATATTACTCTTACACCTTGTTGTATCGCTAATCCAGTTAGCCTTAAAATCTAATCTAGCTTCAAAGCTATAGGTATCCATGTACCAATCTAATTTCTTTTTATTCCTTGGACTTTTCATTTCTTTGAACAGGTTATTCAATATCCGGTTGGATCTATCAACCTAAAGTTCCTTAGATCTACATCGGTTAATGAATCATCCTCTGGCAGTTGAATGTAGAAATTAGAAATTAGATTGGTACATGGATACCTATAGCTTTGAAGCTAGATTAGATTTTAAGGCTAACTGGATTAGCGATATAACAAGGTGTAAGAGTAATATAAAATTCTTCAAATGGTTTGAATTAACACGACAAATTCCAAACCAAAAGGAACTTTGTCCATGTTAGTTAACAAATGGCATACAAAAGCCAAAGGAATAGTCAAATCAACTGTTCCACCATTGGAAGAAATTTATATTCCAGTAGGTAAAGAAATAATTACCGCAACCCCTTTTAAAAGAGAAGGAACCAATATGGATAGTGATCCTAAAACTAAGGACATTAACAAATTGATTCAGCAAAGTAATTATACAAACCAATTATTACATGTTGTTTCTAATCAATTAGTAAAAGATACTAATAAACAAATAGCTCCTTCAAAAGCTACAACTAGTACCAATATGGAGAAACATCCAATATTTAAACTCCCAGAATTTTATAAAGAAAAATTCCCACAATTACCTGACAAGTTTAATCTTGAAGAAGATTTTCTTGATAAGATTAATAAGCAATTAAAAATATTTGAAGCAAAGACTTCAAAGAAAATTGGTACTAAAGAAGTTAAAACGTTAAGTACTAATGACAAAGAAATTCACGAGCTAACTATTAATCCAAGATATTCTACAAAAAAGAATTATTACAAAAGACCCGCTTTTTCTGATGTTCAATTTGAAGAAGATCTCGTCTCCAAACATCACATAGTGGAAACGATATATCTGAATGGAACATAGATGGATTAGCGAAAAGCCAAATCTATAAAGTTTTACACGAAATGGGTATGGCTATCACAGCTTACAAAATTAAGCATGCTGGAGACAGATATGCTGCTTCTTTAATTATTTCTAGTTTCACAGGAATGTTAAAAAATTGGTGGGATAATTATCTCTCCGATGATAATAGAGCCCAAATTTTAGGAGCCATAACCATAGGTACTGTATTAAAAATGGAAGGAAATAACCAAGTAGCCGTTGAGGAAGCAATGGAAGATGCTTCAGCAACGCTAATTTACAGTATTGCTAAACACTTTATTGGAGAGCCAAAACTTTTCCAAGACAGAAGTTTAGAATGATTAAACAATCTTAAATGCCCCAAATTAGATGATTTTAGGTGGTATAAAGATATGTTTTTAGAAAAAGTCATGATAAGAGAAGACTGTGGTAATGATTTCTGGAAAGAGAGATTTATTAGCGGTCTACCATCATTATTCGCCGAAAAGGTTAGAACCAAAATCAAGGATAGATTCAATGGAAGAATTCCATATGAAAATCTTACCTATGGAGATATAATTAGTTATATTAATGTTACGGGATTAGATCTGTGTACAGATGTTACACCTCGGAAAATTTTTCGTTGATGTACAGTGAATAGACTAACGAAGAACACGAGTATACGGTATTTTGGTCAGTATGGAATGACGTTTGATGACCCTAGTTAAGATTTCAAAGATGTTTGAGATAAGAGAAGAAAGTTGGCCAAGAGAAGGCAAAGCATACGATAGGTATCGAAAAGGAATTACGAGTAGCGAGATAACGAGGATTTAAAAAATTTGCATACAATTCTCGAGTCCGAAGAATTCCAAGGACAATACGTAAATGGTCTGCATGCTAGGCCTCTGTCTGAGAGTATACTAGAATATCATCAATGAACATAATCACGAACAGATCTAAGAGAGGCCTGAATACATTATTCATCAAATTCATAAACACTGCCAGAGCATTAGTCAATCCAAATGACGTCACCCGAAATTCATAGTGGCCATATCTCGTTCAGAATACTGTTTTTGGAATATGTTCTTCTCTAACTCTCACTTGATGATACCCTGATCTTAGGTCAATCTTGAAAAACCATTTGGCACCCTGCAGCTGATCGAACAAATCATCAATTCTTGGAAGCGGATAATTATTCTTTATCGTCACCTTGTTCAACTGTCTATAATCAATGCACATTCGTAGGGAGCCATCCTTCTTTCTCACAAACAAGACAGGTGCTCCCCATGGTGATAACTAGGCCTAATGAATCCCTTCTCAAGCAAATCTTTTAGTTGTGCCTTTAGCTCTTTTAATTCTGCAGGAGCCATTCTGTAAGGAGGAATAGAGATTGGTTTAGTATCCGGTAAAACATCAATAGCAAAATCAATCTCCCGCTCCGGTGGGAGGCTTAGAAGTTCATCTGGAAATACATCCAGAAATTCATTTACTACTGGGACGGATTGAAAAGTCGGCGACTTTACTTCAGTGTCATGAACTCGGACTAGATGATAAATATAGCCCTTCGCAATCATCTTTCTTGCTTTGAGGTAGGAAATAAACCTACCACTTGGAGACGCTGTATTACCTTTCCATTCGAGTACGGGTTCTCCCGGGAATTGGAATCGGACTATTTTCGTTCTACAATCCACATTAGCATAACAAGAAGCCAACCAATCCATGCCCATAATCACATCAAAATTTAACATTTTCAGCTCAACCAAATCAACTTTAGTCTGACGATCACATACACAATCATACAATTCTTATACACTTGTCTAGCTATTACGGGATCACCAACCGGAGTAGATACCTCGAAGGGTTTAATCGGCTCGGGTTTTACCCTAATTTGGCTAGCAATATAAGGAGTGATATAAGACAAGGTAGAACCCGAATCTATCAATGCATGAACGTCATGAGAGAATATGGATAATATACCTGTAACCACATCTGGGGAGGACTCAAGGTCCTGACGTCCGGCTAAAGCATAGATACGGGGCTGAGTGCCACCTGAACTGGATGCTCCCCCTCTGCCCCTACCACGACCTGCTGGAATCTGGGGAGTCTGTCCTACCGGGCGCACAGATGAGGAAGAACTAGCTGCTGATCCTATGGGATGAACCCCAACTCTACCACTCATCGATGGACAATCTCGCATCATATGTTCAACCTGGCCACAGGCATAGCAAGCATCTAAACCTCGACGACACTGACCAGAATGTAACTTACCGCACTGGCTACATCGCGGTACTGGTGGTCTCCTCTGGCTATAATTGCCTCCAAACTGAGAACCTGAGGCCCTCGAACTCTAACCATGTCCTGAATGAATGGAGCGGTCAAATCCCTTGCCTTCTAACCGGGGAGGTGCACTAGTCGCCGACTGGCCTGAATATCTAGAATATGACTGCGTCTATCCCCCTCTATAGTTTCTACCAGTACCCATAGATCTGGCCCTTTTTCTCTGCCCTCTATCGATATCGCGCTCACCCCTTTGTGGATGTTGTTGCTCTTCTAAGTTCTGGGCATGGGCCTGAATACGGGAAATGTCAATCCCCTCCTATAGTGAAGCCGTCAGGAAATTTTTAAACAAATGCGGCCCTAGGCCTCTCACGAACCTATGCACTCTATCTCCCATATCGGCCACCATGGTCGGAGCATATCTAGCCAATGAGTTAAAGTGAAGGCTATACTCCTGGGCACTCATATTTCCTTGCTACAAATTTAAGAATTTATCCGCTCTAGCCCGACGAACCTTGGGTGGCAAATAGTGGCTGATGAAGGCATCTACAAATTCTTGCCAAACCGGAGGAGGTGCATTCTCTTTTCTTGAAGATATCCAATTATTATACCAAAGAACCGCCACATCCCGGAGTCTATAAAATGCCAACTTCACAGATTCAGTTTCGGAGGCATGAATAATTTTCAACGTTCTCAACATCTCATCAATAAAACCTTGCCGGTCTTCATTCGGCTTTGACCTGAAAAACTCGGGAGGGTTTACACTCATGAAATCCCGAGCTCGAGTGCTAGTCGCTCTGTCACCTGAACCTGCACCCTGCAGCTGTGCCTGGGCGGCAACTAACTGTGTCAATAGATGAATATCCGCGGTCATTTGTTGACCCGAAGTAGCCGGTGGAGGGACTGGAGGCACTAGATCTGGAGTGGAGACCTCTTCATGCTCTTCTGCTACTGGAGGAATAGAGGTAGCATGCGAGGGAGTGGCACTCGGAGCCTCGCTATGTCCTAGCTCAATCGGGGGTTCTCGACTGGTACCTTCTCCAGCAGCGCCTAGTATTGCGCTGACTTTCTTCTTCTTTCTCAAAGGCATTGCTGAAAATTAAACAGAAAAAGATTAGATAGTTGCATCCTTAACTTGGCTCTATTGCACGATCTAAGATGGGAAAAGAAGGTCAATAGTTCCTAAATACCCTGCAGCTTCCTGTTTATAAGTATGGTGCGCTTCACACCCATAAACAAGACTCTACTGGACACGGCTCGTAGACACACCCTAGGACGGAACTGCTCTGATACCACTTTTGTCATGACCCGATTAGGGAGACCATGATGGGTAGCCGGAGCTGACTACCGAGAACCACTCATTACGCTAGTCATCATACTCATCCTGAACGCATATAAACTCCAAGATCAAACATAAATATCCATAAGCCCTCACGACTGCCAAAAATGATATACAATAATATACAATGTAGTCACCATGGGTCATCCACTACCCACACGTACGTATCTACGAGCCTCTACTAGAGTACTAGACATAAGGACGGGACAGGACCCCGTCGTGCCCAAAATATATGTACACAAAATAGTAATCAATGGCACCTCCGGAACAATGGAGTGCTCTCAGAGTCTGCTGATAGCTTCTACAAATCTAGATCACCTCTCTGTCTACCTGTGGGCATGAACACAGCGTCCAAATAAAAAGGACGTCAGTACGAGCATTGTACTGAGTATGTAAGGCATGAATAAAATGAACATAATAGAGAAATCATAAGATATGAGATGAATATATAACTTGCTTAACTTTTAAGAGTAAACACACCATAAATGTATATAACGTATCTTATGTGCCACCGTCCTTTACCTGCGTCCGGGTAACTATCATACGCCGCCCACTAGTGGTGTCATGCCCGACCCTCTAGGCTCGGTGTAATCATATGCAGCCCGCCTTAGAGGTGACATGCCCGGCCATCTAGGCTCGATGTAATCGTATGCAGCCCGCCTTAGCGGTGACATTCCCGGCCATCTAGGCACGGTGTAATCGTATCATCATGAACTCACCATAACTCATCATCATCATACATTTGTCATAGAACATACTTTAGAGCTTAAAGACAGTCTATAACTATAGCGGGGTGACATAAGGTCGAGAACCCCCGATCACATTATGGTGTGATCATATTCATTATATCTTACCTTGAAGGAACTAGCATTATGAGGTGAGTCAACAACAAGGAATAATATCAAGGAATTATATATGGATCAGTAATTTCATAAGAATATCATATCACAAGCTTTGGAATCTCTAGACTTAGACTCATCGTCATCGTTGTCATTTTCATAGCATATCTCTTATCTTTATCACATGAGCAGTTCTTAATAGTCATAGGCTCATAGTTTCCGGAATGTAAGAAAGTTATGGAAAAATAGAGTAAGTCATGTCATAGGAACCATGCCTTAGAAAAATAAGGTATTAGCCTCACATACCTTTTCGTTTAGCTACTCTATCGCTTGATCGTTCTCCTCCAATGTTCACGTTTCTACCTTCAAGAGAATTCGTATTAACATTAGCTAATCGATCACATGAACATGCTCAACTAAAGCAAGAGAAAATTGGGCAGCATTTCCTTTGTTTCAACGACTTTCTCCATGTAATAAAACAACTCCCAAATAGCAATAGCAATAGCAACTCACATAATATCACAATCAATATATTTCTCTAGCTAAACATTGTTCACTTCTCAAATTCACTTTCAAAGTCATCCATAACCATGACTACAATACAACAACATATTCATTCTTCCCATAATATTTCCTCAACGTCATTAGCATCATTCAGAACAAGATTATGCTCATCTCATACTAAAAATCATGGCTCAATTCAACTTACTACTCAAAATACCATTATTTCCCTATTTGAGCTCATATTCTACTTTCTTCTCTAATCCAAGTCTTTCAACTACTCAATACTTTGAATAACATGAGTTAGATGTAAAACTCACCTTTGATTATGTAGGAATGATCTTTGGATGAAGACACTTTACTTGAGAAAAACCCCCAACTCTAATACCAAAAGATTTTCTTGACTTCCACTGACCCTAGTGAGCCTCTTTGCACTTGAGTCTCTTGATTCTTGGTGTTTGATCTTTGATTTCTCTTGGATTTGCTCTTGATTTTGGTCCTAGCTCATAAGAAGACTTGTTGAGAGAGTTTCTAAAGGTTTCTATGTCCAAAAATGGTAAAATAATGAGTTAGGGTCGAATTTGGTCTATTTATAGTGGTCCAGAAAATTCTGGACCGACACAACATGCTGCAAGATTTGCTAGACGCAAAGCGTGCTTTGCTAGCCGCATGTTGTGTCGCAGACCTCGCAACATCACCAAATTTCACTGTACACGGTCGTATACAATATAATTTACCCAATGATGAGTCGGGGTCAAATCCCATAGAGAACATTATAAAGACAATTAAGGAAGTACATGATTTATACCAACTAAGCTAAGCCAAACACTTTTTCGATATTGAATTTTGGTTTAAGAACTAACAAAAATAAAACAACCTAGAAAGAAAATAAAATGATTAATGTCCAAGCATGAATACAAGGGACTCTCAAGTAACGATCCATTATATTTCACGATTTTATAACTAAGAGTGAGTCTATGTCACTAGGTATTTCTAAAATCTCGTTGAAAGTTTTCCAACCAAATCAATTAATTTCACTCTAAGTTTTTCCAAGCCTTAGAGTGTGATATTAAGCACAATCAATTGAATCCCAAGTTAACTTTCTCATTCCTAGATCAGGTAATTAGATGGGGTTTAAAGCCCCACATTCTTGTCAACTAATCTTTTCTAACCCCAATTTTCCTCTTCCGAGCTCAAATCAAAGTAAATGGGTGAGTCATGCGGTTAGCTAACCCCTTAAGAATTATTAAAGAACAAGATTAGTTAAAGAAACAAAGATCCACTTCATTAGAAATAAAAACCATGCAATACATAAGCATAACAAGAGATTCAATCCAAATTTTAACAATATATATTTCCATAAACAAGTTTCAAGCAAAGTAATGAAATAATACACTCTTAAATATTCAATACAAAACAAGAAATTGAAGAAAGATTAAAGAAATTTCTCATGAAAGTGCTCCAATCTTCTCCTCCAATGGTGTAGTTGATGAATCCTAGCTTTCAAGTCCTGTAAAAATGGCCAAAGATGAAAATAATGTCCTCTAGTCTAGCTTTTTGTAGTATCCTAACTTTTCCAAGTCAAAATGTGACAAAATAAACCCCAAAGTTGTTGAATTGCAGATCTGGCCGTTATCGCAATTTTAGCCACTTTTCTCGTTCTCTTCAATTTGACCTCTTTTAACTTGTTATTCACTTGATTTCTTCCCGATCACTTGTCAACAATATAAACCGTGTAAAACACCAAGAAAACATTATAAGTGCACTAATTTTCTCACTATTATTCACAAAAGTTTAAGTAAAAAGAAGAGATAAGTTGGTCAAATACTAATTTACCAACTGACGTCGAGGTCAGCTCTCGTAAAGTTCCAGGGTGAGCCATTCTCCAGATCCGTGGCCCGAAAACTCTCTCTCTTACTCATATCTGTCCTTTGTATTCCGGGATAGTATATTTTAGACATTTTCGAACTCCTATTGTAGCACCTCGATACGCCTATCACAATTCCGAAAGCTTCAAATCTTGCAACCTCTTGCACTAGACTTGCACAACTATACCAAGTTTTTAATTTTCCAAAATGCTCACCCAAGCTATCCAGTTAGTAATACTTGCCCATAGCCCACTACTATGAATACGGTCTCAACTCGAAAATATAACTCTAGCCTTCAAATTCTAGAGTTTCCCAAAATTCCATCTCGTTAGACAACTCTAGCTCATCCAATGGAGAGTGGTAAGAAATTACACACCAATTTCCTTGTTTGATTCTTCTAATTAGATTGACATTAATTCAATGTATGTTTTCTGGGTGAATTTCTACTTCATTTAATAAGAAATTCTCATCAAATAACACACCAGAATCTATATATTATTAAAAAGAGGATAGTTTTAGGACAAAAAGTGGTTAGATTAGTTATTAATTAGTTACTCCATTAGTTATTGTTTTTGAATTTAAGGTAATTAAATATTTATATATTTTAAAGGAATCAATCTTGATTAAAATGGGGAAAAAAACTGAACAGTTGTGTTTTAAGTGGCGTCTCAAAGAGAAGCCAAATGTTACGTATATTTTTGGAACTAACTGCCTTTATACGTAGATTTTAAATTTTCACTGTAAAAGTTTTGAATTGAATCGTGGTAATCGTGCTCATCTAATGCACGTTTGATAATTAAGACAACTTCCAATACTTGCATAATCAACCCACGTTCTCCGTCTTTCCTTTTTCTTCTAACCATGTTCTCCATATTTATATATGCACAACACTCAAATTAAAAAAAATTCCATTTATCCAGTTTTAATTTGTTTGTAGTTTAGAAAATTTCATGTCGTTCCTTTGACAAATCCATGTAGCCATTTCACATTTAAAAGAGAAAAAGAAAAATCAACTGCGCTGATTCTGCACAAGTCACATATGCCATGGATATTAGGTGCTGTGAAGGAAGTAAAATGTTCTCTTCATTTTATGATATAATGACAGCAACAAGGAAATTAAAGACTTCTATATGTAAGTACATTGGTGTATGTTTGTCGAGGCATAATCTTGCCTTTAGTATCATCAGAAGCCATCTTTTTATTCTTTCTTTTTACCCAAAGTTTCCGGGGAAAAAAAAACTATATATGTTAAGAATGGTAGATATTGGTTCTAAAAAGGTATGTTATGTTTTATGTATTTTTTTAATTTCTCATTTTGTTGCAGATGATTATGGAATGAGGGTAAATCTATCACTTATTTGTGTTATTTGTATTTGTGTTTGTTTTTTGTTACAGGTGTGTTGCGTTAATTAAACTCTAAGCTCAAAGTATGTCATTAACACTGCAATTTGCATTTAAGACTGCAAAAGCAAGGTATTTAGTTGGATCACTCTTCAATAAAGTAGCACTTGAAATATACCTAAACACACAGTATCAAGTTATCACTAACGCACACTTACAACCTGTGGGTAAATTTTGAATTTTGAGTTAAAAATAAAAAAATTAAAATAAATGAATTATAAGCTCAACTCAATTTTCTCTATATCTTCAAATATATTAAAAACAAAATCAACACTCTAACTGATACGAGGTAGTTTATCGTCCATGTTATAGTCTTCTTGAAAAATTGCTCCCAAGTCGTAGGCCAACACTAATCCATGTCTCTCCACTCAAATAACAAAACAAGAAATTACGACTCATTCTTTTATCTTAACTAATTATAAATTTTAAAAGAGAATAAAACGTGCAACATATAAGTTGAGTTACTCGAATAGTACATAATCTGATGGTACATGTTATTGATATTTAGTAGCTTTTGGTGGTATGTTAATGAATTAATGATATCTATCTCAGAATTAATTCAGTGTGTTCTTTTTATAGTTTTGTCGTTTTATCTCTTCGCTTGAATTTAGTATAAATTGAAATTTTGAATTCTTAAATTTCGAGATTCGATTTGTTTATGTTGATTTGCGTGTGGCTAATCAAGAGTAATGAATTTTCTTTAGTAGAGAGGCCTAGAGATCCAAATGGTAAGAAAATACAACTTGAAATATCTTCATTTTTTATAATATAATGTACTATCTGATGTGATAGTTTAACTAATGATAGAAAGTAGTATGGAGAACGGAGAACGTCTACTTTATGTGATAATGTAAACATATAATTAGCATATGATGGAGTTTGTCATATCTTATATTTTGCAGGATATAGAAATTGAAAGTTAATAATTGAATGATATTACTTAATTAAAAGTTATTTTCATAGATTATACTCAAAGACTTATGCTCCGGAAAAGGATTGAAGGTGATGAGTCGATATCTCAAGCAATGATGTACCAGTTGGTGACTACTTGCTTTAAGTATTAGTTAGATTAGTGTAAATGTACAAGTTTAGTTAGTTGTTTTAATCTCACTAACTTTTTTGTATCATAGATATATAGTTGAGTTTCTGTAAGTTATTGAGTATGGCTATATATCTCATCTAAATTCACATTTTCGGTTATTATAATTTATTTTTCTATTACACATGAGGATCCTAAAATATATCACTCAAAATTGGTTATCTTAATACATATACCTATTTTATGTGCTTGTGTTTAGGGTGACCAGTGATAATCAATAAGAACTACTGAATAAGTCCTACAGAAATATTGTATCAAATGGTTTGAGATAATAAAATTATATTATTTGAATTAAAAGATAAATGTATTTGATTTGATATTAAAAAAAGTCGAATTTGAAATTGAAACATAAAAATGTTTTGAAGTAAGTAAAAATGTAACACCTCGTACCTTTAACGAAAGTTTTGACCACGATCCTAGACTTAGAACATCAGATAAAGAATGTGGGAATTGAAATTTTTTCGTTCAGTTGTGATATGGTGGTTTACGCCCATGAACAGTGGTCGTATTCCAATTTACGACCATGAACAGTGCCCGTAAACTGAAACCAAGAATTTCTGAACATTCTGCAATTTGACATTTTGAGGTCATATGGTTAAATACGGACCGTATTTTACTTTACGGCCCGTATTTCAAAACTTGTTTAGAATTTGGGGAAACGTCCTTGATGAAAGTTGTAGAGCATTGAAATACCTTTCCAACGGTATCTTACGGGAGTCAAACGGACATCTGTACAAAGATTTATGGTCATTTTACTGAAGAGACGCAGTGCAGTCCGTATTGCAAAATACGGGCCCGTATTGCAGTTTACGACCCGTAAACTGAATTTACGACCAGCACTGTTCAGAACGTAAATTGCAATTTCACAGGACAGTATATATTCATCCATATCAGTTCAACTCATTATTTTTCATTCCTTCAAACCCTAGAACGACCTCCTACTCTCCTCCAACATCAAGAACACCAAGGTAAGTCCATTCTAATTATTCCAACTCAATTCTAACATATATCCTTGTAATCTAAACAAGAAATCATCAATCCTAATCTAGGGTTTTCAAGAAAACCCATCTCAAGATTCAAGAATCAAGATTTAGGAAATCTTCTCCAAAATCCAAGTCTTTAATTCAAGTTTTGGAGCAATTAAGGTATGTAGAACTTCCATCCACATGTGGGAATCTCTATGTTCTTCCCCATGCTTCGTTTCCTTGATATTCATGAAGTTCAAATCTTAGGGCATTAAACCCAACATATTAGTAGCCCGTATTTATGTACATGAATTTTGTATCTATATTCGTTGTTGTATTCCTAATCTTCTATTACGGTTATTAGGAATCCTAGCTTAATCCATGAATCATGAATTCTTCCTCATGTGTTCTCATTATGTTTATATGAAACTTTATGATTTCATCCAGCAAGTTACAAGCATGTTTTCAAGTCAAGTATATATATATGATTATGAACTATTGTTATTACTCATGCATCAAAAACATGTTTTGCAAGACTATGACAAGTTATCTTATGAAACTATATTTACAAGTTATGATTTATGAAAACCATGTACAAGCAAGTTATGATTTATGAAAATCATGTACAAGCAAGTTATGATTCATGAAAACCATGTACAAGCAAGTTATGATCATGAATACTATGTACAAGCAAGTTACGATTCATGATATACCATGGGCAGCAAGTGCCACTATTTTACATGTTCATGTTTTGGGAGTTGCATTAATTACCGAGGAGGGCTTCAGATAGCCTGAAACTACGTAGCCACCGTAGGATGAGGATCGCTCCACCCATGTCCCGGACGATCTCTCATAATGACTGGATCCTTTCATATTTTATTAAATCTCATGTTCCCTGGCAAGGACTGAGTGTTCTGCTGGCGGGACGCAAACACCAGACCATGGATCGGTTATAAGTTATTGCTCTCCCTACTTATGATATTTTTACCATGTTTTATATATATATGTATGCACTCATGTTCATGTCCAGGTTTTCAGTTTCAGTTCTTATCATGTTATTCCATGTCCCATGTTATTTCTTTCAGTTGTTTTACATACCAGTACATTCAATGTGCTGACGTCCCATTTTTATTGCCCGGGGGCCTGCATTTCACGATGCAGGTACTGATATACAGGACGACACATCTGCTCAGTAAGACAACATTCGTATCAGCTTATTGGTGAGCCCCATCTCATTCGGGGTTTAGTCAACTTTTGTTTTATGCTTAGTTATGCATCTGAAGGTATGCTGGGGGCCTTGTCCCAGTAAGTATGTTTTCCAGTCAGACTCATGATAGATGTTTCATAGACTAGACAAGTCAGTTATGTTAGGCCAGACATTCGGAGTCGTATAGCCATTTTGGCTCATTCATGTTATTTCCGCACTCATGTTTAAACAAGTATTTATATTTAATATTATGACTTACTATGTTTTTATAAAGGCTCATCATGCACTTCACGTTATATTTCCGCTCATGTATGCCTCATGATAGTTCAGCAAGCCATGTGGTTCGCTCGGTCACATGCAGTCAGGCACCGAGTGTCGTGTTACGTCCAGGCCATGGTTCGGGGCGTGACAAAAAACTTGAACTGAAACATATCTTAGTATGTGTATATCAAGATATCACGAGATAAGATCCTGATATAAGAAAAGTGTTTAATTGAAAGCTAAAAATTTTAATTTGAATTGAAAGTCAAGTATTTTATACATAATTTGTCTAATTTGATTGAAATATAAAGTACGAATTAAAATTTAACTATAAAAATGTAGCTCTAATATTTTGGAGTTACATTACTGTATAAACAAATCGGTTTGCCCAAACAAACAACAAAGTTACAAAATAAAAGATAAATTCATTTATAAATACTTTGACCACTTAAATTCAAAATGGATTCGAATCGAAAGATACAAACATTTGGAAGTTTTTAATTAAAGTCTGAATTGAAAGATGAATTATCTATATTTAAATTTTTTTTTTTTTTTTGGAGTTGAGGTAAAAGTAAGTTGAATTTGAATTGAAACATGAAATTTTTACTTGAGATAAAAAAAAAATTGAACTTTGATTTGTACTGAAAGACAAAATTATTTGAATTTTAATTTGTGAATCGAATGTAAAAATATTTAAATTTGAGATTAGAAAATTTCTTGAATTATGATATGATTAATTCTACTGTGGATAAGACCATGTAATAAAATTTCAATATATAAAGCCAAAATCAAATGTATTGAATATTAAAATAAAATCGATATTATGAATATTACGAGGATAATAAGTTGGGATATTTAGTCAAGTCGCTTTAAGAAAAAGTCACATAATAGTATTTTGATAAAGTTGATACACATTTTAATAAGACCACATAATTGACGGTTTAATACACAAAATCAAAACCAAAAATAGATATATAAAGTCACATCATAGTATTTTGATAAAATTAATACGCATTTTAATAATCAAAAATGAAAATTTTCAAGAAAGATAAGCCGTGAATTTGAACATGCTATACCAATATAATTTTATTTTTTTATTGTCAGTATATTAATCAATTATCAATTTGTTTGGTGTATCGTTCTATAATTGAGTCAATCATAGAAGTTTTGTATGCTTATGAAAAAGTTTTTGAGTTATAATGAAAATAGTCATACAATATTAATAAAATCACATAACTAAAATCATAATAGATAAAGCTAAAATTAAGAACATAAAACAATAAAATAGACGGGGCTTGCATCCAGGAGATTTGTTGTTGGGGCTTGCATCTAGGATTTGAATGGTGTTTTTAATTAAGCACTGAGCCTTTTTCTTTGAGAGTGATGTTGACATGTGGAGTATGAAATATTTGTACTGTTTGAGGAAACGATCAATAATGAAGGAGTAGCGTGCAACTTATCATAACATATAGAATATTAGTCTAAGGCAACACTAATACCAAAAAATGAGAATATAAATTCTGCAATGTGTTTCACATGATTCATATATATATATATATACACGTTTTTATTATCTCTCTCGAATGTTTTTCTTTAAAATAATCTGCGCATCGCGCGGATACGTATACCGGTACTACTCTATACAAAAAAAATCATGGAGTACAACATAATGAAAATACGAAAACTCAAATTTGTCCTCGTTAATATTTAACAGCACGTTGACTTATTTATTTTTTATTTTATTTTAGTATAATGACTAAAAGCACACACATTGCTTAATTGAAAGTTAGATATACTTAATTCCATATCAGACTAAAAAAGCCATTTTCAGTTAATTTAATGAAAATCCTCATGCACAACTATCACCATAAAAGGCCTCTACTTGGTCTCTCTCAATTCCTCCAAGGGTTTTCTGTGAAGAGATGGTTGTGAGATCAGGTACTCTGAAATATAAAAAAGTGGCGTGTTGGAGACAGCGAACGCTGGTGGGTTGTTCTTTTTTTTTTTTTTTCTTTCTTCATATCAGAAATCCATCAGTTGTGGGACTTGAGATTTTTACCCTCTATTTGGATGTTTGTTTCCCGTGGTTCATTAATGTACAGTATGGTGTGGTACAATATGTTGTTGTATTGTATTGTACTGTATTAATGAACTTAATGTTTTTGGATAGACTGTATCGTTTGTTGTGGTTTAGTAACATTTATTTTGTTTGGTTTGATTGTATAATAACTTATAAGTTTATTAAAATACCTTTTAACTCTTAATTAGAAATTAGTTTATATATATTAATAAAACTCAGGTAAAGAATAAAATAGAAACTTTAAAAAATAAGTAGGTAGTGAGTGGGGGTGGTGGAGGGGTGGGTGGTGTGAGGTGGGTGGTTGTGGAATGAGGGTCGGGTGAGTGGATGTGGGGGTGGGTGGTGGTGAGGGGTAGTGGAGGGGTGGGTGGTTGTGGAAAGAGGGTGGGGGTGGGTTGTAGGGTGGGGTGGGGGTGAGTGGCGTGGGTGGGGTGAGGGTGAGTGGTAGGGTGTGGTGGATGGTGAAGGGTGGGGCAGTGGTGAGGTGGGGGTTAGGGTTGGGGTGGATGGTGGAGTGTGGAGCAGAGGTGGGGTGGGGGTGAGTGGTAGGGTGGGGTGGATGGTGGAGGGTGGGGTACAACGGGGAAATGAAATACGTAACCCTGGAAAAACCACCAAATCCGTGGTTGCAAAAATTGAGACTTTTCATGGTTATATAACCATGAGATGAACTACGGGTTTACAACACCATAGCACATAATTTTAAGAACAATGAAAATAAACATGGTTTTATACAAAATCATACATTAATGAACCACGGGAAACCATTTACAGTTCCGACGAAGCTTTCCATTGTTGGTCGCTGGCGTTCGCTCAGGGAAACAAAAGGCCATCAAACAATTTCAAGAATTGCTCCTTATTGTTATGTATGTATGTATGTATGAATGAATGACTACTAAACCCATCACTTCTCATATCACTTTTTGTATTCGCAGAATGGAGGACTACTGAATATTACTATATTCCTATGGATTTTGAAAACTATCTAAAGAATCAACCCCGGTAGAGGTAGAGTGATTATTGTGATTGTGATTATTATTATTATTATTATTGTTATTATTATTATGGCTTGTGTTGCAGTGTGTTCATAGACTGCAGCTGCTCAGCTTCTCAACAAGATTGTTCATCGGAATACTACTGATAATACTACTGGTGATCTGTTCGCGATTGGCCCTGACGATTGCCGAACGTTTGAGTGTTTATTGGCGATGATTATGAGGTATGTTCTTATAATTGCGAGACTGATTAGCAGGCTGATTCTACTTCCGTCTGGATGTGGTGGTTTTGAATGGTAATTAATTGACTGTTGTTTATACAGTTTACTAGTCTTGCATTACTGCTCGCTGGTGTTTGGTCAGATCAAACACATTTGCAGCTGTTAGCAACCAAGCGATTTTGAGCACGGTTCTCTGATTGTATGACAAAGCCTTTTTCCTGTTGATTTTATTCACTCTGCTTTTCACTTACCTGCAAATTTCTATTGACAGTTGCGGCTCCTGTCCTAAGTCCATTTTATTTAGAATGTGGTATTGCTCGTCGAATTGAAGAGCTTCTAAGGAAGAGAGGTTCTCCGGCCGAGCTCCAGGTAGGCAGTGATGTGTTGATTTTTTATTTTTTGCCATCTTTAGCGTGTCTCGTGGTTGTAGATTCAATCTTTCTTTACCTTGTGGTTTTTGTTCATAGACTGAAGCTGCTTTGGCTCTCCTAGACATTAGTTCTTATGTCATGCGGAACTCCAAGCGCCACAAATCATGGACTGACCAACACCCAGTGAATATTCTCTTAAAGCTTCTGGATTATCAAAGTTCTGATATTCGTGAGAAGGTGCGTTTTATGATTGGCAGACCCCTGTGCTGTATATCTATGTTAACTAGCAGGCTGATTGTATTTCTGTTCCAACTATAGGTTGTGAAACTACTCGGAATTTTTGCTAAGACCAATGAAGGTCGTGATGTTGTTCATCAGCTTGAGGTTGTGGATCCTTTGTTGGAAAAGGTGTTGTGTCCTTCGCTGAATGATTACGACAAGTATGATAAGCTGGACGAGAAAGCCAAGCTTCTTCCAACGCTGAAATATGCGACATACGCTTTATTAAGGTTTTGTAAAGGAGAAGAAAAACCTGGTGCATTTGATGTGGAGGTTGGTTAATGACCTGTTTTTACGCCGGCATGTTGTACAAAACGTTGCTTTTCTTACACATTCAAAATTCATCACCGTGGGGCCCATTTAATCTATCTTCTATTGTAAGTAGGCGTTTAGACATGCAATTTTATCTCATGAAATCAGCGTTTGGACGTGTGATTTCATCTCATGAGATGAAATCTCAAATCATCCAAAAAGGCATGATTTGGAATTCCAAATCATGATTTCAAATTTTCTAAATGTTAAAATTGACCCATAATTTATATTTTGTAAAAATAGATCCATAAGTTGGTAGATATATTTACCAATCATGTGTGCCAACCTTTTATATCAAATATTAAAAGATCTACAAGTTGGTAGTATATTTATAACAAATTTACTCTTACAGTCTTACCAACCATGTGGGAGGATTATATTAAAAATTATTTACACTACAGCTCATGTTCAAATTTCTATTTTATTGAATTAAAGTTTGATCGATTAATGTTGTATTTTTTAGAAAGGCCTTCTAATAGCGTATTAATTTGTTATGAACTATGACTTGCTCAGTTGGTAAGATTATATAAGAATTGGGAAAATTTTGATGGTTTTCACAACTTGTGGGGTTTTTATGTCTATAAGAAAAAATACAACTTCATAAATTCAAATTGCATGTCCAAACACGGTTTCATCTCATGATTTCAAATCATGTCCAAACGGCTCCTAAAAGTAGGGAAGTGAAATATTGAAAGACCAAAATACCCATATTTGGTTGAATGATGTTTTTCCCCTTAGTCAAAGACTAGTCCAACAACAATTTTATACAAAGATGTACACTCTACTGATAACAAGTTGAATTTCATATTAATGTAAATATACGTTGTGAAGAGAGAGATAAGCGATAACTCGAAATTCCTCACAAAGTAGAGATGAAGACGTGGATGTGTTATTACATTTAAAGGTGGGACGTTTCTTTTATGTAACACTAATATTAGATTGCATTGTTCTTTTTTTATTTATCTTTACTAAATTCGCTTCATCCATATTTTTGTTGATATTTCTTATTGACTCTTTTGTTTGGGCCTAAACATTTCAAGGAGGAACGTTTCTCTTCGTTTGGGCATAAGCTTTTTGCAACTATGTGCTTTGACTTCTAGGTGATGGAGGATAAAGATTGCACTCATCATATCTTTACATCAGTTGGGATTATAAGCAAAGGCCCTCACCTCGATGAGGTAGGAACATTTTAAGCTTTTGTGTTCTGTTTATCCTCATTCGGTCTAGAGAGAGGATTTGGACTCCTCAAGGTAGTTGTAATTCTTTTCAATTTTTTTTTTTTTAACTAGCATTTATTGAATATTATTTATGTAGTTTTTAAAAAGTTTGTTATCATTGATACACATCCACGTGCACCGCGCGTACGAAGAGACTAGTTTGGTAAAATGAAAAGTAAAACTTATTGGATGCTTCAAATTACTAATGACATTTCATTGGTCAGGTGAGAAAAGCACTCCCAGAACTTTATCGCCTTGTTTGTTTAACTGAATGTTTGGTACTTGCTCGCCTTACTGATAGTAATTACTGCAAAATGCCAGTCATCATTAACGATGGTGTTTGTAAACAGCTGTTTAAACTCCTCGAGTGAGTGGAATGTTATGGTTTCCTCATTTAAGGAACTTTTCCACATCTAACTTCCAATTTATTCTGATACATATGTCAATTGATGTTTCAGGCATCCGCTTCCTTCAGTAGTCAGCCCTGCCCTCCATACACTTGGAAATATTGTTTTAAGAAATGACATCCAGTCTCAGGTATTTGGGTCTCAAGTAGCTTTTAGAAGCTTTCATGGTTCAATCCAAACTGTGTGATGAATGAACCAATGAAAAAAGGAATGAGATGAGATAAAATAAAATGATTGAAAGGTGGAAACATCAGGTATTGAGAAGATAATTGAGCATGTTCCTGAATCAACTTCCAAATATCATCTTCTTATCAGTTCATTTCTTGACTGGGGCGTAGGTAGCTTATAGAAAGGGTGTTCAATTGAATCACCTTCGCTGAAAAATTACACTGTAATAGGTTTAAAAGTAAAACTATTTTTTTTTTTGTTATATAAGCTGTTGAATCCCCTTACATGAGTAATATTCTGGTAAAGTGGCAAAGGGGGGGTTCAAGCTTACTTTAAGGCGCAGGTTCAAATTCCATATGTGACATTTTTGAATTTACTACTGGATTTAGTCCCGTTCCTCTATACAGCTGAGCCATGTTAGCATGCTACATTTGGTAGCTATTATTTTTATTTCGTACAGAGGTAATCTTATTATATTTTATTTTTTAAAACCAAAACTCTACTCTTAGTTTAGAGATTTGTGGATAAGTTCAATTTACTTTTGTTTAGTATTGTGCTAGTAGTCAATAGCATAATTAAATGTACATCAATTTAAAGAGGTTGTCTTAATGCTGGACTTTTCTATGCAGCAAACATATGGACCAATAGTATTTTATTTTTACATGTTAAATCAAAATGGCTATCCAATGCTTATGATCGACACACCCTGACTGCTCCTCCCACCTTTCCAGCTTCCACTTGTGTCCTTCATTTGAAACTCTAGTTGTCTGGTCTTTAACTCTTTATCGGAAAATCGGAGAAGAAATCTAGTCCAAGAATTGGTAAAGCTTCCCACCAAACAAGTTTCAAAAGATTCTTCCTCCTGCAAGTGTGTTCGTCTGAAGGTGTGAAAGCAGGTTCTTTGCCATCTGAACCGCGAGTTTTTTGGTCATCAATTCTTAGTGTTCTCTCAACTAACTTAGGACAAAATATCTGTAACACAGTATGCAAGTTGAGAAACTTGAAGTTGTCCTTGAGTTTTTTTTTTTTTTTTTTTTTTTTTTTTAAGAAAAGAAAAGTACTTGGAGTTGTCTAGATTTAGTCAAGAAAATATCTCCGCATGCTTAAAGATTGTACCTTTACGCTCCCAAAGGGGGCCTTTACTTTCATAAATCTCTTAAGATGCTCTATGCATCACAAGCTATATGCTTGTGCTTCTTGCAGAGTTTCTTTTGCAAAATATGAGCTTGAAGTTATGTGATATTGAATGAAATGAGATTTCAGTTGGTACGTGCTTACCTTTTCTTGAAAAATAAAATAAAAAGAGAATTCAGTTAGTACTTGAAGAGTTTTCTTTTAAGCAACTTTTCTTTTTGCTGCAACTTTCTTGTTGGTGGGTATTGTCCATCTTGCATATCTCAAATGTGAAAAGGGAAAGAGAGTCTGACTCACCCTTGTAAATTTACCAGTGTCTTAGTTGTCAATTTTTTGTCTCCTTCTCTGTAGTGTTAAGCTACTACATCATCCTTCCGTCAATGTGCTAAATATGTTGGGAATAAGTTTTTTTTTTTTTTTCGATCTTCTGCTAAAACTTAACTGCGTCAGACATGGATATTGCCTTATGTTTTACTAATGTCAACCATCTTCACAACTCAGTGCATTGTTGAGTTTGGTGCCCGTTCTTCTCTGTGGAAGTTGCTAAGCAAGAGCTTCGAGGAAATGGATTTAATGGAGGAAATGAAGGTCTGGAGGATTATAGCAAGTCTTATTAGAAAGGTATGTCTTCAAGATTTAAAAGGACAGCTACCACTCTTGCATACATTGTCTGCATGTCTAACAGATTTTACAAATGTTGAGGTGGTTAAATTTGTGAACATGAGAGTGAAATAGATGGTGTAGTAGTTGTGAAAAGGGGAAATTTTGAGTTGTGGAGGTCTTTTGAAAATAGTTAGCTACCAACTTTGATCAGGGGGCATGAATTGTAGAGATCTTTTGAAAACAGTTGGTGACGACAATTGGGATGAGTTGGGTGTTGGTTCTCTACTATTTTCTATCTATCTAGGTAAAATTGTAGTGAAGTGCATTTGCAGCTTCATTCCATGAAAGAGTTTGTATTTCTTTATGGAAAGAAATGGTTTATTCCTTTTTTCCTTTTCCTAAGCATTTTGCACGATCCTTCTACCGACAATTGATTAGGATTATTCTGTATGATACTTGATCTCCCCTAATGGAACTAGTCAGCGGCTTATACCCGATAGAATGGTATTCACTTCTGATCTCGTCTTGCTTGTTTCAACATTTTATTCTTTTGCCTATAATTGCAGGCACCTCATATCGGGAGCAGCAATTCACAGTTTCCTGAATATAAGGTAACGGACATCTCATGTTGCAAAAGGATGCATAGATGAGTAAATGACCATCCAATATCTTGCTTTTTCATACCTGGGATGGTCTGGGAAACTTTGAACAAAAACCTTCTCTTTGTTTGGTCATACTGGTTGTAAATGCATCCTCATTCATCATCTTATGATTGAGCTTTTAGAAATTCTATTGCAGGAAGTAAAAGAAAAGCTGCTTGACAAGTATTCATAAGAGAAGCTGTTTGAAATCTGTCATCAACTAGATATACCTGCTTGCCCCTACACAGAAGGAAAGGTGACTTCATATATTTTGTTGCATGTTAGACCTCTTTTATTTGACTTAAGCAGTTCTTAAATCAGTCAGGTGTAATTTATAATGAATTTACATATCAAAAAGAAAAATTATCTTAAGAGCAAAGGCCAAATTGCCTATGAAGATTGTTTTCATCCTCAACTTGGCACTTCATTCTACGTGAAGTATTCCTTCGTATTGTCTAAACTGATTAAGAGTTTCATATGCATCAGGAGGACGTGGTGCCAAAGTTGTTCAATCTTTTGGAAGCTCATGCTACGACTGAGCAGATGTCAGATCAAGGTGAAAGTCAATAAATATAGTCCAAGTGAATTAAAGTACGTGCTGCAATTGGTGAAGTAGTTTTTAGCCGAGGGTCTATCGGAAACAGCCTCTCTATCCCAAAAAGGTTGAGGTAAGGTCTGCGTACATCCTACTCTCCCCAGACCCCACTTTGTGGGATTACACTGGGTTGTTGTTGTTGCTGCAATTGGTGAAGTTCTAAGAGATTGACATTTTCACAGTGAGCATTGAACTCTATTTCCCATTGTGACTGAAATTCTAAGATCAGTTTCCTTGCATGATTTGCTACACTACTCTTTAGCCCATTGCAAATTCGAGTTATCATATGTCCATAGTGGTTAATTTACATTCCTAACATGGTGTCCGTTTGTGTGAAGCAACTTAGCAAGTGTCCTGTATTTCTTCTCTTGGCAATTGTTTAAAGAGATGCTAGGTCTCATTGATTATTTTCTGGTAGTCAAGTTATAGATCGAGAAACTTGATCTACATTCTCCATAGTAGCAAGATTGTTTCTAAGACGATCTCACGCCCAGAGAATCGGATATAAAGATTATCGTCAAGGTTGAACTATGTATGAAGACTAAATAAGACTTCGGCCTCAGAAGTGAAGCACCAAAATTAGCATGCACACAGCATTGTAACAGATACCTATTTAAACATTTGATGAAGAGATTACACTTATATTCAGTGTTATAACATGAAGTTATTTAAAATTCAGTTACAAGAAAACATCAAGAAGTAAATTCAGGTTATAATCATACTAATCTAAATTCGCAAATATGCATGTATTATACACCTCGGTAGTTTGATTGCTCTTTTGATTCTGATCCATCACTAGCATGCTGCCATAGTCATTTAGTCATATAGTCTTGTCTTGAATTCTAGCTTGTAAGTTCCTGAATATTAGCAAATAAATTTTGAGCGATTAAGCAGCTTAGATGTATTCAAGTGAACCATTCCACCATGTCATATGCTTAAAATTACAAAATCTATTTGTCTATGACTACATTCAACATGGACAGATTACAAAAAAAAATATATCACTGGTCCAATGCAGAGATTTAAATTGGAATATCATGAATCACTTCACTCTATTGACCACTAAACCACACTCAAAGATGAAATGATTGATAGTGAACCACACAAAGGAAACATTGATCCTCCCTATTCCACCAAGAATGGTGCTTATTTTCAATTTCTTAAGTATTATAACTACTCCAGTTTTCATTTAGAACCATATTCTCATTTTGTTGGAAACCTCTCTTGGGCTTCTTCTTCACACAACAACAATGGAGATCTAATGGACACAAGTGAAGAAGGAAAGCTGAAAACAAGTGAAGAAGGAAAGTTGAAAAAGACACTGACATGATTTTAGGAGTTTTGATTTTGTCGGACAGAATATGCTTGGTACTTGAGTACTTAGTTGAGAATGAGTCAGCTGCAATGAAAGAGAATGATGGATATATTTAAATGGCCCAAACACAATGATGAAATAAAGCATCCTATGTAAATAAAATAAAGAATGTACAAGTGTGATACCATGTGCAAAGTTAGCTGTAGTTAGTTAGGCATTTATTTTTTCCCCCTAGAATACAATTGTATAAAGACATGTACAGAGTCTTCAATGAGAAGCAAGGAAACATTCTCAAATCAGTATTCAATTTCTTTCATGGTATCAGAGCGATAAGCTCGATCCAGAGTTTTCCTTCATCAACATCACTATTTCCTCCTTAATCCTTCAAAATGGCTAACCAAACAGATGCTATAGCAGCTGCTCAAACTGGAACAATGACACCAGTTAATCAAAGCAGCCCTTATCATCTTCATCCCTCTGATACACCAGGAATGAATCTGGTAGGTTTCATATTTGATGGAAGAGGTTTCCCAGCATGGAAGAGATCTATCCTAATATCACTTTCAGCAAAGAAGAAGCTAGGTTTTATCAATGGAACATGTAGGTCTTCGGATCCATCCTCCACTGAATATGAGCAATGGAGTTGTTGCAACAATATGGTCACAGCTTGGCTGCTCAACTCATTGTCTAAAGACATCAAGGATAGTGTAATTTTCTCAAAATCGGCTAAGGAACTCTGGGATAGTCTTGAACACGGGTTTGGAAAGTCAAATGGAGCAAAACTTTTCCACCTGCAAAAGGAGCTCAGTCTCTTAGTTCAAGGTTCTTCAGATGTTTCAACTTATTTTACAAAAACTAAGAGAATATGGGATGAATTGGACTCTTTAAATTCTGATATAGTATGCAACTGTGATTGTAGTTGTGATGGGAAGAAAAAGTTAGCAAAATCTTTTCAAGATCAAAGGTTAATTCAATTTTTAATGGGTTTAAATGATGCTTATGCTCAGGCAAGGGGAAACATTATAATGATGAATCCTTTGCCTGAGATGGATTATGCCTACTCTCTACTTTTACAAGATGAAAGCCAGAGGGCAATTTATGCTAATGTCTAAATTCCCACTGACTCTGCTTCATTCATGGTTACAAACAGAGGGAAAAACATTCAGAGATTTCCAAATCCACACATTTCTAATCAGTACTCTCCAAATCATTATTCCTATAATCAGTATTCCAGGGGAGAAAATCAGAACCAAAGGTTTAATAATCTTCCTCAAAGGCAAGTAACTACATCAAAGAAGTTCAAAGGAAGGAAATCGAAGTATAACCCAAATGTAAGTTGCACCAATTGTCACAAGGTGGGGCATATTGAAAGAGATTGTTACAGGCTAATAGGATATCCTGAGGATTTTGAATTTACAAATCAAAGGGAACCTCAAGGACAGGTGAAAGCAAATGCAGTAGCAGGGGAAGAGAATGATCAAGCTGTTACTGAAGAAATCAATGATCTAGGCAATGGAAATACACATTTCAACAAGGAACAATGCACAGAAATTGCAAAGATTTTCAAACAGTTGCAGATGAGACAAACAGGACCTTCTAATTCAGAAATTAATGCAAATGCTATTGCAGGTACAATATCAAAATACTCAGGAACCCGTTTCTCTGTATATGGCACAAGAACCTGGATCATTGATTCAGGAGCTTCAGAACATATGTGTTTTGATTCAAATTCATTTTCCTTTTTAATTGCACTTCCTGTTCCTATTCACATAACCTTACCTAATTCTTTTAAATTGAGTGTCACACATACAGGAAGTGTACCTATTCAGCACAATCTTACTCTTAGGAATGTGCTTCATGTACCAAATTTTAAATATAACTTGCTATCGGTCAATAGGCTTTGTGTCCAGTTGCACTGTTACATATCTTTTACAGTTTCAAAGTGTCTATTGCAGGACCTTTCTTTGAAGAAGGTACAAGTTTTTGGTGAGGTCAAGGAAGGTCTTTACCTTATGCATCCTAAAGTTTCTAGTCCTAAACTTTTATCTAGTCAAGATGTCTTTTGTTTTCCAGAAGGAAATTATTCCAGTCAAGTAGACAGTCCTGTTTCTTTTCCTGTTTGTGCCTCAGCTATGTCAGATGTAAAGATTTGGCATGTAAGGCTTGGGCATTTGCCATTTTCAGTAATGAAGAAATTCCGTTTTATTCATTTTCCTTCGAGTTTTGACTATGTGTGTGACATATGTCCTAAAGCTAGACAAACTAGGAACCCTTTCCCTATCAGTGAAATCAGAACTAAATCTTTGTTTGAACTCATACATATAGACATTTGGGGACCATATAAACATGCTACACATAATGGCTACAAGTATTTTCTTACTATAGTGGATGACTATAGCAGAGGAACATGGACTTTTCTACTGGCAACCAAGTGCAATGCCTTTGATGTTTTGAAACAATTCTTGGTTCTGGTAGAAAGGCAGTTTGAACTAAAGGTTAAATGCATAAGATCAGATAATGCTTTTGAGTTGGGTAGAGGATCACAAGAGGCAGCTTTCCTAGCTAGCCAAGGTACTCTCCATCAAAGAAGTTGCACTGCTACCCCACAACAGAATGAGGTAGTGGAAAGAAAGCATAGACATCTTTTGGAACTAGCTAGAGGGTTGTTATTTCAATCAAGTGTTCCCATATGTTATTGGGGTGAGTGTATTTTGACAGCCACTCACTTAATCAACAGACTTCCTTCTAAAGTTCTTAAAAGAAAGAGTCCATATCAACTTCTATTTAGGAGGAAACCGAACTACAATGTTTTGTAATCGTTTGGGTGTTTATGCTATGCTTCCACATTATCCCAGGGTAGGGGAAAGTTTGCATCTCGGGCTAATACTTGTATTTTCTTAGGATATCCACTAAGCCAAAAGGGATACAAGTTGTTGGACATTCAGTCTAGGAAAATCTTTGTTTCTAGAGATGTCCAATTTCATGAACATCATTTTCCTTTCTCTACTTTCACAGATATATCTCACCCTATGTTTCCTCCAGCTACATTTATACCAGAGATCACAGTTCCTGTGTTACCTAACCCTCAAGTTCCCAATTCTATTGATCCTCCTTCACCTGTTCACTCCCCTAATTCTCCTGATAATATTTCTGATCACAACAGTCACCCTGTTCTTTCACACCAACCTGTTTCACTTCAATCTCCACCACCTGTTAGACAGAGTTCTAGAGTTCATCACAGACCAACCTATTTGGATGATTATATATGCAATGCCATTTTCCTTACTAATCTAACTGACTCTTGTCTATCTACACCCTTTAATCCAAATGTGTTTTCATTCAGTGCACTATCCACAAATAATCAACAAATCCTACAGTCTTTTTCTACCATATCTGAACCCAGTAGTTTCTCTCAGGCTTCCTCTCATCCAGGTTGGCAACATGCTATGGATAATGAAATAGAAGCTTTGATTTTGAACCACACATGGGATGTGGTTGAATTGCCTAAAGGCAAGAAAGCTCTACCTTGCAAATGGGTCTACAAAATTAAACACAACTCAGATGGAGGCATAGAAAGGTTGAAAGCAAGGTTGGTGGTGAGGGGGGATATCCAAAGAGAAGGGATTGACTATACAGAAACATTTCCCCCTGTGGTGAAAATGACCACAGTGAGATGCTTACTAAGTGTGGCAATTAAAAAAAGATGGCAAGTTTCTCAATTAGATGTTAGTAATGCATTTTTACATGGGGATCTACAGGAAGAAGTTTTTATGAAGTTTCCTGCAGGATTGTCTCCTCCTACACCAAATCATGTTTGTTTATTAAGGAAATCCCTATATGGTCTTAAACAAGCTTCAAGGCAATGGTATACAAGGCTTGCAGGGGCACTCAATTTTAAGGGATATTCAGCCTCTTTGAATGATTATTCTTTATTTTTCAAAAAGACAGGTGACCTTATCTCTATCTTGGCAGTCTATGTGGATGACATTTTGATCACAGGCAATGATCCACAAGAAATCTCTCAATTAAAGGTATTTTTAAGTTCAGAATTCAGAGTCAAAGATTTGGGGGAAATTCATTACTTTCTAGGCATGGAAGTCCTAAGAGAACAACAAGGATACATCATTTGTCAAAGAAAGTTTACTTTGGACCTACTACATGAATTTGATTGTTCCCAGCTTGCAAAAGTATCATCTCCTCTTGATCCTGCACACAAGTTAACCGTATCAGATGACGATCCATTACCAAACCCTACTATCTATCGACACTTAGTTGGAAAACTAAACTACCTCACACATACCAGGCCAGATCTTTCTTTTGCTGTTTTGAAGCTCAGTCAATTTATGCAAAATCCAACAAAATCCCATTTTTCAGCTGCCCTTAGAGTTGTCAAATATCTTTCACTTGACCCGGGTCAAGGTATTTTCCTATCAGCTTCCCCATCATTTTCTCTAATTGCTTATTGCGATGCCGATTAGGCTTCTTGCCCAGACTCTCGCAAGTCAGTATCTGGGTTTTTCATCACTTTTGGCGAAGCTCCTATCTCATGGAAGTCGAAAAAACAAGCTTCCATCTCTCTTTCATCAGCCGAAGCCGAATATAGATCCATGAGGCGTGTTACCGCATAACTCACTTGGCTGGTTCGACTTCTTCATGATCTCTCAGTTTCTTCACCACTACCTGTTCCTATTTATTCCGACAGCCAAGCAGCTATTCATATAGTCGCAATCCCATCTTTCATGAACGAACCAAGCTTGTGGAGCTTGACTGTCACTTCGTTCGACAACAGCTACAATCGGGTTTAATTTCTCTCTCTTATCTCCCATCTAAACTCCAGCTAGCGGA
Organism: Lycium barbarum; assembly: GCF_019175385.1. Classification (NCBI taxonomy): domain Eukaryota; kingdom Viridiplantae; phylum Streptophyta; class Magnoliopsida; order Solanales; family Solanaceae; genus Lycium; species Lycium barbarum. Next base: position 8,203,451 of record NC_083339.1, on the reverse strand, counting down.
TCTCTTCACAAAATCACTTTCTGGGGTACCTCATCGAAGTTTGATGGACAAATTGGGGCTTTCTTCATCACCCTCCAATTTGAGGGGGGATGTTGGAAACCTCTCTTGGGCTTCTTCTTCACACAACAACAATGGAGATCTAATGGACACAAGTGAAGAAGGAAAGCTGAAAACAAGTGAAGAAGGAAAGTTGAAAAAGACACTGACATGATTTTAGGAGTTTTGATTTTGTCGTACAGAATATGCTTGGTACTTGAGTACTTAGTTGAGAATGAGTCAGCTGCAATGAAAGAGAATGATGGATATATTTAAATGGCCCAAACACAATGATGAAATAAAGCATCCTATGTAAATAAAATCAAGAATGTACAAGTGTGATACCATGTGCAAAGTTAGCTGTAGTTAGTTAGGCATTTTTTTTTCCCTAGAATACAATTGTATAAAGACATGTACAGAGTCTTCAATGAGAAGCAAGGAAAAATTCTCAAATCAGTATTCAATTTCTTTCACATTTTAATGGTTACTGCATCAACCATTCCTCTGAATTTGCTAATCATGAAGTTGTTTTACGAGGAACAGTAGAACCACTTGCCAGACACATACACTTGCAAAACAAAAATTATTTCGGTACAAACAAAAACAATTAATTACACCACCAACAAAGTTCCCAATTTACACTTTTTTTTAATAGAAAAATTATGTTATTATGTGCCATTGTAATCTGTCTGTTGGATCATAGTAAATCCAGAAGAAAACGTATTATCCGTCCTAATTTATACGGTACCCCCTTCGGATAAAAAAAGAGTCCACTTAGCCATTTGCACACCCCTTAAGAAACTCTCACTCCAAGAAAAAAATATGTAAATTGACTAAACTATTTCTAATTAAATAGGCATTGGGATTTGATCACATAACATTTAATAGAGGTAAATCTGGAAAGATAAGGTTAATTGTTTCTTGATTTAATAAGTGAATACATTCTTTGATCCAAGAAAAAAAGGCTAAATGGACATTTTTTTTAATCTGGAGGGAGTATCGTTTAACTAGACACATAGGTTAAGAAAGAAATGAACACTTTTAAGATTTGTGGTCTAAAACAATACTTAGAAGGCGTTTGGCCACAAAAATCAAATATTTTCACTCTGTTTGGAAATTTTGAAGTTAGAGTTGTGTTTGGTTATGGTTTTTGCAAATAAATATTTGGTTGTCTGAATGGTAGGGTTGTCAAAGTTGGCCCAAAAGGTGATGGCTCGCTCAACCCGTCCAAAATTTTATGGGTTAAGCTCAAGATAATTTCATACTGGGCTGATTTTAGCCCAACCCAACATAGCTCATTTTAAAGTGATCTCCAACTTAGCCCATTTTTAAGATTTACTTAAATTTGGGTTTATTGCTTAAGATTTCCTTTTTTTTTTTTAATGGATACACTTTTCTTGTATAATGTATCTTATAAGTTTGTGGTATGTTTAATATGAAGGGAAATATTTTTCATGAAAATATGTTTTTCTCAAAAATATTTACCACGGAAAATATTTTCCTCAAAATAATTTTTCACAAAAAATCCGCGAAAATAATTTTCAAGAAAAATATTTTTCCGTGAAAATGTTTTCCTAGAAAATAGACCCTTCAAAAAAACTAGGTCAAGTTGGGCGGGTCATGACCCAGCCCATTTTTAGCCCAATCCATTTCAGCCCAAGTAACTTTTGGGTCAATGTTAGCCCAACCCATTTATTACCTCAGCCCATTTTGATTGGGCCAATTTCAGCCCAACCCGTCCATTTGACACCCCTATCTGAATGTATTGAAAGTGAAAAAGGTGAACACAAAGTTTTAGGTCTTCTCCACATTCCAAATACAACTTGAGGTTGTATTTTGAATTTTCATGGCCAACGTGTTGATTTTCAAATAAAGTGAAAAAAAAATCCGGAAAAAAGTGAATAATTCTCATTGCCAAACGGGTCCTTAGATTTTAATGTGGCTATAAATCATGGGTAAAGGAGAAATTTTAAGTCAAGTTGTTTCTAATTATAGAAAAGTGACATTTTATTTGAGATAGACTAAAATGAGGTGCCACATAAATTGACATAGAAAACCGAATATATCTTTGTTTTACATAATCCTTTCCAATAATCAGAGTGGCGCAGCGGAAGCGTGGTGGGCCCATAACCCATAGGTCCCAGGCCAGAAACCTGGCTCTGATATGACTTGCTTCGAATTCGCGACTTAAGTAGTACAAAAAAAAAGTTGAACCAAAGTAGTACAGAAAAAAAAAGGACATAAATAGGATTCACGCACGAATTTTGTGCGTGAAAGGACCAAACTGCAAAAACAACAGTTTGGCCTTTCACGCACAAAATTTGTGCGTGAATGAGCCCACCAAAATTTCAACCACAATAGAATACTTTTTGATAAAGTATGAACATGTCAGAGTTACAGTGTTTTAGAGAGAATATATTACTAGAATAAAAATATTAAAGTTAAGATCAGAGAGAGAATAAAAAAATGACTAATAAGCTGACACAACCAATTTGACAACCGCCACCCTCCACCTCCAGCCGGCCGCCCTCCGCCGCCGCCGCCTTCTCTTGCTCCTTAATTCGGATTCGGAACCAAAATGCCCCCAAAAAAATCACTTTGAATCAAAATACCCCAACAAAAAAAAAGTTACCAAAGTACCTTTAGCGCAGTAAAATACTGCGCTATAGCACTTCACGGAGATGGAGCCGTTAAGTGCTATAGCGCAGTATTTTATTGCGTTATAGAAGCAATTTTCTATAACGCAGTAAAATACTGCGTTATAGAAACAGTACCAAAAAAAAAAAATTCTATAACGTAGTAAAATACTGCGTTATAGAAACAGTACCAACTTTATATGTCGAGAAAATTAATCAGCTTTATATGTCAAGAAAACTTACTTCGGGTACCTTTTCAACCCCTAAAATGACGATCCGAACGTTTACGTATCCTTGATGTATTGAGCCTACATTATAGTACGCAGAAAAAAAAATCAGGTTCTATATAAAATATTGACGTTTCGGAGTCTTGACACACGACTAATCGTTGGTCAAAGTATGGAAAAAACACTAAGTTTTTTTCAAACAAAACTTACTTCGGGCACCTTTTCAACCCCTAAAATGACTATCCGAACGTTTACGTATCCTTGATGTATTGGACCTACATTATTGTACGCAAAAAACAAATATCAGGTTCTATATAAAATATTGACGTTTCGGAGTCTTGACACACGACTAATCGTTGGTCAAAGTATGAAAAAAACACTAAGTGTTGCAAAAAATAAAGTTGGTACAAGGCGGCGGCGGCGGAGGGCGGCCGGCTGGAGGTGGAGGGTGGCAGTTGTCAAATTGGTTGTGTCAGCTTATTAGTCATTTTTTTATTCTCTCTCTGATCTTAACTTTAATATTTTTATTCTAGTAATATATTCTCTCTAAAACATTGTAACTCTGACATGTTCATACTTTATCAAAAAATATCCTATTGTGGTTAAAATTTTGGTGGGCTCATTCACGCACAAATTTTGTGCGTGAAATGCCAAACTGTTGTTTTTGCAGTTTGGTCCTTTCACGCACGAATTTTGTGCGTGAATCCTATTTATGTACTTTTTTTTTTGTACTACTTAAGTCGCGGATTCACTTGCTTCCCTAAGGCATACTTTTTTCCTAATTTTTCCTAAACATATTTCGACCTTCATTTTGGGCTCAACAAAATGGGCCTATAAACCCCGAATTTTGGGCCACGCTATAAGAGTAGATTCCCAAGTCATTCCTTTCTCAATGGGTCATTTGCACTTTTGACCCTATTTTGTGCTGGTCTTTTATTTTTGTCTCTCATAACAAATAACTTTTTGAGAAAAGAACATCGCTGCCCCCGTAAGCAAAATAATTATCCAGCCATACTAATATGGTATATAAATATATTGAGATGGTATTATGTTCATTTATTCAAAAGACATTCTTCTCTAAAAAAACCTCTATAATATCATCACCTTACATACACATAATGTGATGGTATCCTGGAGAACTGCTTCAATCCTTTAATGAGACACTCCTCAGTCCTCCGTGATACCATCGCGGTACATAAATATATTGAGATAGTATCACGGAGCACTGATTCAATTACTCTTAGTCTTCCATGATACAATCATGATATATAAATATACTGCGACGACGTCATAGAGGAAGGGTTTCCGGCGAGGGGTACTGGTGTAGATATTTTCCGCCGGTTAGTTAAGACGAGAAATTAATTCAGGAGGTGGCATGAGCGGGTAAACGTTTTACATTTTTGGGGTATTTTGTGTTGTTATCCCTAATTTTTTCACGAGACATAAGGTTATATGTCTGCATCATAATATCATACAAGTTATATCCTTATGCCCCCACTAGGCATAAATTCGATTTTAAACGGCAAAAATTATAGACCAATCCGTTTGAAGGACAGACCGTGCAATTTCTTCTTTTTCTATTTTTCTTTCAAATTTAAAAATATTTCGACATTTTTACTTTGGGCTCAATAAAATGGGCTTCTAAACCCCACCTTATATTGGGCCACGATCATTTTTAACCTTCCGATATACAAGAGTAAATCTGGACCCTTCAGTTTCTGTCGGTTCAAGCAAAGATAAGTGTAGTTAACTTCAAAGGTTTCCTCTTTTACAGGGTTTCAACAAGCAGCCATACAAAGAAAATTTCGCCCTTGAGGTATTTTTTTTTTCCCTTTAATTCGTTTTATTAATTATTATTGTCTTAAAGATCTATTTTTTTTTAATAAATTCCTTATGTTGTATGACCTAATTTTTTTGATTCTGCTCTTCAAATAAATTGTTTAGAGAGGGTTTCTTAATTTATTAGCGAGAAATTGAGGTAATTTTTCCTTTAATTGTTCCATGGTTTAAAGATTGTTGGGAAAAAAATTTTGTTCTTTTTTATTCCTTCTGTTTTAATGTATGTGAACTCATTTGACTTAGCACGGAATTTAAGAAAGTAGAGAAAGGTAAATTGCATATATTTATGTGGCCGTAAATCATTGCATAAAGGTAAATTGTTTCTAAATATAGAAAAAGATCATTTCTTTTGACACGGACTAATAAGAAAATAGGACATAAATTGAAACAAAGGGGTATATCTTATGTTGTATGTCCTAAATTGTTGATTTTGTTCTTCGAATAAATAGTTTGGAGAAATACATTTGTGTGGTTCTTTTGGCTGTAGGTCTGATTCCTCTTTTTTTTTTTTTTTTTTTTTTTTTTTCTTGTGAATATTTTTGTTGAATTTTGGTTAATGTTGAGTCTAGGTATCCTTGGTTCCTTTTTCATGGAGGACCCATTAAAAAGATGAAATTTTTAGCATTTCGTCTAAGTGTTTTCAAAATTTGTTAGTGGGGTTGGACTGGAATTAAAAAGGTTTTTTTTTTTTTTTGAATATTTGTTGAATTCTGGTTATTGTCAAGTCCAGGTATCGCTGAGGGTCTAGCGGAAACAGCCTCTCTACCCCTCAAAAGGTAGAGGTAAGGTCTGCGTACATCTTCCCCTCCCCAGACCCCACTTGTGGGATTACACTGGGTATGTTGTTGTTGTTGTTGTTGTCAGGTCCAGATATCCTTGGTTCTTTCGTCACAGCGGGCCTGTTAAAAAAGCTGAAAGTTTTAGGATTTTGTGCCCTTCTTTTGTTGTTGTTGTGGGGTACTGGGGTTGGGTTGGGTTGAAAGGATTTCATGATTTTCTAGCAGTTTTTTTGGAATTTCTGTTGGGTTTTTCTTGGGTGGTCTTGGGTTTCTTGTATCAAATATTAAAAAAAAACTGAAGCTTTTGACCTTGAAATTGTTGAATTTGTTGTTCTGATTGGGCTGGATTGAATAGGGGCTCATGTTCCGAGCAATGTGAATTTTTGGTGGTTGGTTCTGATTGCTTTTTGTGTTTTCTTGTTTTTTTGTCCTTTGGGTAGAAAAAATGAGTGTAAAGGGCTTGTTCTTTCTAGAAATGTGAATATGTGGTAGTTGGTTCTGGTTATTTTGTGGGGAGATTTTGCTGAGTTTATTATAATATGAGGTCTGCATGCTTTTCTTCATTCGTCATGGCACACCAATAACTTTTTGGCGTTATAGTACCTTTTGAAGGTTCAAGCCTTCTTAATTCCGGAAAGAAGTTATGGTTTAATCTTGTCCAGAAATTTTTATTTTTTTGTTGTGGGGTTAAACTTGGTTGAAAGGAACTTCATGTTTCTATCAGCTTTTTTTGAATTTGTGTTTGGGTTTCCCTGAATGGTCTTGATTTCTTGTGTTACCCGAATTAAAAAGGTAGAAGCTTTTTTTGGCAGTGTGCCCTTATAATTTTTTTAATATGTCTTTTGATTGGGGCTGGATTGAATAGGGGCTCATGGTTTCTAGCAATGTGAATTTGTGGTGGCTGGTTCTGATTACTTTTGTGTTTTCTTGTTTTATTCTTTGGCTAGAAAAATGTGTAAAGGGCTCATGGTTTCTAGAAATGTGAATTTTGGTAGTTGGTTCTGGTTATTTTGTGTGTTTGCTTGATAGTTCTTATTTTGGGTGGAAATTCGCGGAATTTCTTTCGACATGAGGTCTCCATGCTTTTCTTCATTCGGCATGACACACCAATTAACTTTTTGGGTTGAAGGTTCAAGCTTTTTTTCTTTTTCTGAAAATAATTTATGGTTTAGTCTTTTCTGTCTACATACTGTAAGCTGATGATTTCAATTATTGGGAGGAGAAATTTGCTACCAGGAAAATGTTAGGATATTATTGTATGGAATGGTTATGGTAGTTTTTCTTGCTGAAAGCTAATGTAAAATTGGTTGATAAGAAGCTTACTATAACTCATCTTTTTGAGGTGGGAGGTGTCACTTGGGCTCCGTAATTTGAGTTAATTCAATACTGTAGCTAAAATCAAACTAGTTTGGTCAGCTCCTGCTTGTCTTGATGGTAAGTTATCTGGGTTGGATCACGTCAATTGGAAATGTCAGCTTGGACATAATTGATTTTTTTTAATTTTTTCTCTTTTTGAAATTTTAATGAGCTTAGGCCTTTGGCACATTCCTGTTTATAGAATGATTATTTTGTTAATGGATTGATTATTTTGTGAATTCTTATTTTTGTCTGTTGGACCGGACCTTTACCTTTCCAAAAGCCTCTCGGTGAATTCAAGTCCTTTAATAGCTTAAAATAAGTTTGCATTTCGACTTATATTAATTTTGTGTTCGCACAAGTTCTCAATATGTAATAGTTTTTCAAAGAATAGCTCAATGTGCTAGTTTTCATTTCTTGTGTGTTGTGTTACCTCGAGATTATTTCTGCTCTAGATTACTTCTGTGTTGTGTGATTAAAATGTTTGTGAACAGATGAGTTATAACATTACATTTTCTGTGCGTGTTTTCAGTTTGATTATTGTGCTGTTGTGAAGATGCCTCGTTATGATGATCGGAGGGGAGATAGCACCCGTCTCTATGTGGGCCACTTGTCTTCACGGACCCGCTCACGTGATCTGGAGCGTGTATTCAGTAAATATGGGAGGTAAATTCTTTTCCAGATTCTTGGTGCATCATGCAGGCCTTTGTATAGGCCATCGCACTGTCATTTGCTTGTTTACGGCTTTTGATGTTGGCAATTTGTCATTGAGCAACTGAAATTGCGCAAATGGTGGGAATTATTATTACAACCATGTATCTTTAATGGGGACTTTGTCCATCTACCTTAAGTTCAATGCATGCCTACCCATGTTGCTTCTTCTGTGAAGGTTCTTCATATAACTAGAATGGATGGATAAGTTTTCTTTTGTTTTTAGAGATTGTTGCTTCCTTACTTCAGATCTCAAATCGATGGATCACCTATGCTTGTAAAATTGGAAAGAGGGTACTGGCAGAAATATTTCTGCGCTCTATTTAATCAATTTATGTGATGTACTAGATCATAGTTGCCTGCTCAATGTGTTCCTATGTTTGTTGGTCATAAAGCTGAAGTTCTTATTTCTGTTCTGATCTTGGTGAATAACTCATATTCTTACTGTGCGGAACTTCTTAGAAATGCACAATTGGTTTACTGCACCCGCAGAAAGTCAGTGGAGGCTTACATTTTTAAGTCTCCCATCTCTGTGTGGGAATTTCCTTCGAAGCATATGTATTGCTCGGGTATCTTATCAATTATTATATATAAAGGAAAAATGAATTCCAGATGCTTGTGAGTTTAACTTGAATGATCTTGTTGACGGTTTATAGGCATTTGCCTGGCCTGAAGGTCAATCTTGAGAGGGTGGCCTTGGTGGAATTGATGGAAAGTCTTGCCGGGTTTTAGGAGACTTCGGTGATTCTTTCTATAATGGCCTTGGTGGAGTCTTGCCCGGTTTTAGGAGACTTTGGTGGTCCTTTCTATAATGTCTTTGCGTATTTTTATGGAAATTCCCAACAATCTCAAACTGGTGTTTAGTTCGTCTTGAGGGGCAAGTGTTCATGAAACTTCCTTGCTTAAGTAAGTAATGATGGCCTTACTGTTTCTGGCAAAACATTTCCGCAGAGTACGTGATGTGGACATGAAGCACGACTATGCCTTCGTAGTATGTATCATCTCTCTGTATTCCCTTTTTAATGTTGTTAATATTTTCATTAGTTTCCATTTTTGACCCCCTCAACCATCCCCACCAAAAAAATCTTTTGTTTGCTACACAACGTGTTTCAACAGGAATTTAGTGATCCTCGAGATGCTGATGATGCAAGATACTATTGTGACGGCCGTGACGTTGATGGACGCCGCATAATTGTGGAATTCGCCAAGGGAGTAAGTATTCTAATACCAACCCCCCACAACCAAAAAAAAAAAAAAACGCCAAAAGAAAGAAAGAAATGAAGCTAGGCTATTCTTGTTTCGACACACCATCAAATTGCTATCCTGGATTAACCAATGTCAGCTAATTGTAGTAGTAGCTGTTGATCATTGCCTGATCCTTATTCAAAAAATTAATTAATTTAATTAATAAATTGCTGAACTTGGTTCCCTGTGGTACATCTATGTTGATTAAGATTTCGGATAATGTTTTTTTTTCCCCCTCTAGGTTCCACGGGGACCTGGCGGTTCGCGTGAGTATCTTGGCAAAGGACCCGCTCCTGGGTCAGGCCGCTGCTTCAACTGTGGCCTTGAAGGCCACTGGGCTCGAGATTGCAAAGCTGGGGATTGGAAGAACAAGTGTTATCGATGTGGAGAGAGAGGTCATATAGAAAGAAAATGCCCAAATAGTCCTAAAAAACTCAGGTACTTGAAACTCTGAAGGAAGTAGTGCCTCTCTATTTCCCTTTCCTAATCATTTTCCTCTATGAGCTTGTTGACTTTGTGATATTCATGCAGTAGGCGCAGTTACTCGCGGTCACCTGTTAGGTCTCGATCGCGGTCACGCTCTCCTCGTCGAAGTTACAGCAGAAGCCGCAGCTATAGGTGAGTTTTGACACGTGTTCAGGTGGCATTCATTTGTTCTCTGGAATTTGCTATTTCCTCGGGTGTTTGCCCATTGACTTCACTTGCAAATACTAACGTCATTATTTGCAAGTTAAATTTGGCCATCAGTATTTGCAAATACTGTGCTTCAACTAATTTCATTCACGAAGCTTTAAACTCTTTTCTAACTAAAATTCTGGTGCAGATGCAACTTTTTTTACTTCCGAATAATATTTTTCAACTTCAACTTCAGAAACTCTTTTCTTCAACTTCAATTAAATATTTTTGTTCAATGGGTAGAAATGTTTCTGAGCTCATTCCTTTGTTCTTTCAGTCTATCAAGATCCCCCCCACCAAAGAGAGAACGAGCCGACCAGGTGAAGCGATCAAGAAGCTACAGTAGGAGCCCCGAGCCAAGAAAAGCAAGTCCAAGTCCTAGCCCTAGTCCTCCACCCAAGACGAGGAAGCGCAGCCCAACGCCCGAAGAGGGAAGCCCTAGCCCTATGGAAGCAAGGAGCCCTCTTTCACCAACTAGAGAAGAAGGTGCCTATAGCCAAAGCCCGAGAGAGAGAAGTGCAAGTCCTTTAAGTCCTAGAAGGGATGATAGCCCTGCTCCTCCTCGAAGGTATGATGACAGCCCCGCTGAAGCTAATGGTGGAAGTGGAAGCCCAAGTCCCAACCAGAGGAACCATGTAGATGATGACGAGGATGAGGGTGAGTTTCGTAAAGAACCCTCTGGTAGAGGGAGCGAATCGCCTTGAAAGGCACTCGTTTATGGAATCTACTGTATGGAAGAAACTTGGTGGGATGTTTCTGAATGAATTTTGAGCACTGGACCTTGTGAAGGCCTAATGAGATATACTTGAAAGAGTTGACTTATATCTGTATTTGGATTGCAAGTTAGTACTATACTCGGTATATTGATGATTTCTTGTTACTTTAATGGTTTTTTTTTTTCTTTTTTCAAAAAATATTTCAAAATTTTCACGGGACTTTCTTTCATTTTCTTCCAGAAAATTTCTTTCAACCAAATATAAACGGTTTGCATGTTTAAACAGTTTCAACCAAATGAGTCATGGTTTGACAATGGATCTTTCTTTGGATCGCTTGTTATTACCGCCTGCCTGAGTGAATTATTTTCCTTAACTGAAGCATTGTATCCTTTAATTATTTATAGGAATTATGATAAAAGAAAAGAGATCATATTCATGCCTGTAGTACCTTTTACTTAAAGTTTGTAAGTATGGAAATCTTTCTTCAAAAAGATGAGAAGTTGTTATGAAAAATTTCATTTTACGTAAGAATTGATGCTTCGATGTTTTAGCTAAAAATTGGTAAAACTAATGCTGCAGAGTACTTATTTTCCCTCATCAATGGTATAGGTGCTCGTTTCAAAATTTTCATTCTTTTTAGGACGTATGGATTGGACAATATTTGAACCATCCATTTACATATAAAATCGGTTCAAATCATATTCAAACAATTAATCTGCAAAGCCTTTTTGGTGATTTTCCATTCTCAATGGCAAGTTGCTGGCGTCTTAGTACGTTTAGATGAGATAACAGTTTGCATGTTTCCCTCAGTTCACAGTTTGACGATAAATATTCTTTTTTTGTAACATGGTCTATAAGAATTCATATAGGCAAATATCAACTTATATGATACTAAGACGCAGCAATTATTGTTATCAACATTCGTCAGATTCAATAAGTAATTCAATTAGAGGTGCTTGTTTGTCAACTTTATTTGGGGCAACTGAGGTAACTACTTGTAAGATATTTGGCTGAAAGTGAAAAATGTGCTATAAACGAAACAGATATTATTTTTGTCTTCCTCTAGTTGTGTTCTTTTAAATTTCATGCCCATAACTCTGTCACATGATACTCGAACAGAAAGAAACTTACTTTGAACAAATGCACACATGACAAAATCTCTATAGTGCATTATCGTGTCTTCTACTAGTCAACTTAGTCAATGATCACTACTAAAAAATCTCTATTTTCTCATTGATTTTTCACCGAAAAATATTTAGTGACTATTGCTCGATGAATGTTGGTGGGAAAAATTTCAATAGTAGTGTTTTCACATGGAAAAATTAAGATGTTTCTCAGCATTTCAATGGTAGAATTGGTAGAATAAATTTGTTTTAGAGTCCAAGTTGCCTTATATAGTACTATTTCCTTAATTTATTACTTTAAATATTAAAAGCTGAAAATAATTGAGAACTTACCCGTGGCCTTAAAAACCTTAAGCAACCGTTTTCCTTCTTCTCTCTTAAATTTTCTCACACGATTTTCTTTTTGGTTGGAAAAATAATTAATGTATTGGTAGGATTTATAGTCAAATATATGTAAGAGTAAAGTTTTCTGTTTTGAGTTAAAGTAGGTTTGTACTTTTATAAATAGGGTTGCTGCTAGCTATTTTCTCAATGGCATCTCCAAATTCCAACTAGCAACTCCTCAACAACGTTCTCTCTTCCACACTTCCTTATGCCGAAAATGTCAAGTGTGATCTGCCAAGACCTCCTTTCTTTAATGGATACGTGCCCTTCACTTCAACCTAAAACCGCCACTTTCACTCACAACTGACTATAGCTGCACAACTTTGAATCTATTACAAGTTGAAGGCATTGTTCCAATGGTCTATAAGAACCATTGGTGAGTAATTTGAGTCATCTCTTTGGTCGCGATCCTCCTCTTTATACGTAATGTCCATCAAACCCTAGATAGGAGAGCGTAGAAGTCGAGGATTATGGTAGAAAGTTAGTACGCTTTTTTTTTTCTCTCCGCATTGGTAGAGCAGGATTCCAGTCTGGAATACCTATTCGTTCCCTTATTAGTAGAAGTATTATTGTACTATCATTATCCCATAGACCGATGTGTCTTTTACTTTGGTTAATTCTAGAGCTATAGAATTGCTTTTCATGACCATGTGGCATACTGCTGTCACATCAAGAGATTTATGACGTTGAAATACGAAGGGAAGTAATCGACATTCAAGTTGCAAAATTGTATGTCTTTAATATTAACACAGGAGCAGAGGAAAGATTGGAAGCTTTTAGACCAATGGACTAGAAATTGAACTTTACTGAAAACTTTAGATTAATATACTAAAGTTTTCGTTAAAAAAAAAAAAAAAAAAAAAAAAAAAACTTCATGATCAAATTTCACACCACTTGATCTAAAGTTATTCGGAAGTGATAGCTCAAATTCGCTGTGCTTTCGCTTGTATAGTGTATGGTCATATTTGCAAAATTTAAAAAAAATAAAGGACAAATTATAAACGTCTCTAAAGAGGCTATTTCTACACTTACGCCTAAAGATTTTATGAAATTGCACGGTGTATCCTTCAAACGGGCTGGTCTTTGATTTTTGTCGTTAAGTAGCCAAATTTATGCCTAGTGGAATATAAATTTTAAGTACGTAAACCATAACTTGTAAGATATTATAGTGCGAAAATATTAACTTATGCCCCGCAAAAAAATTGTTGGGTCATTTGCACCTTTTTCTCCTATTTTGTGCCGGTCTTTAATTTTGCCACTCGAGGCAAACAATTTTTTCAGGAGCATAAGTTTATATTTCGTATCATAATATTTCATAAGTTATATTCCCGCCCTTAAACAACTTACGCACTGCTAAAGTTCAATTTTGAAGGTAAAAAAAAATAATTAAAGACTGGCCTATTTGAAGGGAGAATCGTGCAATTTCTTCAAAGTTGCTTGTTATAAGGGACAGACCAACATAAATAGGGAAAAAGTGCAAATGACCCATTTTATACGGGAAAGAGTCGAATATACCCTATATTTTCAGATATAATCCTCGTTATACTTTCAATTTAAATATACCTTTTACATTATATTTTCGATCCAAATATACATCATTCATTATAATTAGCACAATTTTGTCGGTAATTTAAACAGAGAGACACGTGTCAAGTTCAGAATAAAATGACTCACCCTCCCCTTCCTCTCCCTCCCACAATTTTAAATACCCAATTTCTTTGAAAACTCACCCGTCTAAAATTGGAAAGAAGAGTAAATCATCTAATTTTGAGCTTGACACGTGTTTATCTAATATTAATGGCAATAATGTGTCAAATTATAATAGAAGGGGCATATTACGAACGAAAGTATAAGAGAGGGTTATAATTAAACTATTTCTGACAGTAGTACAGGGGTATATTTGACCTTTTACCGCCTTTTATCTGGCGGCAATGGCTTAACCAATCCATAAGAAAATCCAATGTCTCTTTCCCTAGCTATGGTGGTTCTGCCACGTGTCGCCACCGTTCCCACGGCGGCGAAGGCGAAGCAGCCACGTCAGAGACCAAACCCTAAAACCCAAATTGGTAAACCAAATATAACCACCAGTGGACCTACCGTAAAGAAAATAACTTCAGGGTTTAACAGTAGAAATAAAGAACCCACGTGGCAGTGTGTCAAGAATTGTGGTGCATGTTGTAAACTTGAAAAAGGGCCGAATTTTCCTTCTCCTGAAGAGATTTTCGATGACCCTTCTGATGTTGAGGTTCTTTTTTTTTTTTTTTTTTTTTGTTTTCATTTAATTTTTTTGAGTTTGAATTATGTGGAACTCCGCCTGTGTGAGCTCGCTCACATTGCCGGTCCCAAGCCCGGATAAAGGAGGAGGGTTGCCGAGGGTCAATCGGAAACAGCCTCCCTACCCAGGTAGGGGTAAGGCTGCGTACATCTTACCCTCCCCAGACCCCACTATTGTGGGATTACACTGGGTAGTGACCAAGACCAAGAGTTTGAATTATGTGGGTTTGATGAATATGATGGATTATACTACATTTGTCATGTTTTATACTCCCTCTCTCCCAATTTAAGTGTATTAGCTTGATTGGCTACGAAGTTAAGAAATAAAGAGAATTTTTTTAATCCTATGGTCTTAAATTATATTTAAGGAGCCGTTTGGATTGGCTTATAAGTTGCTTATAAGCTATTTTTAGCTTTTTTGAGTGTTTGACTGGTCAGCTTAAAGTCATTTTATGCTTAAAATAAGCTAAAAAATAATTGGGCCCATTTGACTTAGCTTATCTAAAGCAGCTTATAAGCTGAAAACAGCTTATAAGCTGAAAACAGCTTATAAGCCAAAAAAAAAAGTTAGACTACCAACTTATTTTTTTAGCTTATAAGCTGTTTGTAGCTTATAAACATGAGCCCATCCAAACAGGCTCAAGATATTTGTAGTCCTTTAAATCTTGTTATTTTAAACTTGTCAAATTACTAAGTATAAAAAGAGACTCTTTCTGAGACAGAAAAAAGAGGAAAATAAGACACTAAAATTGGGACGGTGGGAGTAGTGTACGTCCAATTTATATGAACGTGTTTGAGCGACACGGAATTTAAGAATGAAAGGAAAGACTTTTGAATTTCGTGATCTAAAATAAGTAGTGTTATTAGATATTTGTTGACTATAAATAGAAAGTTTAAAGCAAAAGATAGCCACCCCGAAGTCTGGTGTACCACTGGCAACTATCAAGAAAACAACGTCAGGGTTTAACAGCAGGAATAAAGAACCCACGTCACTAATCGTTGCTAAATTTGTCATAGTTAACACATTTTTTTATAATTCGTTGCTAAATAGGATATTTTGCTGTTTAGTTACAAAATTTATCTGTCGCTAATTCTTATTTTTTAGTACTGATCTGTCATGTTTAATACAGTATTTGAATGGTCATGGATCTTTTTATGTCAATTCAATTTTTGTATTATATTTGCCATCCCAAGCCCGAATAAAGGAGGAAGGCTGTTGTAGGCGCTAGCAGCCAACGTTAAACTTGCCAATCCACGATGAATTCTTATAGACATGAAATGAGCTTAAATGAAATAGTGGGTATTCATATAGCTTACCCCAACTTGCCAATTATCATAGATATGAAATGAGCTTAAATGAAATAATGGGCTATTCATTTGCTTACCCCAACTTGTTTGGAACTGAGACGTAGTTGTTGTTGTAGTGAAGTGTCAAACTATGATTGTATTTAGTAAGACAGAAAAGTAATATTTTTTATTTTATTTTAAGATATAAGTAATAGATTTTGTGTAAAATATTTTAGGACTCCAACATGAACAGATTGTTATTAACAGTAGATTTGTGTCAAATATTTTGGGACATCTAAAATGAAAAGGCTATTACATAAAGTTTGAAGCTTTTTACATGGAATTTTCTTATCAGTTATTCAACAGCTTGGTGGGTTCTGATGGATGGTGCATACATTTTGATAAGAGCACAAGAAAATGCTCCATTTATGCAGGTGAAACATTTATTTATCTCTTGATGAATTTTTTTTTTTTTTTTTTGCTTTTGTTATATTGGTGAATTTCTTGAATTATTGTTTTTTCACTTGCTTTAGATCGTCCATATTTTTGTCGGGTGGAACCGGACATCTTTGAGACACTGTATGGGATTGAAAAGAAAAAGTTCAACAAGGAAGCTTGCAGGTAATTCATTGATGTTTGCTCATTTACTCGTTGCGTACAGATTTTGTGAAAGTCTTGAGTCTTGACCGGTGAAATTCTATCAGATACTGCTGTTTTGATTAAAGAAAGTGATCCGATTGCAGTTGTTGCATAGACACAATTAAAGCGGTATATGGATCAAGCTCAAAGGAGTTAGAGAATTTCAATGCTGCAATATGGAGTTCAACTTAGTTGTGCTTTTCTTTTTCTGAGGTAGCTTCTCTTTCTTTCTTCCTTCTTTTATTTTTTTTATTTTTTTTTATTTTTTATGATGCACTAGATTTTAGTTCAAGGTGCTTAAGTCACTAGGTTGCTTTAACTGTCTTGACAGATTCCTAATTTCGGGTATGATTCTTTGTCCTCTTCTTGGATGTGATTGCTAAAGGTATCTTATCAGGTAAAACATAGCATCTGTTTATTTTGCTCTTTGGCTTGTCCCGAATAGCTTTTTTTCCCTTTTTCCTGTTTATAGATGGTACTGTTCGCAACTGTATGTGTGCTCATTAATACATTCTTATGCAAGAGTGTCCATTGATACGTTAATTGATGTTATGCATTGAGTTCTTCTAAATTCCTGTAAAAACAAAGTGGAACCTCTAAAAGTTTGTCGTTACCAGTAAGCTATGTTTCTCGGACTCTTCATCGGGTGCGTGCTGGATCCTCTAAAAGTAATACATTTTTGGAGAGTCTGAGCAGAATAGCCAGTAAGGATGCGCTATACATGAAACTTGAGTTATTAAGTATTGACTTCTGAAAATTATGTGGCTGTCTGTGTCCCATAAAAGAAGAAACTATTACTCCCTCCATCCCAATTTATGTGGCACACTTTCCCTTTTAGTCAATGAATGTCACCTTTTAATTATTCGAAACAACTCTTATCTTTGAAATTCCCCTATACTGTTAATGTAATGATTTATAAATACACAAATAACTAAGGTTTGTTTTAGACCACAAATTACAAGAGTCTTCCTTTTTTTTTCTTCATAAACTTTGTGCCTTGTCAATCAAAGGGTGCTGCATAAATTGCGACAGAAGGAGTACTTTATATAAAAGGGGCATCTGTAATCATCAAGAAACTATCAGTACTTTATAAAGAAAAGGAACATTTGTAACCTTTCCTTTTTTTACGTGGTCTACATTATAGCTCTATAACTGTAAGTGCAGTTCGCGATGACCCTGTCTGTCGCGGAATGGATCCATCTACTCATCCATCATACTCATGCTTTCTTTCTTCTGTAAGCTGTTCACATTATTTTGAACTAATGCATAAGCACTATAGTTTGTAGTTATTAGAGTGTTAATCAAACAATTTACTATTTTCTCCATGCAACTTGTTTTTTCCTTTTCAAATACTAAGTTCCTAATTAAGAAAATAAATAAATTAAGGTAATCAAAATAGGAAATAAATTAGTAAAGGAAGTTCTTCAAATGGAGATGAGTATACATTCAAAGACTTACTAGGAGAGGGACATATCTTCCAAATGAAAAAGTTATGGAGCATCTTTTTTGAATGTTAGATTTGATATGTGCGTTCATCTGATTCTATTTAACTGTTGTCCAATTATATCAAAAAAAAAAAAAAAATGTTGTCGAATTAGGTCCTTATGTTTCCATTAGCTTATTGATATACTCGAGTTGGAAACGTTTTCAATGTCTTCTGTAGTCACTTCTGCTAAATCCGAACTTGTCTGATGTCTCGACAATATGATTCACATAGTCGTAGAACATTTTAGGACATAACAGATGCTTAAGTTCCAGCTAAACTAATAAATTGCTAGTCTCTTTAGTGAGCTTTTCTAATTTGCTCGTATCTCTAATCTATTAGAATTGACAGGAGAAATTACAGGCTTTTAATCAGGTTTTTATTCTGAGTTTCAGGTGAATCTTTTTGGTGGTTTTCCCTGTCACTCAGTTTCTTCCAGTCTGTTGCAGTGGCTAGGCAGACCGTTGAATCATCATAGATGTCATTTTATATAATGTTCTATCGCAATCAGTTCTATGCATGCAGAATGAACTGGTGCACTACAATTGAAACTGGAATACTCAAAATCTGATGGGGAAGCGCAAATCTGTAACTCATTGTAAAGTGAAACAAATACGACCGTAGATGTTAGTGAATTGGCACTGGATCCTCTTTTCAAAAGAACCAAGTACAAGGATACAGTAGCTTCTATGAGTAGACACCTATGCTTTTCTAATGTAAGATTTCATTGTATGGCCAATGTTTATCAGAATTTGTGGGAGGAGACATGATCATGTTTCCTGTATATCATAAAATTAAGTTTTTTCATCTTTTTGTATGAACTTAGAAATTATTTTTTGCATGATTAACTCTAAACTTTCATAAAATTAGAGCTCAGCTTTTGTTACGTGGAACTTGATCTCATTGTTGTCTAAAATTGGTGTTTTCGTTCACTCTAGTCTCTAAAAGTTATTGGTATTGAAAGAAGAAATTGTAGATTCTTAATCAAGTTCATATTCTATGAGTTTCAAGTGAAGCATTTTGGTGGTTTTTCCTTTGGGTCAACTTGGTATTGTTTGGAGCCTGTGTTGGCCAGTGTATTGCCTATATTCAACTGCTCTTCTCATCGCTTAAGGTCATGTACCATCTTTGCTGTGTTCATACAACTACATCCATATATTTTAGCTAGTTGCGAAAGATAACCTTTCAATTTACCAGATAACCTGCGTTTTGCGTATGATATCTTAAGTTTGAAGTTTGTATAGATACTTTGATTAAGTGGTTTACGGTGGCAGTTACATATATAGGACTACTGTTTTAGTTCTGGTTTTCTTGTCTTCTTTCTGGTGCAAGAGGGGTAATAGGAAGAGGCCAATTTCCATGTATTTTCATGCAAACGATTCGTTTTAGATAAAATTAGATGCTTTTCCACAACTTTTTCCCCTCTCTTTGTAATGGTGGTTTGCCTCTTTTTGTTAAACAGATTCCATCCAAAAAGAGTAAAATTGCCAAACCAAATATGTGATTTAATAGTTTCACAGCAAAAGAAATCAAAATATCTTTAGCAACAGTTTTTATTTCAAACAGCTTCACCTGTGTGACAGCATAACAAATCACAAACTTGAATAAAAGAAAACAGTACTTGTACATTAATAACTGGTATAGAATAGTCTAAATTATTACGAATTCTCTTAATACTATGACAAAATAGCCTGAAATGAGCGGACTGTTATACAGTCGCGCCAACTACTTTAGAATTAATGCGTAGTTGACATACAACATTATTCCAAACACGTTTAACTTTCGTATTAGATAATTGGATAGGTGAGCATCAGAACCAAAGACCATACTCTCTGCACCAGCAGATTATCTTCCTTCTTTTCACTCCTTTTCAGGTAATTTATAGCACAACTTAGGGATACGACCCTTCCCCGGACCCTGCTAACCCGGGATGCTTTGTGCACCTAGTTGCCCTATTTTTTTATAGCACTTCTCCTAGCAGAAGCAAGAACCCTCATTGTGTGGCAGTCAGTCTTGGTATGATGGAAGCTACAGCGATGGTGGTCCTTATGGAGAGTCATTTCCATCCAACTGGCTACCGGAGTTTGTATCCTACTTTGCTGGCGGCTGGGGAGATGATGCTGTACCTGCCTGCATAAACGGCTCTGAGAAATCAGATGACCTGTTTGCAGGTGAAGTAATTCAGCATGGCAGCCATAATGCAGATGATTCACAGGCTGTTTACATAAGCAATCAGTGGTTAGGGCAATTGGACGACTATAAAATTTACCATGCGAAGCAAGTGTCTGAAGCTGCAACTGCTGATAGCTGGGATGAAATGGGACTTGTGGAGAGCATATTTGGTCACTGGCCTTTATTAAAGCTAGACCTGGAAGATCAAACTGAGCCTGCAGTAGCTTGATTGTATCATCTTCATTTTTGCAAAGAAATAGTTGTACTCTCCTTCCTGTTTTTCAATCAACAGATTCAGTATCACCAAATCTTCTCTATTTCACATGGTAACACACAATAAGAGGTTGTTTTATTCAAGGCAAAGCTAGTGCAGTAATACTAGTTTCATCAATGAATCCTGCTAACCTTCTAAACCACCAACTATATATATCAACGTAGCATCAAGAACATAATGATCCTTCTGGAACTTAGGGAGCTCTTATTCCACTGGCTGATTTTTTCTTGACTGTAGAAAAAGAGGCTCTCCATCAAGAAGAGAAAACAAATGCCTGCAGCTGCTAGTACTTGTTTATCACTTCTCAAAAAACTATTTAGACTGCAGAGGTCACAGAATTGTAGGGATAAATAGGACCTTCATGCTTAATCCAGGTTGATGGACTAGTCATCCAAGTAGCATCCAAAGTAGTTTCATATTTCTTACCACCTGCTGGCTATGAATGACGCAACTCATAGAACGACGGTGGCACATTCTAGAAAAACTAAAGCTCTAACGAACAAGCGAAGCACACAATTGGACAATGCTCATTCTGAACTGAATTTTTTGGGTTAATCTCACTAGAACCATTGTTACTCTTTTCTTTTTTCCTTTTTTTTTTTTTTCTTTGATGAAGACCATTGTTACTCTTCTCTTAGTATGGTGACTAATGTTCAATTGCTAAAGCTTCATGTTTTACGCCCAAGCTATCTAGCAGCGATCCAAATCCTTATAGATTACTCAGAAATCCCCTAATAGTCTCAGCAAAGACACTCACTTGATAACTTTCTAGATTAGAAAAATGTTAAATGCCACTGCTGGCTGAACAGGATTCTTATCATCCATTTGTAGCAATCCCCTTACAAGGATAAACAACACTAGAAGTGCATTGCCCGCCAATCAGATTTGCCAAACCCACAACATAGTGCTCGCCGATTTGCATTTCTGTTTGCGCACCAAAAAAAAAAAAAAAAAAAAGGCACTCTGGTGCACAAAGCATCCCGTGTTAGCAAGGTCCGGGGAAGGGCTGCACCCTAGGGGTGTGAAGTAGACAACCTACCCTAATGCAACCATTAGTGGCTGCTTTCACGGTTCAAACCCTGACCTATAGGTCACACGGAGACACTCCTTCAACTTTGAATACCCACAGGGCCAGTCACCTTGTTCTGCAATCTTCGCCTAATGAGCTAACTTTTGGAGTTAGAATTAAGCTCAAGGTCCATTTTCTCAACAATCTATTTGCACTCGTGCTGCTGTCCAAAGTCAAAATGGTTATCCCTGATATATGTCAAGAAGAATCTTGGCTCATATCAAAGCAAAATTGAACATCTACTCTACATTACTATTCACTGAAATCAAATTCTTCTACACCAAAGCTTCTCATGTGATCCACCAAAATATCCACCAAACTAGCAATTGATTTATTACGTCCCATCGATAAGTCTTCAGCAGTAAACCAAAAAACTTGATTACTTATCTCGATCCAACTATAACCAGGATCCCTTTTAATTCCTTTCTCTTTCATCAACTTCTGCACTCTAGCTGCCTGATCCCAGTATCCTAACCCCGCGTATAAATTTACCAGCTGCAAGTGAGTAGACATGGAACCCGGTTCCAGTGCAAGCCTATTCTCCGCAGCCTCAATCCCCAACCGAAAATTCCCCTGAAGCCTGCACGACATAAGCAAGGAACCCCATATAACACCATTTGGTTGAATTGGCATCTTCTCGATAAACTCCTGAGCCTCTTCTAATAACCGTGCTCGTCCAAGAAGATCCACGATACATGAATAATGATCTAGCTCTGGCTTCACACCATAATCAACCATTGAATTAAAGTAATACATGCCTTCTTTAACAAAACCTGCATGGCGGCAAGAAGATAACACTCCAAGGAAGGTGATCGAATCGGGTCTCACTTTTTGCTTCTTCATTTCCTCGAAAAGTTCGATAGCTTGAATTGCATGTCCTTGCTGTGCATATCCGCAAATCATCGAGTTCCACGACACCAAATCCTTGCTCCTCGCATTTTCAAAAACGCGAAGAGCATCCTTTACTTCCCCACATTTACAATACATCGACAAAACGGCATTCACAACGTGTCTATACGAATCAAAACCTGTAACAATTATTTGGCAATGAATACTCCTACCATGACCAAAACACCCGTTACCCATACACGCGCTCAACAAGCTCGAAAACGTGAATTCGTTAGGTTTCAACCCCAATCCCTTCATACCCTTATACAGTTTCAAACACATATCCAACTCATTCTCTTGCGCAAACGCGTTTAATATAGCACTCCAAGACACAACATTTCTCACAGGCATTTCATCAAACACTTGGTAAGCATCCACCACTCCTCCAAAATTACTATAAAAACTTATCAAAGAACTACCAACATAAACATTGGATAAAAACCCATTAACAATCACTAAGCAATGAACTTGAATCCCTATACTAAAATCTCTTCTTGATGCACATAAACTCATTGCATTTGATACTAAACTAACCCCAATTTTAGATCCTTCTGTATGAAACCTAAAAAGCAATGAAATTGAATCTTCATTTGAATTCAAAAAAGACAGTTTTTTATTCAATGGGTGTCTATAATTTTGCTCAGAAAAAGATAGTTTTTTTTCCAATGGGTCTTTATAATTTTGTTTACAATCTGTTTGAATAAAGTCCTCAATGAGTTGAAGACAATTTTGGTGATTCTTGGTAACATTTGGCTTTGGAGCTAAGATATCAATGAATCTATGCTCTTTAAATGTCCTCTTTGTCTTGGTGACAATTTGGAAGGGAAGTGATAATTTTGTTCTCATACCATAAAGAGAAAATAGATTGCTCATTTCTCCACCAAGTTTTAGGATGATGCCTACGTATTTGTGATAAATTCATGTAATGATCAAATTAAGCACTATTCATTTGGAGTGAACATTGCCTAGAAAATAATGTTGAAAAAATAAATATCCTTTTATCATTGCTTAATTAATACTTGTACTCTATAGTAGTACTATATAACTTTACACAGTAGGAAGGAGTGCCTCATAAATTGATATGTCAAAGGCAAATCAGTGTGCTGACTTTCTAACAAATGAAGGTCATAATCATAAAGAGGTTTCGATACTCTAGAGTTATGTATTTAAGGATATGAAGTTTTTTCTCCCATAGGTCTTAAGGAATGTTGATTATGAACGGATTTAAGATCTCTAAATAGTTTATTTTTCCATTGTACCAAACACAAAATATAACTTTAGCCTTTTGAACTTGTTCGGACTTTATGACGACAAAGTCAACCTTCTGTAACTTAATGAGATCGACCAGGTTTCTTTACTGTGTACCGAAATCATACAGTCCTGATATACTTGATCTACCATAATAAACTCTCCTAGTCGAGTAAAAACCACAAAAGGCGCAATTAGAAATTTAAGTCCTGTAAAACTTAGCACGTAGCAAAGAATGAAGACACGTACGAAAAGATAGATCCAGGGTCTATCTAAGCTAATGTTGCGTGTGAGCAACCTGCGGGTAGACCGACGTTGAGCGAAGGTCTTCGAATATTTTGCTATATGTATTTTAAAACCATGAATATATATTACACGAAATGACACCCCCATACAAAGGATGTTGCTTGCTGAGATGGTTTAGCTCTGAATTTTGGTCCTCGAGGTAGGAGGATTCATCGAACCTCAACCTAAGCATGCTTTTGAAAAAATAACATATTTTGCCTAAAATTGTGGTTAAGTCATTAAGTAATATTAAACCCAAGACCACTTCTAACTTAAATCTAAACTAAACCAATGGGTCAAGAATATATCTTATATTACATAGTATGTGATAATTAAAATTTTGTTCTCTCTTCTATCAATATTGACACCGCTTACTGAAAACCCTATGTACGCTATTGTGCAAGTATACATCTGACCCTCCTTGTGCAGTGCATCACTATCCAACTATCCGTCTTAAAAATAATCTTATATTATTATATAAGTTATAAGTTAAGGTAATGTATTAATTTGTATATGAGATAATTTTAAATAAAAAATGTTGCAATAATAAGCTCATTTTAGTGTTAACAACTTAATGACAGTTAAGTTATTTTAACAGACAAAATGTTTATTAGTATATGTTTTACTAAATACATTAACTGTTTATTTGTATTTCAACATTTTTTTTTAATCTAAAACATGTAAGTAGTTATTCAGAAATTCAATTTCAACACTTAAAAAGCACTTTACATCACTTGACGCTCAAAAACTACTTAAATTTCAGCTAATCCAAAAATGTATACTATTCCCGCTGTGTCTTTAATTCTCATTCGAAGTTGCCTGGATGTGAGGCAATTAATTTCTACGCAAGGACCAACTATTTGATCTGGTTTAAGTGTCCATCAGTTTGTTTTCATTTTGCCATTGCTTTCAGTGACTAACAAATAGTTAAAGTCTTCTCTCGCTCATGGAATAATTCTATTCTATCCAAATAGTGGGTGAATAAAAAAATTTCTTTTTCTCTAGTCATTTATATTTGGAACTACTAAAAATTAATTTGCGTCCTGACCCGTTAAAAAGAAAACGATGAATAGAATTGCTGCGATCGTAATCAAGAAATTATTAACCAAAGAATTATCAGCTAGATCCATCACACCTATCATATGACTCTAGTAGGCGTTTGGCCATGGATTCCAAATATTTTTCTAACTTTATTTGGAATTTATGGAGTTGGAGTTGAAGTAAGGAAAAAGCCCGGGCTGTAAACGATTGTCCTGGGCGTAGTTTCCTCCGTTCAAATCTAGTGGTGGCACCGGAGCTGATATGAACACAATAAAGTTAAAAAGCTATGCAAAGAATTTGTATAGAAACTGAGTATTATCTTGTATTTCGTGTCCTTACAATGGGAATGATTACCTGTATTTATACTAAGAGCTAGGGGCACATATTCCATGTATTATGCGCTGCCCATAATGAGCATTGAATACAAGGTAATAATGAATAATGAAGAGGGTCATAAAGTCTGATTGCACTGAATCTGTAACGCCTGACTTGACTTATAACGGAAGACCGTTGGTGTCTCTTCCGGAGCTATTATACTTACCACCGGGCATGGTACTTCTCCGGTACCACGGTGCTACAACCGGTGGTAACAGTACTGACTCGCCTTATGACTTGTCCTCTATGCCACGTGTCCTACCTGCATTGGTATAGTTGTATACTCCGCATTTGGCCCAATACAGTGCAGTGCTTCGCTATCCGTCTTAAAAATAATCTTATATAAGTTATAAGTTGCTTATAAGTTAAGGTAACGTATTAATTTGTATATGAATAAACATTAAATAAAACATGCTGCAACAAAAAGCTCATTTTAGTGTTAACAACTTAATCACATTTCAATTATTTTAACGGACAAAATGTTTATTATTGATATTTTAATAAACACATTCACTGTTTATTTTTATTTCATCATTTTTATCTAAAACACGTAATTATTTAATCATAAATTCAGCTTCAACACTTAAAAAACGCTTTTCAGCACTTTATGCTTGAAATACTTATTCAGCTAATTAATCCAAAAATGTATACTATTTCCGCTGTGATGTGAGGCTTATGAGAATTATTAACTTTTTTCCGGTACTTTTTCACATAATTTGAAATTTGGAAATATGTTAAAACCCTATGCAAATAATCAAACACGACTCTTCAAAAATTCCAAAAAAGCGGAAAATATTTTAGTTTCTATGGGCCAACGCAATTTCTACGCAAGAACCAACTATTTGATCTGGTTTAAGTGTCCATCAATTTGTTTTCATTTTGTCATTGCTTTCAGTGATTAACAAATAGTTAGTCTTCTCTCTCTGATAGAATAATTCTATTCTATCCAAATAGGGGGTGAATAAAAAATTTCTTTCTCTAATCATTTATATTTGGAACTTAGTGTCCGACTACTAAAAATTAATTTGCGTCTGTGACCCGTTAAAAAGAAAGCGATGACTAGAATTGCTGCGATGGCAGTCACTATTACTAAGCAAAGAATTATCAGCTAGATCCATCACACCTATCCTATGACTTAGTAGGCGTTTGGCCATGGATTCCAAATATTTTTCTAACTTTATTTGGAATTTATGGAGTTAGAGTCGAAGTTAAGACAGGTTGTGTTTGGTTATACCTTTTGCAAAATATATTTGGAATATTGTTCATGCTTGAATGTACTTTCCAAATTTGAAATACAACTTCAAAAGTGAAAAGTGAGCTTTGGAAAACACATTATAAGTTATTTTTCAAAATTAAAATACAACTTCAAGTTGGATTCAGAATTTTTATGCCGAACACTTATTTTCAAATAAAGTGAAAAATTATTCCAGAAAAAGTGAATACAGTAGTTTTATGGCCAAACCGGTTTGAACCAGTAAATTTAAAGTCATTTAGCTCCACCACACCTATCCTAGGACTAAAAAACTTTGGACCAATAAATTTGAATTCCAAATACTTATCTCCTCAATTAGTGTTGTTTAACCTAATCTTGATAACATGATTTTGAAGAAAATGAACGTCCTAACTTAAAGTATGACTATTCTTTAAAGCATAGATATTACTTCCCGGAACACGCCATGCAATGGTACTAATCACCTTTGAATGTTCTTCATACATGCGAAACAAAATTCCACAATGTTTAAATTTAATAATTTTTAGAGTTTCGATTAAATTTAACGACCAGAATAAGATAAATATCCAATCAAGACCAAAAAGTGCTCACTTTTAACAAATTTAGAGGACCAAAAATGCTCATTTCTGAATTAGTTAAAGAACCAAAAAACTGCTTAGGTGATACTTAAGGAACTATTTTGAACCTACTAAGAAATATAAAGGAGCATTTTTTACTTTTTCTCTCTACTAATCACCTTTGAATTTTCTTCACACATGCAAAACAAAATTTTCCACAATGTTTACTTATATATACACTACTAATCTCACATTCATAATCACAATTCACAATACTTGATTTCTTTTCTCTCCACTAAACCTAAAACACAATGAGGTCATTCAACATCCCATTGTTACTCGTTTATGTCATGGTATTAGCCATATTTCACTCTTGTGACGCTCAAAATTCACCCCAAGACTATCTTGCGGTTCACAACAACGCTCGTTCCCAAGTTGGGGTCGGGCCAATGACTTGGGATGCCGGCTTGGCATCCAAAGCACAAAACTACGCTAACTCAAGAAGGGGGGATTGCAACTTGATTCATTCTGGTGCAGGGGAGAACCTTGCCAAGGGCAGCGGCGACTTCACGGGGAGGAAGGCCGTGGAGTTGTGGGTGGCAGAGAAGGCTGACTACAACTATGGGACCAACACATGTGCTGCCGGGAAACAGTGCGGACACTATACTCAAGTAGTCTGGCGTAACTCAGTCAAACTAGGTTGTGGTCGGGCTCGTTGCAACAATGGGTGGTGGTTCATTTCTTGCAACTATGATCCTGTAGGCAACATTGTCGGACAACGTCCTTACTAAAAGTGTGTTTTACTTATTACATGTTGCTATTAGTACTTAATAAAATTCCCATCTTAGATGTCAAGGGGTTAGATAGACTCCTATCTTGGATGTTTAAGGGATTAAATGGGCGCCTATAATTAGTACTATTTCCCTTTGATATTGCTCGTATGAATAATTCCATGAATCATATTTTCATGGTATAGTACGCTTAAGTTTATAATTACTTACCGTAGCTTCTTGTTCCCATAAAACATGAATACTAAAGTTTTCCCTATTTTACTTTCTAAAATTTCTCTTTTCTCAACAAGATCAAAATATGATATTCTTGTTACTTGCCTCAAGAAGGACTGGTTGGGTAAAATTTTACGTAATAAATGTCAGTGAACTAATTATTCCCTCCACTCCACTTTACGTGGCGAGATTTGCAATACGAGAGTCAAAGTACTTAAATTTTCGTGTGGAGTCGGATATAAATTCTTTAAGTTTAAAAAAGGAAATAACATTACTATGAATCATGTAATAATTAATAAAATCCGAAATATTTAAGACTTATTTAAGATAAGTGTGGTCAAAGAAAAATCACTTTGATTCCTCAAATGATATTGCTGACACATAAATTAGAACATAGGAAGTAAAGCATATATCAGTTTAAATTAGATTCCTAAGGGATGAGTCAATTGTGAAGATTTTAATCAATAGATTTATTAACTCCAAAGAAAATTTCGTACTCCAAATGGGACAATTTTTAACTATATAGAAGCATGGGTTTGGACCCATGCTTCGTCGTCCGTTGCATTAAAAAAAAAATAGTGTGACCCCCATACTAAACATCAACCAATATTAAAAAAATAAAAAAAGTGGAACCCATCATCTCCAAACTCACGGAAAAAAAAAGTGGAACCTTGCATTAAAAAAAAGTGTGGGCCTCATACTAAACACCAACCAATATTAAAAAAATAAAAAATAAAAAGTGGAACCCACCATCTCCAAACTCACGGAAAAAAAAGTGGAACCCATATTAACAAAATTAAGCAATATCAAAAAAAAAAAAAGTGAATCTCATACTAAAAAAACAAACAATGTCAAAAAAAAAGTGCATCCCATATTAAAAAATCAAACAATATTCATGTACTTTCCAAAGTATCTCATTAAATCAATAATGATGGATTCATTGCCACATGCGTATTAATCCATTAGTGGGAGCAAATGAAATTTTTGTACAACAACATACTTAAAATACTTATATATTAAAATAAGATAGAATTTAATTACTTTTTCATTTTTTCCTTACTCTAATAAATGTGAAAAGAGATTAATGTCATAAAAGAAAAAATAATATTAAATGGAGATCAAATAATTAATAAGGTAAATTAGTGAAATTATAATTCTAATTGACGTTTCCTTAAAAAATCGTGCAAAACACAACATGACAAGTAAAATGAGTTAAACCAAAAATATTTACCAAAAATTAAAAAATAGTAGTTCTTCATTTAAATGGAAAATCAAATTTCTACTTTGTTTCATTTTAAACATGTAAAATTAATATAATAATTTGAATTAGAATTATCCAAATCAAATTTTGATAAAAAATAATAGGTATTGTTTAGGCCTAATCCACATACATTAACAATAGAATATTTTACACCTTTAAATTAATCGAATTAAAATTCAAAGTATCAACTGATGCTTAAATATTGCTATTGTTTTATCTCAAAGAGAGGAAAATAGTTTTCTTTTAAATAACTCTTCTCTTTTAAAAAGTATTAATAAATTTTTGCCAACTTTGTATTCGTAGCAAACACTAATATAATAAAGTTTTGGATACGGAGCACAAACTACAATGTTATATTAATCGTGTTTTGAACATAATATATATATATATATATATATGTGTGTGTGTGTGTGTGTGTGTATTACTTTACTACTATATAAAAGAGCTGATTTATAAGCAAGATCGTCGTTCGTCCTTTGATCCCATTTTTTTATTTAAGAGCAAAAAAATCTTTTGTGGTCCCACCCACTTTTCTATTTAAGAGCAAAAAAATGACATTTTATACTTTATATTACCAACTCTTCTAAAAAATAGATAGAAATACTTTATTATATTTTTATTTTTCTACTATATAGAAGCATCGGTTTACCCATTAAAGAGGAAAGCAAATTTTGATAGCTTATTACCCAAGCATCGGTCCTTTGCCAAGATACTCATAGAGGAAAGCAAGTTTTGATTTTCACTTAGTAAAGGATTGACCTAGTTTATTAGAGTGACAAACTTTTAGCTCTTGAAGGAATTGCTTTGCATCAATCTACCTGATGACGCCATGTTACCAATTCAAAAAAATTCTACCTGATGATGCCGTAGATTTCTAAGAGGCAGTGACTCCTGTTTGTGTTCTCAGAAAAGAAAGGAACTGTGGAATAAAATTATCAAGAAGTTTTAAGGAAAATTTGAGGAACAACCTAGTCTAATTCTGTTTGGTAGCAGATTTATAAGTCACGGATGCTTGTCTGTATAAGTTGCTCAAATCGGGGAAAAGATACAAGTTACTGCAAACGGTAATTCTAATGTAATACAGAATTTCGAGAGGAATGAGGTGAAGGAAAACTGTGACATTGATATCATTAACTGTCCTTTATATAATACTCACTCGCGGAGAGATACCTAGTTTTATGAGAAAATAGAACCAGGTTTACATAGTTGTATTTGATATTATCCTAAAATGCAAAGCTAGAACATTCAAATAAGTGGGAAGACGGAACGGAATAGGTCAATTAAATTTGAGCCAAATGTCGCTGTTGCTCTACATTATCCTGTTCCTTGAACCCCTCTTAGTTCTTTTCATCCTGATCTTTGTAAAGAGAATTGATGCATTGTTTCTGCTGTTTGCTATTGTCTTGTCCATTTTATGTATCAAGATATAGAACATGTCATCTGCACTATGTTCATAGTCAAGTGAAAATCATTTGTTTCACATGATCTGAGTGTTGAGGCACGTTTCATGCATTATAAACGTCTTTATGTTTGGACTCCTTCTGAATTTAAAGAAGTTCCAATTCTTCCCTTGCCTGTTTTAGTTAGAAAGTGAGTTAACCGTTGCACCTCATTTGCTTGTTTGTTAACATATAGCCTTTTGTGTAGAATAAGCAGTTATTGAAGGAGCATTAAGAAGAAATTAGACCTGCTACAGAAGGTGAATGTTTTAGACAATTTTCTTGATGTGTTTCTTTGCGCATTTTTTCTCTTTCTTCTACTTTCTTGTGTTTGGTCGGTGAAGGCCACTTGCACATGGGAAATTTTTATCATCATCTTCACAGTTCAATTAATACTTTGTCTATGATGTTTGATTTCACCAGGAAAACATTGATTTACTTGAACGGCTCGAATCTTTGAAACAACAACTTGAATTGGAGAAGTTGAAATGTAGCATGAGACAGATATGACCTCACCGGAAGCCTGGTGGTCTGGAGAACATTCGGAAGTTGATAACATGCATTTTAAATCTATCTGGAACCATGAAGCACATCTAAGGTATTCAGAGCTATTAAGAATGATTGAAAGGGGAGAACGAGGAAATGAAGGTGAAGAAGGAGCACAGTTATCACCAAGAGTGGGATGAAGTAGGAAGAAAAGCTTCTTTCCCATTTGGGATTGCAAAAGCTGTCAAAAGTATAGAGACAGGCTCCCAAAAATATAGAGGCATGCTTCAGGGAGGAGGCTCTTTCTTGCATTCCTCTTTATTTATTTCTTTTCTGTTTTCCTAAGAAAGAGGGTGTGATTGCTCATGGAGTGTGAGAGAATAAAAAACCTGTTCAGGAACATTATGTTTGCTGCAATTTGATGGATACAAATTTAGGCTATCATATCTGCAAAGTGATGTTATGCCGGAAACGAGACGAAGACCTTGAACCTCCCACAGACACGCCCAACAACTACCACGACAAATGGGGAACCACAACAACATTAACAAGGGAAAAAAAATAAAATATTGCATCAAAAGGAAAAGAATTGTATCCTTATGCTCTAACACCCAGCTATATTTTTTCTGAGTATACTTTATGTGAAACAAAGAAGCACTAATTTTAACTTTTCCGGATCCTTCTACCAGCGAGTAACACTTGGGACATGAAAACCGGAAGAAACTGAACACCTTTTGATTGGACTTCATTTCTGACACACCTTAGTTTGTTCACATCATTTGATTAGAATTAGCAATAGTCAAAACATTCTCTTCCGACAACATGATACCATGAAGATTAGGTTAAAAGTAGGTTGTTTTTTTAAGTCAGTTAAAAGTATGTTTCTCAGCTGGAAGCAGTTAGTAAAGCAAATTTGTCACAGGGATATCTAGGAGCTAAAAAGATTGGAAAATGCTGGTATCACTATTCGGAAGAGAAAGACTCTGTAAATCATATATATGGCTAGGCTCCAAAATTTAAACTCTAGGGGTACAACCTTTTAAGATTCTTAGTTTGAACCTATAGTATTTTAAAAGTTATGGGTTCATGTCTATTGTTTATTGTAATCTTCTGAAGTTTATGCTCCGCGTCGAAAGTTAGGGGTTCAATTGAACCCCCACCTATCATGCTACATCCGCCGCCACTATGGCTAGGGACTTGTTGCATATGTAAGATCCTTGGATAATATGCTATCGGGAAGATGTGGCCTGATTCTAAATTTGAGTAATGGCAAAAGAAAATCAGGATTGACTATGCTCACTATTCCACCAGTAAATGATGCGACAGTTAATGCATTCATGAAATGCCACGGTGGTAAGCTCTTTCCCCCAGAGAGTTTCTATTTTAGACAACTGAATATATTACATCAGCAAAATAAATTGGTCTTAACAACTTTATCTATTTTCCTTGAGCATTCGGAAAGCACTCCATCTTTACTTAAATTTGAACAATCAAAAGGATAGAAACTGTGTCTCTGCAGGCACTTCAACATAAATCTCTCTCTATAAACAAACTATACCATGAGCACCCAACCTTATGATCGTCAATCCTTTACTAAGTGAAAATCAAAACTTGCTTTCCTCTATGAGTATCTTGGCAAAGGACCGATGCTGTGAGGAGATCCTTGTGCCAGTGAAGATTGCTTCCAATGATCGGGAAATAAAAAATCGAAAATGGCTATATTTCCAACACTCCGGATAGGCGGAAGGATCTATGTCCATCCCCAACTTCCTTTCAATCCACATCGGAAAATGCTTCTCGGACTCTTCATCGGGTGCGTGCTGGATCCTCTAAAAGTAATACATTTTTGGAGAGTCCGAGCAGAATAGCCAGTAAGGATGCGCTATACATGAAACTTGAATTATTAAGTATTGACTTCTGAAAATTATGTGGCTGTCTGTGTCCCATAAAAGAAGAAACTATTACTCCCTCCATCCCAATTTATGTGGCACACTTTACCTTTTAGTCAATGAATGTCACCTTTTAATTATTTGAAACAACTCTTATCTTTGAAATTCCCCTATACTGTTAATGTAATGATTTATAAATACACAAATAACTAAGGTTTGTTTTAGACCACAAATTACAAGAGTCTTCCTTTTTTTTTTCTTCATAAACTTTGTGCCTTGTCAATCAAAGGGTGCTGCATAAATGGCGACAGAAGGAGTACTTTATATAAAAGGGGCATCTGTAATCATCAAGAAACTATCAGTACTTTATAAAGAAAAGGAACATTTGTAACCTTTCCTTTTTTTACGTGGTCTACATTATAGCTCTATAACTGTAAGTGCAGTTCGCGATGACCCTGTCTGTCGCGGAATGGATCCATCTACTCATCCATCATACTCATGCTTTCTTTCTTCTGTAAGCTGTTCACATTATTTTGAACTGATGCATAAGCACTATAGTTTGTAGTTATTAGAGTGTTAATCAAACAATTTACTATTTTCTCCATGCAACTTGTTTTTTCCTTTTCAAATACTAAGTTCCTAATTAAGAAAATAAATAAATTAAGGTAATCAAAATAGGAAATAAATTAGTAAAGGAAGTTCTTCAAATGGAGATGAGTATACATTCAATGACTTACTAGGAGAGGGACATATCTTCCAAATGAAAAAGTTATGGAGCATCTTTTTTGAATGTTAGATTTGATATGTGCGTTCATCTGATTCTATTTAACTGTTGTCCAATTATATCAAAAAAAAAAAAAAAAAAAAAACTGTTGTCGAATTAGGTCCTTATGTTTCCATTAGCTTATTGATATACTCGAGTTGAAAACGTTTTCAATGTCTTCTATAGTCACTTCTGCTAAATCCGAACTTGTCTGCTGTCTCGACAATATGATTCACATAGTCGTAGAACATTTTAGGACATAACAGATGCTTAAGTTCTAGCTAAACTAATAAATTGCTAGTCTCTTTAGTAAGCTTTTCTAATTTGCTAGTATCTCTAATCTATTGGAATTGACAGGAGAAATTACAGGCTTTTAATCAGGTTTTTATTCTGAGTTTCAGGTGAACCTTTTTGGTGGTTTTCCCTGTCAATCAGTTTCTTCCAGCCTGTTGCAGTGGCTAGGCAGACCGTTAAATCATCATAGATGTCATTTTATATAATGTTCTATCGCAATCAGTTTTATGCATGCAGAATGAACTGGTGCACTACAATTGAAACTGGAATACTCAAAATCTGACGGGGAAGCGCAAATCTGTAACTCATTGTAAAGTGAAACAAATACGACTGTAGATGTTAGTGAATTAGCACTGGATCATCTTTTCAAAAGAACCAAGTACAAGGATACAGTAGCTTCTATGAGTAGACACCTATGCTTTTCTAATGTAAGATTTCATTGTATGGCCAATGTTTATCAGAATTTGTGGGAGGAGACATGATCATGTTTCCTGTATATCATAAGATTAAGTTTTTTCATCTTTTTGTATGAACTTAGAAATTATTTTTTGCATGATTAACTCTAAACTTTCATAAAATTAGAGCTCAGCTTTTGTTACCTGGAACTTGATCTCATTCTTGTCTAAAATTGGTGTTTTCGTTCACTCTAGTCTCTAAAAGTTATTGGTATTGAAAGAAGAAATTGTAGATTCTTAATCAAGTTCATATTCTATGAGTTTCAAGTGAAGCATTTTGGTGGTTTTTCCTTTGGGTCAACTTGGTATTGATTGGAGCCTGTGTTGGCCAGTGTATTGCCTATATTCAACTGCTCTTCTCATCGCTTAAAGTCATGTACCATCTTAGCTGTGTTCATACAACTACATCCATATATTTTAGCTAGGTGCCAAAGATTACCTTTCGATTTACCAGATAACCTGCGTTTTGCGTATGATATCTTAAGTTTAAAGTTTGTATAGATACTTTGATTAAGTGGTTTACGGTGGCAGTTACATATATGGGACCATGACTGTTTTAGTTCTGGACTGTTTTCTTGTCTTCTTTCTGGTGCAAGAGGGGAAATAGGAAGAGGCCAATTTCCATGTATTTTCATGCAAACGATTCGTTTTAGATAAAATTAGATGCTTTTCCACAACTTTTTCCCCTTTCTCTTTGTAATGGTGGTTTGCCTCTTTTTGTTAAACAGATTCCATCCAAAAAGAGTAAAATTGCCAAACCAAATATGTGATTTAATAGTTTCACAGCAAAAGAAATCAAAATATCTTTAGCAACAGTTTTTATTTCAAACAGCTTCACCTGTGTGACAGCATAACAAATCACAAACTTGAATAAAAGAAAACAGTACTTGTACATTAATAACTGGTATAGAATAGTCTAAATTATTACGAATTCTCTTAATACTATGACAAAATAGCCTGAAAGGAGCGGACTGTTATACAGTTGCGCCAACTACTTTAGAATTAATGCGTAGTTGACATACAACATTATTCCAAACACGTTTAACTTTCGTATTAGATAATTGGATAGGTGAGCATCAGAACCAAAGACCGTACTCTCTGCCCCAGCAGATTATCTTCCTTCTTTTCACTCCTTTTCAGGTAATTTATAGCACAACTTGGGATACGATCCTTCCCCGGACCCTGCTAACCCGGGATGCTTTGTACACCTAGTTGCCCTTTTTTTTTTATAGCACTTCTCCTAGCAGAAGCAAGAACCCTCATTGTGTGGCAGTCAGTCTTGGTATGATGGAAGCTACAGCGATGGTGGTCCTTATGGAGAGCCATTTCCATCCAACTGGCTACCGGAGTTTGTATCCTACTTTGCTGGCGGCTGGGGAGATGATGCTGTACCTGCCTACGTAAACGGCTCTGAGAAATCAGATGACCTGTTTGCAGGTGAAGTAATTCAGCATGGCAGCCATAATGCAGATGATTCACAGGCTGTTTACATAAGCAATCAGTGGTTAGGGCAATTGGACGACTATAAAATTTACCATGCGAAGCAAGTGTCTGAAGCTGCAACTGCTGATAGCTGGGATGAAATGGGACTTGTGGAGAGCATATTTGGTCACTGGCCTTTATTAAAGCTAGACCTGGAAGATCAAACTGAGCCTGCAGTAGCTTGATTGTATCATCTTCATTTTTGCAAAGAAATAGTTGTACTCTCCTTCCTGTTTTTCAATCAACAGATTCAGTATCACCAAATCTTCTCTATTTCACATGGTAACACACAATAAGAGGTTGTTTTATTCAAGGCAAAGCTAGTGCAGTAATACTAGTTTCATCAATGAATCCTGCTAACCTTCTAAACCACCAACTATATATATCAACGTAGCATCAAGAACTTAATGATCCTTCTGGAACTTAGGGAGCTCTTATTCCACTGGCTGATTTTTTCTTGACTGTAGAAAAAGAGGCTCTCCATCAAGAAGAGAAAACAAACGCCTACAGCTGCTAGTACTTGTTTATCACTTCTCAAAAAACTATTTAGACTGCAGAGGTCACAGAATTGTAGGGATAAATAGGACCTTCATGCTTAATCCAGGTTGATGGACTAGTCATCCAAGTAGCATCCTGTCACGACCCAACCCCGTAGGCCGTGACTAGTGCCCGATCTGGGCACCCGAACCCATCTATCAAATATTATCTCAAATTCTATCAACTCATTCTAGTATATGGCGGAAGCCGACAAGGCTTTATTTCAGATTTAGGTAATTTCCAGAAAAATTTCGGCAGAGTTTCCTTTGTTT
The DNA here is from genome assembly GCF_019175385.1 of Lycium barbarum. NCBI lineage: Eukaryota > Viridiplantae > Streptophyta > Magnoliopsida > Solanales > Solanaceae > Lycium > Lycium barbarum. The sequence continues at coordinate 8,167,018 of NC_083339.1, read as the reverse complement.
TACGGACTATCCAATATACCCTGCACGCAGAAAATACCAACAAAAGCCACACAGGGCTAACCAAGCAATATATAAACATATGCGGACCGGCCGCCTCGGCGTATAGGATCGCCCAAACAACATATGCGGACCGGCCGCCTCGGCGTATGGGATCGCCCAAACGACATGTACATACATCCATACAGAAAGACCCTAACCCACAAACACGTCCACAGACCTCTAAACAGATCGACAGAATCATATGGCGGGACAGGGCCCCGCCGTGCCCCTGAACAAATACATATATACATAGCGAACAAATGTATACCAAAATGTGTGCTCTGAAATGAGAAGAGCACTCCAAACAGCAGAAGAGGATGTCCTAAATGGGTAGATCACCAAACTGTGCGTCTGTACCTGCGGGCATGAAACGCAGCCCCCCGAAGAAAGGGGGTCAGTACGAAATATGTACTGAGTATGCAAAGCAGAATATACAGAAAGCAAATCTGAGACATAAGCGAAATGGAAGTACCAAACATAAGTGCAAATCCAACATATCAAAATTTGCTTACTTTCAAAAATATGTAAGTAATGCATAGGGTACAGAAGAATATGGTCGCCCACCCGTCGATGGCGCCATAACACAGCATAACACCAGAAAGTTTCAAATCTCCGTATCCCCGTCACATATCACATCACAACATACCGCCATACACAGCATAACACCAAATATATGTGGAACCCGACCCTCATTAGCGAGTAGCTCGGAGAACCATAACACAGCATAACTCCGGAGTATATCAAAATGCGCACGATAACAGAACCGGCCCGGGAACCGGCGAAAGATATAACAAAACGCACGAGCAGAGTCATTAGTAACCATATGCATAAAATCATTATCATAGACTCAAATATAAGTAAATGACCATACTTGAAATTTGAAATGATAATCATACCAAATTCTTTCAAAAGTCGTCCGAATTACATAAAGGAAAGTCGCGGGACCCACGGACGGGTATTTTCCCGAGTCGGGCCCACTTATGGAAAACATACTCATTATAGGCCATGCAAACTCATACGAAAATATCAAAACAATCCGAGCCTTTATGTGAAATATATGGCATTCAAAAATTACGAAATTCTTTAAAGTGAAAACCTTTTTGTGCAAAGTTCGGAAAGCGATTATTTCAAATACATAAAGGTTCATATTTCATCAAATTATACATAAGAGTGCCAAGGAACATATACGGATCATAACATGCTCGGATTTAGAATCATAGGATTTCCCTAAAGGCTCGTAATCTAGCCTATCCAAAACTAAGGCATGCCAAAAGAAGGAAGGTTGGAGCTTTACATACCTCGTACGCACTCCAAGATAACCAATCTAAAGTAAATCCCAATCTACGCCTCGGGCTCCCCAAGGTCTACAAATATGCCAACGAATATCCAATATTAAACATAGGCAGCCATTCATTCCAAACTAACATTAAATTCTACAGAAAATTCGGCAGCATTTCCCCTATAAATATGCCAACCCGAGAATTTAACTCGCTCAAAATCAACAACAACAACCACAATAACCAACCTAGCAACTCCAATAACCAATCCGAAAGACAATATTACATTAATACTCTCTTTTTCATCATTCGACAACTTTTCAAATATTCAATTCAACGGCTTACCTTCAAGCCAACATCAACGCCTATACATTCAACTACTAACCCAAACCCATACTAACAACATTCAAGAACATTCTAAGTAATTCACATAATATTTCCAACGATCCAACAATTTCTCCAAATTGGGCCGAAAACAGCCCCAAAAACCGAGAGCAGCCCCTTTACCACATTCCTCATTTTTAAGTCATGATTTGTATCAACAATCCACACTATAACGATATAATTCTCATAAATATAAAGATTGCATTAATTTCACAAAATTCTCCAAATCAGTCCGCAACATTCACCATATCAATTTGGGACATTAAACTCTCATTTCCAAACTAGAATTCATAACGACGACAACTAAAACACTAAGCGATATTGATTCATCCTTTGCCAAACATTGGGGCTATACACGGCCACACTACACACATATACGTATATTGATGATTTTTATTCTCTTCTCCACTCTACAACAATCAAACATGCTACAAAAATTTTATTCATTAACCCAATCACACACCCATTTACACGGCTAGCTCCCCAAGCACACAACCCACTTCCAACATACAATATTTCACCAATTTCATCCATATTAACATACCAAAATATGCATAAAACATTTATAACCCATAAAACAATAGAAATTCTTACCTTTGTTCTCTACTCCACAAGAAAGTTAGGGTTTGCGATTTACAAAAATGGATGGTTTGATCGCTCCAATAATGCTTCCACGCTACTTAGGGACCTCCAAATAGTGGGTTAACACCAAGGAATTATTTTTGGGAAGGCTAGAAATGGGGTTGGATTTTTCTCCTCTTGGCCGTGAACAGTGGCGCGTGAACAGTGCGCCGTGAACAGTTCCGCCGTGAACAGTCGCCGACGTGAACAGTTCCGGCGTCGTGAACAGTGCCCGAACTTCTCTCTCTCTAGGCTTGAGAGCCTTCTCTCTAAAATCTAATTTGCAAGATTAATTGTTGTGTAAGTGATGACTTAGTCATCCACTTTACTCATATATATCATCTTTGCAAAGTGGACATGTGTCAATTTTTTTTTATGACATGTGTCCATCTTTATTCAAGTCCAACCAAATCTCGCCACGTGTTGTGGGACCCACTTTTTGATAATTAGATTAATTAATCCCTAATCCCTACTTAATAATCTAATCACAATTTATTAATTCCTAATCTCCAATATTAATATTTTTATGCTAAATAAAATTTATAAGCAATTTTTGTGATAATCAAAGTTGAAAATTAAAAGCTCTTATTTCATGTCCGAAAATAATTTCGCCTTTAACTTGAGTCGATTTGCTTGCGGATAATTCGTCGTATAAATGTACGGGGTATAACACATCCAAAGTAGTTTCATATTTCTTACCACCTGCTGGCTATGAATGACGCAACTCATAGAACGACGGTGGCACATTCTAGAAAAACTAAAGCTCTAACGAACAAGCGAAGCACACAATTGGACAATGCTCATTCTGAACTGAATTTTTTGGGTTAATCTCACTAGAACCATTGTTACTCTTTTCTTTTTTTTTCCTTTGATGAAGACCATTGTTACTCTTTTCTCTTAGTATGGTGACTAATGTTCAATTGCTAAAGCTTCATGTTTTACGCCCAAGCTATCTAGCAGCGATCCAAATCCTTATAGATTACTCAGAAATCCCCTAATAGTCTCAGCAAAGACACTCACTTGATAACTTTCTAGATTAGAAAAATGTTAAATGCCACTGCTGGCTGAACAGGATTCTTATCATCCATTTGTAGCAATCCCCTTACAAGGATAAACAACACTAGAAGTGCATTGCCCGCCAATCAGATTTGCCAAACCCACAACATAGTGCTCGCCGATTTGCATTTCTGTTTGCGCACCAAAAAAAAAAAAAAAAACACTCTGGTGCACAAAGCATCCCGTGTTAGCAAGGTCCGGGGAAGGGCTGCACCCTAGGGGTGTGAAGTAGACAACCTACCCTAATGCAACCATTAGTGGCTGCTTTCACGATTCAAACCCTGACCTATAGGTCACACGGAGACACTCCTTCAACTTTGAATACCCACAGGGCCAGTCACCTTGTTCCGCAATCTTCGCCTAATGAGCTAACTTTTGGAGTTAGAATTAAGCTCAAGGTCCATTTTCTCAACAATCTATTTGCACTCGTGCTGCTGTCCAAAGTCAAAATGGCTATCCCTGATATATGTCAAGAAGAATCTTGGCTCATATCAAAGCAAAATTGCACATCTACTCTACATTACTATTCACTGAAATCAAATTCTTCTACACCAAAGCTTCTCATGTGATCCACCAAAATATCCACCAAACTAGCAATTGATTTATTACGTCCCATCGATAAGTCTTCAGCAGTAAACCAAAAAACTTGATTACTTATCTCGATCCAACTATAACCAGGATCCCTTTTAATTCCTTTCTCTTTCATCAACTTCTGCACTCTAGCTGCCTGATCCCAGTATCCTAACCCCGCGTATAAATTTACCAGCTGCAAGTGAGTAGACATGGAACCCGGTTCCAGTGCAAGCCTATTCTCCGCAGCCTCAATCCCCAACCGAAAATTCCCCTGAAGCCTGCACGACATAAGGAAGGAACCCCATATAACACCATTTGGTTGAATTGGCATCTTCTCGATAAACTCCCGAGCCTCTTCTAATAACCGTGCTCGTCCAAGAAGATCCACGATACATGAATAATGATCTAGCTCTGGCTTCACACCATAATCAACCATTGAATTAAAGTAATACATGCCTTCTTTAACAAAACCTGCATGGCGGCAAGAAGATAACACTCCAAGGAAGGTGATCGAATCAGGTCTCACTTTTTGCTTCTTCATTTCCTCGAAAAGTTCGATAGCTTGAATTGCATGTCCTTGCTGTGCATATCCGCAAATCATCGAGTTCCACAACACCAAATCCTTGCTCCTCGCATTTTCAAAAACGCGAAGAGCATCCTTTACTTCCCCACATTTACAATACATCGACAAAACGGCATTCACAACGTGTCTATACGAATCAAAACCTGTAACAATTATTTGGCAATGAATACTCCTACCATGACCAAAACACCCGTTACCCATACACGCGCTCAACAAGCTCGAAAACGTGAATTCGTTAGGTTTCAACCCCAATCCCTTCATACCCTTATACAGTTTCAAACACATATCCAACTCATTCTCTTGCGCAAACGCGTTTAACATAGCACTCCAAGACACAACATTTCTCACAGGCATTTCATCAAACACTTGGTAAGCATCCACCACTCCTCCAAAATTACTATAAAAACTTATCAAAGAACTACCAACATAAACATTGGATAAAAACCCATTAACAATCACTAAGCAATGAACTTGAATCCCTATACTAAAATCTCTTCTTGATGCACATAAACTCATTGCATTTGATACTAAACTAACCCCAATTTTAGATCCTTCTGTATGAAACCTAAAAAGCAATGAAATTGAATCTTCATTTGAATTCAAAAAAGACAGTTTTTTATTCAATGGGTGTCTATAATTTTGCTCAGAAAAAGATAGTTTTTTTTCCAATGGGTGTTTATAATTTTGTTTACAATCTGTTTGAATAAAGTCCTCAATGAGTTGAAGACAATTTTGGTGATTCTTGGTAACATTTGGCTTTGGAGCTAAGATATCAATGAATCTATGCTCTTTAAATGTCCTCTTTGTCTTGGTGACAATTTGGAAGGGAAGTGATAATTTTGTTCTCATACCATAAAGAGAAAATAGATTGCTCATTTCTCCACCAAGTTTTAGGATGATGCCTACGTATTTGTGATAAATTCATGTAATGATCAAATTAAGCACTATTCATTTGGAGTGAACATTGCCTTAGAAAATAATGTTGAAAAAATAAATATCCTTTTATCATTGCTTAATTAATACTTGTACTCTATAGTAGTACTATATAACTTTATACAGTAGGAAGGAGTGCCTCATAAATTGATTGCTAAACTTATCACGTACAATATCATGCAAGGCTAACAACACCACGATAGACAGATCTAGAGGAGGCAAATCAGTGTGCCGACTTTCTAACAAATGAAGGTCATAATCATAAAGAGGTTTCGATACTCTAGAGTTATGTATTTAAGGATATGGAGTTTTTTCTCCCATAGGTCTTAAGGAATGTTGATTATGAACGGATTTAAGATCTCTAAATAGTTTATTTTTCCATTGTACCAAACACAAAATATAACTTTAGCCTTTTGAACTTGTTCGGACTTTATGACGACAAAGTCAACCTTCTGTAACTTAATGAGATCGACCAGGTTTCTTTACTGTGTACCGAAATCATACAGTCCTGATATACTTGATCTACCATAATAAACTCTCCTACTCGAGTAAAAACCACAAAAGGCTCAACTAGAAATTTAAGTCCTGTAAAACTTAGCACGTAGCAAAGAATGAAGACACGTACGAAAAGTTAGATCCAGGGTCTATCTAAGCTAATGTTGCGTGTGAGCAAACTGCGAGTAGACCGACGTTGAGCGAAGGTCTTCGAATATTTTGCTATATGTATTTTAAAACCATGAATATATATTACACGAAATGACACCCCCATACAAAGGATGTTGCTTGCTGAGATGGTTTAGCTCTGAATTTTGGTCCTCGAGGTAGGAGGATTGATCGAACCTCAACCTAAGCATGCTTTTGAAAAAATAACATATTTTGCCTAAAATTGTGGTTAAGTCATTAAGTAATATTAAACCCAAGACCACTTCTAACTTAAATCTAAACTAAACCAATGGGTCAAGAATATATCTTATATTACATAGTATGTGATAATTAAAATTTTGTTCTCTCTTCTATCAATATTGACACCGCTTACTGAAAACCCTATGTACGCTATTGTGCAAGTATACATCTGACCATCCTTGTGCAGTGCATCACTATCCAACTATCCGTCTTAAAAATAATCTTATAATATTATATAAGTTATAAGTTAAGGTAATGTATTAATTTGTATATGAGATAATTTTAAATAAAAAATGTTGCAATAATAAGCTCATTTTAGTGTTAACAACTTAATGACATTTAAGTTATTTTAACAGACAAAATGTTTATTAGTATATGTTTTACTAAATACATTAACTGTTTATTTGTATTTCAGCATTTTTTTTTAATCTAAAACATGTAAGTAGTTATTCAGAAATTCAATTTCAACACTTAAAAAACACTTTACATCACTTGACGCTCAAAAACTACTTAAATTTCAGCTAATCCAAAAATGTATACTATTCCCGCTGTGTCTTTAATTCTCATTCGAAGTTGCCTGGATGTGAGGCAATTAATTTCTACGCAAGGACCAACTATTTGATCTGGTTTAAGTGTCCATCAGTTTGTTTTCATTTTGCCATTGCTTTCAGTGACTAACAAATAGTTAAAGTCTTCTCTCGCTCATGGAATAATTCTATTCTATCCAAATAGTGGGTGAATAAAAAAAATTCTTTTTCTCTAGTCATTTATATTTGGAACTACTAAAAATTAATTTGCGTCCTGACCCGTTAAAAAGAAAACGATGAATAGAATTGCTGCGATCGTAATCAAGAAATTATTAACCAAAGAATTATCAGCTAGATCCATCACACCTATCATATGACTCTAGTAGGCGTTTGGCCATGGATTCCAAATATTTTTCTAACTTTATTTGGAATTTATGGAGTTGGAGTTGAAGTAAGGAAAAAGCCCGGGCTGTAAACGATTGTCCTGGGCGTAGTTTCCTCCGTTCAAATCTAGTGGTGGCACCGGAGCTGATATGAACACAATAAAGTTAAAAAGCTATGCAAAGAATTTGTATAGAAACTGAGTATATTATCTTGTATTTCGTGTCCTTACAATGGGAATGATTACCTCTATTTATACTAAGAGCTAGGGGCACATATTCCATGTATTATGCGCTGCCCATAATGAGCATTGAATACAAGGTAATAATGAATAATGAAGAGGGTCATAAAGTCTGATTGCACTGAATCTGTAACGCCTGACTTGACTTATAACGGAAGACCGTTGGTGTCTCTTCCGGAGCTATTATACTTACCACCGGGCATGGTACTTCTCCGGTACCACAGTGCTACAACCGGTGGTAACAGTACTGACTCGCCTTATGACTTGTCCTCTATGCCACGTGTCCTACCTGCATTGGTATAGCTGTATACTCCGCATTTGGCCCAATACAGTGCAGTGCTTCGCTATCCGTCTTAAAAATAATCTTATATAAGTTATAAGTTGCTTATAAGTTAAGGTAACGTATTAATTTGTATATGAATAAACATTAAATAAAACATGCTGCAACAAAAAGCTCATTTTAGTGTTAACAACTTAATCACATTTCAATTATTTTAACGGACAAAATGTTTATTATTGATATTTTAATAAACACATTCACTGTTTATTTTTATTTCATCATTTTTATCTAAAACACGTAATTATTTAATCATAAATTCAGCTTCAACACTTAAAAAACGCTTTTCAGCACTTTATGCTTGAAATACTTATTCAGCTAATTAATCCAAAAATGTATACTATTTCCGCTGTGATGTGAGGCTTATGAGAATTATTAACTTTTTTCCGGTATTTTTTCACATTATTTGAAATTTGGAAATATGTTAAAACCCTATGCAAATAATCAAACACGACTCTTCAAAAATTCCAAAAAAGCGGAAAATATTTTAGTTTCTATGGGCCAACGCAATTTCTACGCAAGAACCAACTATTTGATCTGGTTTAAGTGTCCATCAATTTGTTTTCATTTTGTCATTGCTTTCAGTGATTAACAAATAGTTAGTCTTCTCTCTCTGATAGAATAATTCTATTCTATCCAAATAGGGGGTGAATAAAAAATTTCTTTCTCTAATCATTTATATTTGGAACTTAGTGTCCGACTACTAAAAATTAATTTGCGTCTGTGACCCGTTAAAAAGAAAGCGATGACTAGAATTGCTGCGATGGCAGTCACTATTATTAAGCAAAGAATTATCAGCTAGATCCATCACACCTATCCTATGACTTAGTAGGCGTTTGGCCATGGATTCCAAATATTTTTCTAACTTTATTTGGAATTTATGGAGTTAGAGTCGAAGTTAAGACAGGTTGTGTTTGGTTATACCTTTTGCAAAATATATTTGGAATATTGTTCATGCTTGAATGTACTTTCCAAATTTGAAATACAACTTCAAAAGTGAAAAGTGAGCTTTGGAAAACACATTCTAAGTTATTTTTCAAAATTAAAATACAACTTCAAGTTGGATTCGGAATTTTTATGCCGAACACTTATTTTCAAATAAAGTGAAAAATTATTCCAGAAAAAGTGAATACAGTAGTTTTATGGCCAAACCGGTTTGAACCAGTAAATTTAAAGTCATTTAGCTCCACCACACCTATCCTAGGACTAAAAAACTTTGGACCAATAAATTTGAAGTCCAAATACTTATCTCCTCAATTAGTGTTGTTTAACCTAATCTTGATAACATGATTTTGAAGAAAATGAACGTCCTAACTTAAAGTATGACTATTCTTTAAAGCATAGATATTACTTCCCGGAACACGCCATGCAATGGTACTAATCACCTTTGAATGTTCTTCATACATGCGAAACAAAATTCCACAATGTTTAAATTTAATAATTTTTAGAGTTTCGATTAAATTTAACGACCAGAATAAGATAAATATCCAATCAAGACCAAAAAGTGCTCACTTTTAACAAATTTAGAGGACCAAAAATGCTCATTTCTGAATTAGTTAAAGAACCAAAAAACTGCTTAGGTGATACTTAAGGAACTATTTTGAACCTACTAAGAAATATAAAGGAGCATTTTTTACTTTTTCTCTCTACTAATCACCTTTGAATTTTCTTCACACATGCAAAACAAAATTTTCCACAATGTTTACTTATATATACACTACTAATCTCACATTCATAATCACAATTCACAATACTTGATTTCTTTTCTCTCCACTAAACCTAAAACACAATGAGGTCATTCAACATCCCATTGTTACTCGTTTATGTCATGGTATTAGCCATATTTCACTCTTGTGACGCTCAAAATTCACCCCAAGACTATCTTGCGGTTCACAACAACGCTCGTTCCCAAGTTGGGGTCGGGCCAATGACTTGGGATGCCGGCTTGGCATCCAAAGCACAAAACTACGCTAACTCAAGAAGGGGGGATTGCAACTTGATTCATTCTGGTGCAGGGGAGAACCTTGCCAAGGGCAGCGGCGACTTCACGGGGAGGAAGGCCGTGGAGTTGTGGGTGGCAGAGAAGGCTGACTACAACTATGGGACCAACACATGTGCTGCCGGGAAACAGTGCGGACACTATACTCAAGTAGTCTGGCGTAACTCAGTCAAACTAGGTTGTGGTCGGGCTCGTTGCAACAATGGGTGGTGGTTCATTTCTTGCAACTATGATCCTGTAGGCAACATTGTCGGACAACGTCCTTACTAAAAGTGTGTTTTACTTATTACATGTTGCTATTAGTACTTAATAAAATTCCCATCTTAGATGTCAAGGGGTTAGATAGACTCCTATCTTGGATGTTTAAGGGATTAAATGGGCGCCTATAATTAGTACTATTTCCCTTTGATATTGCTCGTATGAATAATTCCATGAATCATATTTTCATGGTATAGAACGCTTAAGTTTATAATTACTTACCGTAGCTTCTTGTTCCCATAAAACATGAATACTAAAGTTTTTCCTATTTTACTTTCTAAAATTTCTCTTTTCTCAACAAGATCAGAATATGATATTTGTGTTACTTGACTCAAGAAGGACTGGTTGGGTAAACTTTTACGTAATAAATGTCAGTGAACTAATTATTTCTTTAAGTTTTTAAAAATGAAATAACATTACTATGAATCATGTGCTAATTAATAAAATTCGAAATATTTAAAAATTATTTAAGATAAGTGTGGTCAAAGAAAAATCACTTTGATTCCTCAAATGATATTGCTGACACATAAATTAGAACATAGGAATTAAAGCATATACAGTACATCAGTTTAAATTAGATTCCTCAGGGCGGTCCCATGAGTAACTCCAAAGAAAATTTCGTACTCCAAATGGGACAATCACGCCCAACTATACTTTGATAAAAGAACTAAGAGCATGTTGGCCTAGCGATTTTGAGGCTAAAAACGCTTTTTTCCTAGAAAAAATATTTATTTTGGATGTTTGAGGTGTTTGACCAATTGGTAAAACTGTTTTTTAATTAGAAGCAGAAGTAGTTTTTCTGCGGTTGGGAAGAAGCACAAAATTATTTTTCTGCTTCTTGAAAAAAGCAAAAGCAGAAAATTATTTTTTTCAAGACAAAAATATCTCTGCCATAATTACACATTTATAAAGTATATATATCCCTCATTAATCCACTAATTTCTAATCAATAATTCTTTGTGTTAAATTTTAATTTGTGGAATGATTTTAAATTTTGTTTTGGTTGTAGTTTTTAGTATATTTAAATCATAGTGTTGATATTATATCACTATTAATACTTACTTTTTATTTATCTATGTATTATATTAATTGAAAATTTTAATATGTATTATTAAATTTTAATTAAACAAATCTGTATTATAATATTTAAATTTTAATATGTATTATAATAGATATTTATAAAAACTTATCTCTGTAAAACAATCTTGATAGGAAACGTTCATTTGACACTTGTCCTTTTCGTAATTTGACACTCAAAAGCACTTTTTACGGATGATTAGCCAAACACAATCTGCTTATTTAAAGCCGTCAAAAACATTTTTCAAATGAATTAGCCAAACACAAACTGCTTCTCACGAAAAGTGCTTTTTTGAAAAGCACTTCTCAAAATAAGTTGTTTTTAGCCGCTAGGTCAAACATGCTCTAAATGGGCGTATAGCCTGGCTTATGAGTCGAGAGTTAGGACCCACAGAGAGCTATGAAACTTTTGTCCAAATTAGGGTGTGTTTGGTATGGAGAAAAACATCAAATTTTTCATGTTTCATTGGTCAAAATGTTTTTTTTTTTAAACAAGTTGCTTAAAAATGAGGAAAATGACTTCGCTAATGAAAGTAGGAAAAACAAGTTTCATAAGCGATATTCAAGTTCAATGTCTCCTCCACGCCCACGTAACGCGCCAACCCCTCCCTTTTGACTATCCAACCCCCCCCCCCCCCAAACCCTCGAACACACTTCCTACTCCATCCTACCTCATGGTATTTTGCTAGGCAGCCCGATGCATTAAGCTTTCGCTATGCGTTGGGTCCGAGAAAAGACCGGACCACAAGGATCTATTATACACAATCTTACAGCTATATTTCTGCATGTGGCTGTTTCTATGGCTCGAACCCGTGACCTCCTGATCACATGCCTCATAGTGTTTTGTTAGATTACATATAAATGCTCTTGAAATAATTTTTTTTTTCTTACTTATTAAACTCTAAAAAAATAAGTGAGAGATCCACTTGTGTTCCAATAATCTTCATACTAAACACATCCTTAAAGAACCAAAATTCTTAAGTACATACATAAGAAACTCTTTTGAACTTACCCACAAACATAAAGGACCATTACTGTCATTTTCTCTAACAAATCACAACACTGCAATTGATACTTTACCTTTCAACATCAAACCCTAGACTAACCAAATACTCTCAAATTTGGCACAATGCTGCATAATCTTGCTCTTCTTCTCCTCTTAACTTTGCTCCCATTTTCCATTGAACTCAGTTTTTCCCAATTTGATCCCAATCTTGGTCTTGTTGGTGATGCCAAGATTACTAAAAATGGTTCATTTGTGCAGCTCACTGATCCATCAAAGTCTTCTCCTAGTACTGGATTTCTCTTCCAGAAAATACCCTTTACTTTTCTTGATTCCACTTCTTTTTCCACTGACTTCTCATTCTCTAACAGTGATGATCTTTCCTTGGTAATTGTTCCAAAAAAATGGGGTTTTCTTGATGTTGATCTTGATACTTTTACCAATCATGTTGTTGTGAATGTGGGGAGTCTTGTTTCAAGAAACAAGAACTTGGGTTTGAATAGTAGTGGCAAAAAGTTTCAATCTTGGGTTGATTATGATTGTACATCAAAGAGATTAGAGGTAAGGGTAAGTGAATTAGGTGGTGCTAGGCCATATGGTCCATTGTTAGTTTATAATGTTGATTTGGGTAATATGTGGAAGGGACAACAAGTGTTGGTGGGATTAACTTCTAATGGAAGTTCATTAGAAGGTACTAGTGTTTATTCATGGAAGTTTAGTGTGAGGAGTGTTCCAAAGTGGTTACATTCTCAACCTGTGGATCCAAATAAGATGGCGAATCGAAAAAGATTTCGTCTTTTTTCGTCTTGCTTGATTTTTGTGACAGGATGTTTAGCACTGGCTTCCTTAGTTGGGCTGTTTTTATGGGTCACATTTGGTATTAATAATAATACAGAGGTAGTAATCCCAGCAAAGAGAGATTTCAGGTATGAAAAGGTCGTTAATGTGGTTGTTGAAGAGGATGGTTCAGGCCATGTTAAAAACTAAATCATTTGTTTATCTAGTACTAGTATATGTTTTGTTGTATAATGAACTTTCTGTACCATGTATTTTACCCTTCTTTAGCTGAGGGGTAAGGTTTGTGGACATCTTACCCTCCCCAGACCCCACTTGTGGGATTACGCTGGGAATGGTATTGTTGTTGTATTTTACCCTCCTCACTGAGGATTCGGTACCTTGTATGTAACTTTGTATGGTGATCTTGTTGACCTGTTTATCTTTTTGTTCCTGAAATATGTTTACTTATCAAATATATAGCAAATGAGGTTTATATGTAGCAAAACACTTAATAGTCTGAGCATTTCGGTCCACTTTTAAATCCTTCTTTGCCTCCTACAGCTTATTTTGCGCTTAGCTAAATCAGCTTATAATTGTGCTTACCTCAGCCTTGACTACACTACTATATGATTGGTTGATGCTCCCTTCGCTCCATGTTAAGTATCCTAAGACTGGAGGCAAGTATCATTTGTAAGGTTGAAGTTCTATGGTATGTAATGAGAAATGTATAAACATGAAGAGAAGGCTAACTTTGATGTTTGTAAATGTTGGTATTTTCTAATCGGTAAAAATTCAGGACTGAAGTTACTCTTGGATAAAGGTTGCCCGTTTTGGGCAATCCATATTAAGGGATTTTTTTTTTTTTAAGAGTTGAAATTCGATAGTCTTTGGCTTGCTAGTGACTGAGAACCCTTGAACAAGAACTGAAAGTTGTGTAAAGCTGAAACTTGAATCCTCAATTATTAAGTTGGCAGTTCAACTTGCTGCTGTAATTTCCTGACCTTGTGTTTGATTCTTAAAAGGTTAACTTGAACCTGAAATTGTAATTGTGTAGTTCTAGCGCTGAAATCCTGTGACAGTAATTGCTGCATTTTGAAGTTGGGTTGTGTTGCTGAGTTGCTTAAATTGTTAGAAGCTGACCACTAATAAAATTTTGGGATCGAATTCATTGTGAACTGAAGGCACAACTGAACAGTAACTGGAAACTTAGTCTTGTTTAAATTTTGGAGGTTATTGCATCAGTTTGAACAATTTGAAAAGCTTCATTTCTGCACTAAAAGGTCATTACTTTGTTACCAGTTCCTGTGCAATTGCTTATGATAAAGAACTTGTTTTGGTTTTTCTGAAATGTCTTGGAATTGTATTAAACTGCTGTTGAGATTTGATGAATCAGATTTTATTTTGGAGTGAAAATCTGAAGTGATTCTTATTTGGTGTTGTTTCCAGTTGTGTTTGCGCAGTTTAAAGCAATAGTTCTATCCCGGTTTAACTTAAATCTGCAAGGTTACTTCATTTTTGTCCAGTTGTTAAGTCTTGGACTGGGAATACTATGATTGCTGTGAGAATTATTGAACTGGTTTGAGTGAAAAGTTCCCACAATTGGCAACTAAGCTTCATCTGTTTGTTGCTACACTTCTTAACTACTTGGTTACAGTTCTACATAGCCAATAGCTTCTATTTTCTCTGTTTGTATTACTGATGTTACCTTGAGGTAAATTGCTACATCAAGTAACTTGCATATGCTTACTAGTGTTAATAAAAGAACAGACCATTATTATCAGATTCTCTTAACAATGAACTCACAATAGGAACATTATTCTTTGTACCTGATGTTGCTGACTATGCTTCTTTGTTCTTCCTCTGGCCCAATTTATGTGGCACACTTTCCTTTTTAGTCTATCCCAATTTATGTGGTACACTTTCCTTTTAGTATGTCCAACATATGTGACACACTTTTCTTTTTAGTCTGTCCCAAAAAGAATGTCATCTTTCTTTATTTAAAAACAATTTTACTTTATGAGATGATTTACAACCACACAAGTATCTAAGGCTTGTTTTGGATTACAAATTCAAAAGTCTTCCTTTCTTTCTTACACTCTGTGCCTAGTCAAATGGTGCCACATAATTGGGACGGAGGAAATATAGTTTTGAACCATAGCTTCTTCAAAGTCTTGTTGAATTTCTGGAACCAAAATCTGAACCTTGTTCTTTTGTGCACTTGAGAGTTGAGACACCTCCTTCAATCTGTTGAACACTTTCTATACCAGCATTATCTCTAACTTAAACAGGTGAATTAGAAGTAATTGGCTTGCATCAACCAGGTACGAATTCATCAGCGTGCAAATTAAGTGTACTGCGCTCCTAAAAAAAATGGATTTAAGTTAATTTTCACGAGTTTGGACATGTACTTTTCCACCTGGAGATAGGACCCCGGTTCACAAACTATGCACACTATTTCCAGTGTCTACCTCCTCTAGTTGGTTATTTTTATTGTTGTTTGACGCTTCACTCACTTACAACATTTGTATCACCATGCTTCTCACCATATTACCCCATCAAGTTCACTTGCTTTCACATTGCTGCCCTTTATTTGATTCCACCATGTTAGTTGAAAGATCTTGAGTTGGAACAACTACAGCTTTTCCCATCAATAGTGAAGTCGTAACGCCTTTCAGGTTGCCGTAAATGATTTTTTCACTAGTTTGAGATGGAATTTCTTGAACTGACTCATTCGAAGTAACCTCAACTGTATAGTTCTGTTTACAGTTGAACTACCATTCGGATCTTTCCCAGTAGCTGCATCACTGACCACTCCCAGATGCCTCATTCTTTCCCTATATTAAAGTATTGTGAATCAGCCAAGGCTTCAAAACTATTTTTACATGGAATCACTATGGGAAGAGAATTAATTTTATTCCCAGTAAGGACTTAAAGTTAGTTCTACTTCTTTGTACAACAGTGAAATCATTATCTATAGCCTCCAAAATATTTGCTAAATCCCTAGTAATTCTTGGACTGTTTTCATGCTGCACTATATCAACAGTAGGAAAAATGGCCATAGCTTGAGCAGATTTAAGCAACTCACGTGGTTAACAAATGTAGGAGCTGTAGATAACTCCACAACTTCAGCAATCCCCCCCCCCCCCCCCCCCCCCTTTTTTTTTTTTTTTGAGAAGGTCCACACCTTCAGTAATCTATGGCCATATGATCTGATTTTGCTTTATCTTTTTGGGATATGTTTACAATTTGCTTGTGTTGGTGGAAATGTGTGCATCAGTGTGGACTTTTAACTGTACAAGCCCCATTTGTTTGCCCTCCTGGAGGCCTAATCTTAATGGTTCAGACGTCCGTCCATTAAGTGTATTTGTTTACATTAAGATTTAAGTACTTATTTAGTTTGTATAGGTTAGTGGCGGAGCCAGGATTTTCGCCGAGGGGTTCAAAATATAAAAAAGTAAACATCCGAAGAAGCCTAAGGGGGGTCAACATCTACTATATATACATAAAAAATAATTTTAACCTTGTAAAAATAGTATTTTTTTCCGCCGAGGGGGTTCGGATGAACACCCTCGGCATAGTGTGGCTCCGCCACTGGTATAGGTCCTAAATATTAAGATCTTGAACAAAGTTTTAATATTATTAAGAGGTATTTTGGTGTTGGATAAATTTCACCACCTCTCAATTTACAATCACCAACCATCACCACTAACCACATTTGCCATCACAACAACCACTATTGTTGTCAACCACCACTACTGTCGCCAACCGCCTCCACTATCACAACTATCATTACCACCATTACTAGGCACTAACACCAACCATCACCACCACCACCACTCCACACCATCTTCACCATCACTATCAAACATAAATGTTTCAGTTTCTTTATCAAATAATAATTTAATTTTAGTAAATTTGAAAAAAAAAATATTTAATTACTTTTTTATTTGAATTGTATATTTATTATATTTTGAAATAAATAAAGTATGCGCATTCTGATATTAAAAAACAAACAATTAACAATTTAGTCTTAATCATTCAGATGCGTATTCAGATTTAGACGTTTTATTTAATGAAAACAAATGAGGCCTACTCCTTGTACCTCTCATCTCTGAAAAGATTAATTAGCTTTCACGTTTGCATAGAATTGTGAATTGGGTAAATCTATGCGTAAATGTTTCTTTCTATTTAACGGAATTGGAAACAGTGCAATTATGCTCTTTCCTTCAGAAATTTCTTTTCTTACCCAAATTTTTTCAAAACAAAATGCAGGAGTGAAACAACTAGAGTGAATTCAGTCAAAGTTCTTATCTTTGCTTCACAAAGTACAAGTATCTTTTAAGCTTTACCCTTAATTATTACCCCCTTCGTCCCAAAAAGATTGTTTTGATTGGGATTACGAGAGTCAAGCTTATTGGTGTGAATTCGAACATAGAATCTTTAATTGTTTTTTGAAATAAGAATTAGATAGTTAGAAAATACATGAGAAGTACTATAAGTCACAAAAGTTAGCAATTGAACATATTTATGAAAGTATTTGAAAAAATTATGGTAAAAAAAATATATCCTTTGACTATCCAAATAGTAACATAATCGATCGTGAAATTGACAAAAATCCGCGAATATCTTTACATCATTGAACGAAGTACAACTTTTTTTTCCCTCTTCAAATGCTTGGAGGAAAAAAAAATTAAAATTTCGACTTAAAAGGTTAGATAAGGGTCAGTTGATGAATGAAAGAGTCAATCACACTCAAATCTTTTAGTTTTAATGTTTTCTACACAGATCTTGGCATTTTCGTTGGGAATTATTGTTTATGCTCCAAAATCAAACAAGTTGGTACTAAGTAAGCGTTTTGCTGTGGGATTTGAGGCTCAAATTTGAAGTTTTGATTTGAAATAAGTGTTTCTTTATGAAATGTGAACAAAACTTTAAAACTTCATGTTCAAATTATTATTTCAAATCCCAAATTCTCCAAAAGGGTAGGATATCAAATTTCAATTTTTTAAATGTAAAGCTTGATCCGTAACTTTATGTTTGACAAAAAAAAAAAACCATCACTTTAAATTTTTCAAAGAAAGACTCATGCTCCACGTGAAGAGATTATTCATATGTGTCACGACCCAACCCCGTAGGCCGTGACTGGCGCCCTACTTGGACACCCAGACAGACAAACATATCAAATCGTAACACACTTTCCAAATCGAATCACAAACAGATAGCATATACGGCCATAAATACTACATGTCGTCTCAAACTGTATCAGACACATTTCAGCGCAACCATATACGTATGCATATATCAAAAAGCCGACAAGGCTATCAAATGGCACAACGGCCCAAAACACATATACGAATGCACGCCGACAAGGCTGCCATAACGAATGGGGTCATACCAAACACACCCGTACAGAAGTAGGCACACACACCCACAAATACGTCTACAGACCTCTAAACAGACCAAACGGATCATATGGCGGAACAGGGCCCCGCCGTACCCCTGAACAAATATATACATATGCATCAAACAAGTATATATACCAAAATATATGCTCTGAAATGAGAAGAGCACTCCAAACAGCAGAAGAGTGTCCTAAACTGGTGGATCACCAAACTGTGCGTCTGTACCTGCGGGCATGAAACGCAGCCCCCCGAAGAAAGGGGGTCAGTACGAAATATGTACTGAGTATGCAAAGTAGAAAATACAGAAACAAATCTGAGGCATAAACGAAATAGTAGTACAGAACATAAGTATAAATCCAACATATCAAAATTTGTTTACTTTCAAAAATATGTAAGTCATGCGTAGGGTACAGAAGAATATGGTCGCCCGCCCGTCGATGGCGCCATAACACAGCATAACACCAGAAAGTTTCAAATCTCCGTATCCCCGTCACATATCATCTCACAACATAACGCCATACACAGCATAACACCAAATATATGTGGAACCCGACCCTCTTTTGCGAGTAGCTCGGTGAACCATAAACACAGCATAACTCCAGAGTATAACAAAGTGCGCACGATAACAGAACCGGCCCGGGAACCGGCGAAAGATATAACAGAACGCACGAGCAGAGTCATGAGTAACCATATGCATAAAATCATTATCATAGACTCGAATATAAGTAAATGACCATACTTGAAATTCGAAATAATAATCATAACAAGTTCTTTCAAAATTTCTCCGAATTACATAAAGGAAAGTCGCGGGACCCACGGACGGGTATCGACCCGAGTCGGGCCCGCCTATGGAAAACATACTTATCATATGCCATACAAACTTCTACAAAAATATGGAAGCAATCTGAGCCTTTCTGTGAAAGATATGGCGTTCACAAATTTCAAAATTCTTTAAAGTGAAACCTTTTTATGAAAAGTTCGGAAAGCGATTATTTCAAAGACATAATGGTTCATATTTCATCAAATCATACATAAGAGTGCCAAGGAATATTTATAAGGCTCATAACATGCTCGGATTTCTAATCTTAGAATTTTCCTCAAGGCTTATAATCTAGCCTATTGAAAACTAAGGCATGCCAAAAGAAAGAAGGGTTGCGCTTTACATACCTCGTACGCACTCCAAGATAGCCAATCTAGAGTAAATCTCAATCTACGTCTCGGGCTCCCCAAGGTCTACAAATATGCCAACGGATATCCAATATTAAACATAGGCACTTAAGCCATTCATTCCAAACTAACATTAAATTCTACAGAAAATTCGGCAGCATTTCCCCTGTAAATAGGCCAACCCGAGAATTTAACTCGCTCAAAACCAACAACAACAACCACAATAACCAACCTAGAAACTCCAATAACCAATCCGAAAGACAATATTACATTAATACTCTCTTTTTCATCATTCAACAACATTTATAATAATTAACTCGACGGCTTACATTCGAGCCACATTATCGCTCATACATTCAATTATCAACCCGAATCTTTACCAACAATATTCAAGGACATTCTAAACAATTCACATAATATTTCCAACGATCCAACAATTTCTCCAAATTGGGCCGAAAACAACCCCAAAACCGTGAGCAGCCCCTTTATCACATTCCTCATTTTCAAGTCATGATTTGTATCAACAATCCACACTATAACGATATAATTCTCATAAATATAAAGATTGCATTAATTTCACAAAATTCTCCAAATCAGTCCGCAACATTCACCATATCGATTTGGGACATTAAACTCTCATTTCCAAACTAGAATTCATAACGACGACAACTAAAACACTAAGCGATATTGATTCATCCTTTGCCAAACATTGGGGCTATACACGGCCACACTACACATATATACATATATTGATGATTTTTATTCTCTTCTCCACTCTACAACAATCAAACATGCTACAAAAATTTTATTCATTAACCCAATCACACACCCATTTACACGGCTAGCTCCCCAAGCACACAACCCACTTCCAACATACGATATTTCACCAATTTCATCCATATTAACATACCTCAATATGCATAAAACATTTATATCCCATAAAACAATAGAAATTTTACCTTTGTTCTTTACTCCACAAGAAAGTTAGGGTTTGCGATTTACAAAAATGGATGGTTTGATCGCTCCAAAAATGCTTCCACGCTACTTAGGGACCTCCAAATAGTGGGTTAACACCAAGGAATTATTTTTGGGAAGGCTAGAAATGGGGTTGGATTTTTCTCCTCTTGGCCGTGAACAGTGCGCCGTGAACAGTGCGCCGTGAACAGTCCGCCGTGAACAATAGCCGCCGTGAACAGTAGCCGCCGTGAACAGTGACGGCGTGAATAGTAGTCGCCGTGAACAGTGGCGGCCAGCCTTCTCTCTCTTTAGGTTTGAGAGCTCCTCTCTCTATCACTAAGTTTCTCAAGTTTGAAAGATGATAAATGAGTTCCTTAGTCATCAATTTGACTTAAATATCATGCCTACTAGTTGGACACATGTCCCACTCATGGCTTGAGCCAATCAAATTTGGCCACATGTCTTGGTGGGGCCCACACGACCACTAGTGCCTAATTAGTGAATAATTAATTTTTAATCCCCACTTAATAATCTAATCATGGTAAATTAATCCCAATTTTCCATTAATATTTTTACACTAAGTAAAATTTATAAACAATTCATGTTCTAATAGAAACCGGAAATTAAAGATTTCTACTTCGTGCCCGAAAATGATCCCGTCTTTAACTTGAGTCGATTCTTTTGCGAATAACTCGACGTATAAAATTACGGGATATAACAATATGAGAGGATTATATTAAAGAATAGCTAGTTACTACTATTGTTGATTTATTGGATCAATGAATCTTTGTAAATTTATGTGTATTTGAAAATTTATATTTTATAATAGCATGTAATCACAAACACTTATTATAAAAGGACCCTCAGAATATGTGATTTGGTGACTTGGGATATTCTGATACCTTGTTTATGAACTATGAGTAGCTCATTTGGTAAGATTGTAAGAATTGGGAAAGTTTAGATAATCTTCACAAATTGAGGTTTTCATGTTTATGAGAAAAAAATACAACTTTTTGAGATCCAATTTACACGGTCAGACAAAAATTCAACTTCAAATCAACTTGATCTCAAATCATGTCCTAACGGGACCTAAGTTTACTTGACAAATTTCATAAATTATCAATCAATAAATAAAAATCATCATGAAGATATTCTGTCATTTTAAGCCTTTCTTGAAATTAAAGATGAAGTTATATTTCGTTATACTTTTTGCAAAGGAGAGAAGGGAGCATTTTACTTGGAATTTATGAAGATGGAGAGAAAACAAGTTTGGAGAAATTGGATTTCAAAATTTTATAACCAAACAGTATTGATTTTGAAATAAAATAAAAAGAATTATGAAAAAAGTGAATAATTCTCATAGTCTTTGAAGAGTTTATGTTAGTTGGGGGGGTTCCTTCTATGAGGATTTCTGAGGCAGACAAATTACATGTTTATATGGAAGGCATACACAAATACAAAGATCTTCTCCCGCTTTCTATTTTGCATAAAATAATATATGAATTCCCTCATAACTTGTACATGTTTTTGTTATGCGAGTTTATAAAACACCGTATTGCTTTTATAAATGAATAACTCACATCCTAACCAGCTACCAAGCATAGTATTACTTATGCAGGATTTAATACCTGCATAGCTCACCTCCAGACCAGCTAGCTACCAAACGACCTCGTAAGGGAACTAAGTGGTCTTTGAAATTAGACATTTTATTTATCATCGTCAAAACATCACATACTCATTGAAGAGTTTGATTTTCTGGTGTTAAGACTTGTGAAGTTATGATCATGTTTCAAGCATAAAATAGTCCCACACATAACATCATTGTGATTAACTATTTAGCATGTCCTTTTCCACCTGAATGTTTACATGTCATCTGAAACCCACAACAAGTAATTTATTAATTGGTCTGTTTAATAACTACCATCGTTGGACCTAGTAATATATCAGAAACTTCACAAGGAAATATTTCACATTTCTTTATTTTCGAGTCTTCTGTCGATGTAAGAAACTGATTTCTTGAGAATGACATAAATTCATATTGTATCCACATACGTTAGTAGCTATATGACCCATCCAAGATAGAATAGACAAGCCTCAAATTATGTTGACTTTTTGTAATTTGCATTCAAATCCTTCAAAGATTTTTTTTTTTTTTTTTTTGTGTGCGTGTTTAACCATCCTTTGCAATCTGCTGACCCGATTAATCTAGATTCACGTTAGGTGTACGCTACAGAGGATAAATGAAGTAAAGTAGTACAAATTCGTCATATTGTTTTTTGAACATTAGCATCATGAATTACATAGCTAGCACTACTATAAAGTTGACCATAGTCCTTTTAATTCCCTTAATCATAAATCCGATTTGCTTAGCAATAGATACTATATCAATGAATCAACAAGTTGTAGATGGTGAAACTGTAGTTTCAGCAGGAGGTACATTTGAGTTTGGCTTCTTTAGTCCTGATGGATCCCAAGGGCGATATGTCGGGATATGGTACAAGGGATTACCAGTTGAAAAAGTTGCATGGGTTGCAAACCGTGAAAGACCATTAATTGGATCACATGGAGTTCTTATGATTAATGCTAGTGATGGCAATTTGGTCCTTGTGGATGATAAAAATGTGCCAGTCTGGTCTACACAAGTTAGTTCGACGTCATCCAACAACACCATTGCTGTGCTTACTGCTCAGGGGAATCTTGTTCTTCTGGATCAGAACAAGCTGAACGAATCAGTACCATTATGGGAGAGCTTCAATCATCCATCTGACACACTCTTGCCTCGTATGAAGATAGGGATGAATACTATAACAGGGGAGCAAATAGTTCTCACATCTTGGAAAGATGATAAAAATCCGTCGTTGGGAAGTTTTAGTACCGCTCTGGTGGATCCTCAGGAACTTGTACAAGTACTTATTTTGAATGGCTCGTCAAAGAAGCATTTTAGATCGGGGCAGTGGAATCGGAGAAGCTTCATTGGAGTGCCTAGCATGACTAAAGACTACCACAATGGCTTTCAACTACTTACGGACAGTAAAGGGGAGGAACTTTATTTTTCTTATGCTATACTCAATTACTCTGCTTCAACATTGGTATACTTAGATTCCTCGGGTGTGATAATTCAGATGGATTGGGATGCAGAAGAGAAAAAATGGTTAAGGTTGCAGGTAGTACCTAAAGGTCAATGTGACTTGTATAACACATGCGGTACTTTCGGAAGCTGCAAGAATAATGATTCACCAGTATGCAAATGTTTGAAGGGTTATGAACCAAAGTCTATCGATGAATGGAACGAGGGGAATTGGACTAATGGTTGTGTTCGAAGAGCACAATTCCAGTGTGAGGAGATGGCCACTGGTCCAAAATCTGATGATGATGAGAGAAAGAGGGATGTATTTTTACCAGTTTCAGGGATGAAACTACCAGATTTCTCACATTACCTACTTACTTGGGATAAAATGGAATGCGAAAATTCTTGCTTGAAGAACTGTTCTTGTTTGGCATATGCTTATGTGGATGGAATAGGCTGCATGATTTGGGGGGAAAATCTTATTGACCTTCAAGAGTTCTCCCATGGTGGAGAGCAACTATACATTCGCCTTGCACATTCCCAACTTGGTAGATACACCAATCTTTACTACTTGAACGAAACTTTGATTCATTTTGGATTCGGTTTATACTCTTTTTTTCCATGAACATGAATGTTAGTAGTCTGCCTATATTCCAACGGGTACTTCCTACCTCTCACCAGCGTAGGTACTAAGTAATTTTGCTCACCAAGTCTGCGTAGATGTGAAAAAATCACCTTGTGTTTTTTACCTCCGCTGGAATCTGAACTTGAGACCTCATGTTTTGTTGGATTCACATTTACGCTTCATATTTTAGTTTTTTTTTACTAATTGAGTTGTCTTTTGTCATGCAGATAAGAGGAGGCAAATCGGAGCCCGTATTGCAATTATCGTTTCAGCAACAGTTGGCCTAATTCTTATTGTATGCACTATTTATTTGCTGAAGATCAGAAAAAGAGGTACAAGCCATTCAATCATTTCGGTTGTTAATCGATTCAGAGCCACAACTTTTTGCTACCTTTTGGAGAGACTCTAATTTTTACTAAACTTTATCAGGCATTGGGAGTTTAATCCCTTTTTGCATAGCTTCGAAACAATCTTCAGCAGCAAATTTGCTTCTTAACAGTTTTACTCAAGGTAGCAGTTCAGAATTACCCGTTTTCAGCTTCAAGTGCATAGAAAATGCTACTAAAAACTTTTGCACTCGAAATAAACTTGGAGAGGGGGGATTTGGACCTGTTTACAAGGTATCACGTGTATGTTTTAATTATCGAACTTCAGCAGAAAAAAACAGCAAATATCACGTAGTCTATACTCATTTGCTTATAATTAAGTTGAATAGTC
Source organism: Lycium barbarum (assembly GCF_019175385.1). NCBI lineage: Eukaryota > Viridiplantae > Streptophyta > Magnoliopsida > Solanales > Solanaceae > Lycium > Lycium barbarum. The sequence goes on along the minus strand of NC_083339.1, from coordinate 8,142,114 downwards.
ATGTGTGATTCATATATAGGGGGTATTAGCAAACGGACAAGAGGTTGCTATTAAAAGACTTTCGAGGAGCTCAGGACAAGGCATAGAAGAGTTCAAGAATGAGGTTACACTAATTTCCAGACTTCAACACAGAAACTTAGTCAAATTGATAGGATTTTGCATTCATGAGGAGGAAAAGTTGCTGATCTATGAATACATGTCCAACAGAAGCTTAGACATTTTCATATTCGGTGAGCTAATTAAGAAGATTTAACGGTTTTCTTGATGGATGATGGTTACTCTAATTAATTTGTGTGCTTGGCAGGATCAAGATCCAATGATAAGGTGGCGTTAAGTTGGAATCAACGATATAGCATCATTGAAGGTTTAGCTAGAGGGCTTCTTTATCTTCATCGTGATTCGCGACTAAAAATCATTCACAGAGATCTAAAGACGAGCAATATTCTCTTAGACGAAGATATGAATCCCAAAATCTCTGATTTTGGAATGGCTAGGATTTTCGGAGGGAATCAAACAATAGCAAATACCAACAGGATTGCCGGTACCTAGTAAGTATTATTAATTGGTCATAGCATTGAAATTCATCTGAACTAAATTGTCAATTTATGTGCGCTTCCAATGCAGTGGTTACATGTCCCCTGAATATGCAATACAAGGAATTTTCTCCGAAAAGTCGGATGTCTTCAGCTTTGGTGTCATATTGTTAGAGATTATCTGCAGTAAAAGAAACAACAGCTATTCTCACTCCAAAGACGACCCTCTCAACCTTCTGGACCATGTAAAAAAAAAAAAAGGAAAAACTCTCTCATTTTTTCATATACAGTCAGACCTCTCTATAACAACCGTCCTCTATCACAACATTTCACTTATAACGGCCAAGTTCTCTTTGGAACCCATCTTTCATGTTATATTATATGTTCTTTATAACAACATTTCACTATAGCAGCAAAACATTATCAGGACAAATGGCGTTGTTATAGAGAGGTCTGACAATCTCCTACTATTTTCACATGACATAACTAACTAAAGTGAAATATAAATGGATTTAGGCATGGCAACTGTGGAATGAAGGGAAGATACTGGAGTTTCTGGATCCGAAGGTGGCTGGTTCACTTGATACACCAACACAGGTTGTTAGATGCATCCTTGTGGGCTTGCTTTGTGTGCAAGAACATGCAAATTATAGGCCAAACACAGCTACAGTTGTTTCCATGCTCTGCAGTGACACAGTTCTTCCTTCGCCTAAGCGACCTGGATATAGCAGCAAAGACAGAAGCCCTGATGATCCAAGTTCTTCACCTTGCTCCAGAAACTCTTTTACTATTTCAAATGTTGAAGGACGTTAACTTTAATCTATCTGTTTGGGACTCTCCATGTAATAACTGTTCTTGTCCTTGTCCAAGTTTGCATCCTAATTTCTTTAGAATTTAGTCATTTGTGTTTGTGGGAAAAATGCACTTGATGTCAGTTTCATATGCTTACATTCAAGAATCACACGGATAGAACAATCAAGATGTATGTATGTCGTTTGCTGCTTCCAACTGATATTTACTGGAGTTGATTGGTTGTTTATACGGTAATTGATTTGGTGTAACCACCTGGTGCCGGTGCTGATAAGTTTTTACCTGATACCACTTAGAGACAAGTCACCAAATATCGGGTGACACAAAAAAACTTGGGAGGGATTTGTGTGTGTGTGTGTGGGGGGGGGGGGGGGGGGGGGGTTGAATGCTTTTGAGTTGCGAAATAACCGGTCTCTCCCTAAGAGCACTTGTCAAAGTTTGGTCAAACACAAATTGTTACTCTACTAGTAGTGATAAAAGTCTTCTTCAATTAATTAGCTAAACACAAACTATTATTCCCTAAAATTACTTTTTTAAAAAACACTTTTTATAATAACCTAATTTTGAAAGTTTGGCCAACCAGACTATTAGCCGTGTCTAAAGAAATAAAGCAAGAACATTGTGTTAGTAACTTTTAAAATCTCAAAACGCAAAGAAACATATTTTAAATAATTAAATCCACAACGTTCTTGCCAAGTTTTCTCCTAGCTCATAAATTTATACTACCTTGAAGCACCGTAAGTTCATTTCAATTACGCCATAACTTTTAGTCAACACTATAATGCTTTTAGAAAGAACCCCTTTTAATTAAAATACTAGTGAATCTTCTCGTGCTTTCCACGATTATGAATGTAATTCTATTTCTGTCTTTAAAGAGTATAAAATTTAACATTATAAGAAGATTTATCTGTGAATATTAATTGAGTGACTTGATAATGTACAAATATATATATATATATATATATATATATATATATATATATATATATATATATATATATATATATATTGATGATGCATGTAACTTAAATTCCAAATGAGATCAGTTTCACCATGACTTAGATCTTTTTTAGTTGACAATTTCTGCAAAAGCCCTACACCATTTAGCTTCAATTTATAGTAATATCAAAGATTCCTTCAAGTATTTTGGTACCTTTGCTCTTAAACAACTATTGTGGAAATAATTGTTCTTTTTTCTTCTTCTTCTTCTTCTTCTTTCTTTTGTTGTTGAAGCGCCAAATGATTATAGTGAGACACATTTCTTCAGGTTTTGTTCTCACATGTGTGTAAATTAAATTTGAAGCTAAGGTAATTCTTTAGAGAAAATTAAGAGGTATTATAATGTGACACACTCCTTCAAATTTGATATTTTTATATATGAAAGGCTTATTTAGTCTACATAAATAGATACTGAAATACTTGAATTTAGTTTAACAAATAGAAATTATAGGGGAAGGGGAGAGCTTGAGTAACAATGAAAGGAAAATGACAAAAGGAGGAGGAAAAAGATAAATAGATTGAAGATAACATTACAGCAAATAGGTTGTTAATTATCTGGTGATAACCTTTGAGTAACGATTAGAGAAAACTCACAAAAGGAGGAGGGAAAAGATAAATAGACTGAGAAGGTAATATTACCATAATAGCTTGTTAATTATTTGATGATCATTTTTAAATTCATTGGCAAGTTAAGCATCCAAGAAATTTCTGTCCTCCCTATGCTTGTTTTCTCTCCTTTTCCCATAAGCATGATATAGTCCACCTTGATAACTCACAAATCACAACTCTTCATTTCTATAACCACTACCAAATGATTAATGATTTTTTATTATAATTAAAACCTTCTGTCAGCTTCTTTCCTAGTGCTCTAAATAGAGCTAATTAGTTAGCTACTTTCCATCAAGACTTAAATAAGGGAAGAGGGGAAAAAACCAAAAATTTAGAGCTTTGACATTTTATAATTAGAAAAAAGGTAAAAAAAAGATAAATGAAATCCTTGGCGCCACATCACTCATCTTTTACCCAGCTTTATATATATATGTATATATATATATATAGAGAGAGAGAGACTAGCGAATGTGCCCGCGCGAAGATCAAAGAAATAATTTTTTATATAAATTTAATCAAGATGAATATAATTGATTACAAAAAAAATCATGTATATTCATATAAAATTCAAAACTAACTTCTCAAATTTTTTCTTCTAACTTCAAAATACTTTTTTATAAATTAATTTCAGTCCAAATACTCTAATAGATATAGAGCCTGTTTGGATGGGCTTAAAAAAACCAGCTTATAAGCAAAAAAATAATAAAAAAAAATTGGGGTAATCCAACTTTTTTTTTTTTGGCTTATAAGCTGAAATAAGCTGTTTTCAGCTTATAAGCTGAAATAAGCTGTTTTCAGCTTATAAGCTGCTTTTTTTAAGCTAAGCCAAACGGGCCAACTTATGTTTTTGGGCTTATTTTAAGCACAAAATGGCTTATAAACTGGTCAGTCAAACACTCAAAAAAGTTGTTTTCAGCAACTTATAAGCCAAGCCAAAGGGGCTCATAATACTAATTTGGGCCCAAAAATAACCTTTCAACTATCAAGCAAACCAGTTCTCCAAACCCTAGCACTAATTGGACTAAGACGTTGATTTCAGAAGACCAGTCCAAAAATTGTAATGTGATCTGATGTGCTAAAAAGAAAAAGGCTCATTATTATTAACAATTACTCCCTCCGTCTCAAAAAGATTGTATTAGTTTGACTTGACACGAAATTTAAGAAATAAAGGAAGATTTTTGTGTGGTTCAAAACAAGCCTTAGATATTTGTGTGGCTAGCTGTAAATCATCTAATAAAGTTAAATTGTTTGTAAATATAAAAATGTGCTAATCTTTTTGGGACAAACTTGTAACACCTCGTATCTTAGAACTCATGTTAGACTCACGTTAGAGTTTTAGAGAAAAATTTGAAAGTTTGTACGTATTACGAAAGTGGCTGATCAGCCTACTTCGGGCACCCGTAACTCCTTGATTAGTTGATAATTTGGGAAAACTTAAAACATGAAAGTTGTAGCCCTTTGGAATAGATTTCCAACGATATCTTATGGAGCTCAAACGGAGCTCTGTTGATAAGAATCGGGTTACTTGAACAAAACAAGATTATAATGCGGAAGCGAAAATATGAAGATTAAAGACAAGAATATAAAGATAGGCGAAATTCAAGAATAAAATCCCCAAATTTCAAGATTAAGTGATAAGAACCCTAATTGGTCTTAGTATTCAAAATTAGCGGATTAAGACTAATTAAGATACTAATAGAGTCAATTCAAGAACTTATATCAAAAGGTGATCTAGACCCCTATTTCGAAGAAATTAGAGACAATAATTAGTGTAAGACTAATTACCTTCTTTAATTTATGAATAAGAACCAAAGATATCAAGTACGAATTAATCTTACCTCTTAAAAATAATCATTCTTATAAGGTTGCAAGATAAATCCAAAGTAGCCACACAAAGGTGTAAAATAGAGGAACTCTCAATAATAATAATATTTGTCTAATGAAAATAACAAAATCCAACCCTATATAAAGGGAAACCTATCCCAAATAGAATGAGATTCGAATTCTACTCTTATGGAAATAATAAACCTAACTAGGATTAAACTAGGACAATAAGTAAAACCTTTCCAAGAATTGCCTAACCAAAGTAAGGAAAGAAGTGCTAAATCCTGGCACCAAATCCCACGGCCAGAATGTGATGACCAAGGAATCACTTTTCAGCCCATTATTTGGGCGTGAGAAGCAGCCCACTTTGGGCAGAATTTTAAGCTCATTAGGCCTCCTTTGGGGTTCCATGTGGGCCTAATTTTCCTCCTTTTGGGTTTGGACTTGGATCATGAAATATGTGTAGCACTTAGTACATTCTTTGTCATTATTCTTGGGCTCTTCTTCTACGATAAACAACTTCTTGATTTTTCATTGAAGCTCGTCAACCTTTGATGGAGGTATGCCACCGTGGATGCTATCATCTGTGCTAAGAGCTATGCCTGTTTTACTATCACTGGTCGGAGCAGAATTTTCAGATTTTGGGTTACGTTTTTAGCCTTTTCCTACTCGAATTGGGACTCCTTATTTTATTACTGTATGAAGTAGAAACGTCCCTAACACTATTCTAAACCCTAAGAGACTATTCTTTTTCTCTCTACCTTCATCCCTAAAGAACCTAGACACTTCAATCTTGCAAGAAACACATTCTTGCAATCAAGAAAAACCAAGAAACCTTCAAGAATTTGGTTTGGCAATCTAGTTTCCTAAGGTTTCCTCCAAGGTAAATATTTTAATCAAGAACCTTTGTATTTACAAGATTTATCATTTATAAAGACTATAATAAATCCATCCATCCTGTTACCCTATAAAAATCAAGAGTTGTAAAAATTTGGAGAAAACGCTAGTATTTTTCTGTGGAGTTTCATTCCGACCAGCCATATTAATTTGGCGTTTTCCGATAATCTGACCGGTGGATCAAGGCAAATTTTAACTGAGTGTTCATAACACATAAGTCTAAAATATGAACGGTGGAGATTGGATTTGGAGGTCCGGAGCAGTACCCTTTGAGCCACGAACAATAGCTACGAAAATCAGTGAAAATCCTCTCAAGGTTTCCAAATTCAAAGCTTTTGGAATTCTTCTTCAAAGATTCAGACTTTTCTTCAAGTTTTGGAGCGATTAAAGTATGTATAGTTACTATCTACGTGTGGGAACATCATTGTTCTTTCCCACGCCTCATAATCCATAAATTATGATTCTCTGCGAAAACATGGGTTTTTATACCATGCTCATGATAACCCTAGGTCTATGTCCATGATTATATTATATATGAATTGTTATAGTTCCATCATTGAGTTCTTAATATTTCTTTATGATTATTAAGAATCTGTCCGTAATCTATGAAAAACCCATATATCTCATTCCATGGGTTCATGCATGCTAGCTTATGATATATTATGTTATTTTTAAGAAAATACTATACATGTTTTACAAGTTCATGCAAGCAAGCTATAATTCATGATATTCATGTACAAGAAAGTTATATTCATGAAAACCATGGGCAACAAGTGCTACTTATTTTACATGTTCATGTTTTTTTTGGAATTTGCTTAGTTAACCGAGAAGGCTCAGATAGCATGAAACTACGTAGCCACCGTAGGATAAGGGTTGTCAGCAAGGAGGCAACACCTTTATTATGCAGTTTGGATCCTTACATGTTTATTATTACTTAAATCTCATATTCCTGGCACGATATGAGTGTTCTGCTGGTAGGACGCAAGTCCCAGATCATGTTGTCGGTTATACTATAGCACTCCTCATGTTACAAGCAGTTATATATACACGTATTTCTATTAATTTACTGTTTTCAGACTTTATTTATATGCATTCATGCTCATGTTCATGTCAGGTTTTCAGTTTCAATTCTTATCATGTTATTCCATATCCCATGTTATTTCTTTCAGTTGCTTTACATACCAGTACGTTCAATGTGCTGACGTCCCCTTTTTATTGCCCGGGGGCCTTCATTTCACGATGCAGGTATTGATTGACAGGACAGTAGATTGCTCGTTAGGACATTGCTCGTATCAGCTTTTGGTGAGCTCCATCTCATTCGGGGTTGTGTCTTTACTTCTATTTATGTCAGTTATGCATTTAAGGTATGCCGAGGGCCTTGTCCCGGTGAACAGTTTAGCAGATAGATTCGTGTCAGAAGTTTCATATACTAGTCAGTTGTCATGTTCAGTTGAGTTGGCCTTAATGGCTACACTACCATAATTCTGCATTCATGATATAATAATAATAATAATAATAATAATATTTTCGGACTTATGATTATTGAATTCCATGTTTTCACAATTCATGCATGTTTACTTTATATTCTGCATCAGTTTATGTCCCATGTAGACTCAGCAAGTCATGTGGTTCGCTCGGTCACATGCAGCAAGGCACCGAGTGACGTGTTACACCCAGGCCATGGTTCGGGGCGTGACAAAGCTTGGTATCAGAGCCTAGGTTCAAGTGTCTTAGGGAGTCTATGAAATCGTGTCCAGTGGGGTCACTTTTATATGTGCGTGCGCGCCACACATATAAATAGTTGACCACCAAGACATCTAGGATTGTCTCACTTCTGTAAACTCTAGATCGTGCAATAGAGCTATGTTATCAGAAATCAATTGAACTCGTGCATTGTTTCCCATTCTACCGAATACGCCTTGTCTCAACGGATGAGGGAGATGTAAATCTAATAATTATCGATATGTTTCTTTCAGATGGAGTCATCAAGAATTATTCTAACTCATGCCATGAAGCTTAGAGCAGTAAGTGACATTTTTTTTCTATCGAATTCTGGCCGTATCGAATGCGTAAGTGATGAGAAGGAAATTTAAGACCAAGTCTTACTAAATGGGCCTGGTGTGTTTAACAAATGGTAACCCTATTTTTTTGACAAGTTTCGGTATGGTAGTACATATAGGTTATTTACCTTACATAGTAAGTTTATTTGGGTTCTTTGACCATGAAGCTATAGTATAAGGATGATAGTTCAGATTTAAGACCCTACAAGGTAATATGTTATGAAGTTAACCACGAGCAGATGATATTAAATTTCTAGGGATAGTTTTAGATTATTTAAGCTTATTGAAATCAGACCTAGAGAATATGACGTTAGTAAGTTACTACAAGAAGCAAATATTACTATAAAATAAAAAGATATGACAGTTTCTTCTTAGGGTTATGTTATTAAGTATTTTATCCCTGATGTGTACAGTATGGTATAATTTTGAAAGTGGGGGTTAGCTGTTCCAATTTCTCGTTTGAGACAGATGAAATTTCCCTAAGTGTGATCTATGTCTATAGTTCAGAAAGATAGTATACAATCCAAGAATAGTGTCAGATGAGGAGGAAAAGTTAGAAATAACCTTATGTTTCACTTTAGTACTCATAGAAGAGTCAGGGAATATGATACTAGCAAGTGGTAACAGAAGCTTAGTAAGTAAGTTTGCGTAGATACAGTGAATTAGAAATTTCCAGCAGAGTTAGTAGAAGTATGATTTGAGTTACTTAGTCAAGTTAATACTAGTGAGTGGGCAACCGTCTAAATACACCGAAGGCGCGTTAGAACCCAAAGGGTTTAAGTTAAATTCGAGGTATAGACATGGGTGAAAGAAGAAAACCATCTAAGCAGTAAGAGAGCAAGCTACAGAAGAAGAGCCTTTAAGAATTATCATAAGAGAGTTTTCCCCAAGACTGACAAAGCCAGGTTATTCCAGTTATGTACATTAGAAACCCATTCATTTAAGTAATCCAATTTTCCCACTAAGTAAGACTTGCTTGAAGTAAGCTAAACAAATGAGTCGTCAGTATTTTAGAGGAAATTAGCGGAACCACTAGATGACCACTTATCACTAACTTAAGGGATCCACAGGCTTTAAACGTCTGCTTTTGAACTAAGGGGGAGATAATATGATAAGGTGTCAATATAGATGTTGTGTTTCGTAAGTTGATAGGCGTCAGAGGATAAAGTCAGAGGATCACAGTTTCATGTAGCTAAGATAAAGTGTGTAGAATTCGTCTTTTGTCATGTCGCTGAGATCAAGTTTTAGGGCGAATAAAAGGTTTAAGAATGTAACATTTCCAATTCCAGAATAATTCATGCACTATGTAGTACCAATGCCCAAACGTACTCTACACATGCATAGCATACCTATCTTATGCCCTTGTTAAAGCTTTACACTCCATGTTTAAGATACAAGAATTAAGACTCCATACGATAGTAAGCTATGCAAGGGAATGTTCTTTCATGTTTCTCACATCAGGTTGTACTCATGTCCAAGGTTAAAGACCGCATTCACGTCTCACGTATCTATCGTGCTTTTATACCCATGACCACGTTCTAGCTTCTAAGTGCTTTCCGAATATGATGTTGATTTTGATAATGATTGAGGAGAAGGTAACACAATAGTTTAAAGACTAAGAATCCTATGGAATGCCCACTTGGTCCTTGAACAAGGGAAAAATGCCTTAGGTAAATGATTTATTTCAACTCCAAAGATATGCTACCTACGTTCTCACGTACTCGTGCCCACGACCGACTTCTTTGAGCATCCACATATAGAAATAACATAACAGTGGGGTTGGTAGGTAAAGATAAGAGTAAGTTAAGATGGATGTCCTACCCACGATTCTACGTAACTCATGCTTATACTCCTCTGGCTACTATTTTAAAGCAGCTCGTAGCTTAGCACAAATGATGCCATTTTCTTTTCCGAAGTACCTATGACCTGTTTAAGTTCAAGGTGACTTTCTACTTATGCCTTAGGTGCTTGACGAACGAAGCATTCATGCCTATGATCCTTTCCTTCATGAGTCTTATTTTATAATGAGAGTGTCGACTTACAGTAATAAGAGTAAACTATGTTGAACCATGTCCCATTCTGTAAGTATAGCTAAGTTCCAAAAGTGATATCTTATCCATCCTTATGTCTCTAAGTACTCAAGAGTGAAGCCTACAACTTATACTCCATTTAAGTCACACTTATGTCTTATTCACACTTCAATATTCATGAGCTAATGTCCAAATGTCAGGGTATGTAGCTTCGAAGTACTTATGTAAACGCCGTGTCTCTCATTCCCCATGCCATGCTACTCATGTATTCATGTCTTATGCCATATTAGTCCCATTTCCATGTATACATGTTCCATGTTATGTTCTTCAGTCTGATGTAACCATGCCACGTCTATTTTCGAAGATAAAGTGTCTGATTCATATGAATGATCCCTTTCTCTCACTCCTTAATGATCCACTTACAATAATAAGCAAGGTAAGCCAAGATATTCATATCTATGTTTCAGAGCGAACAAGGTAAGGTTCGAAGTAAGGTATGTTCCAAGTTCATAGTGAGATCCCTTCAGGTATTCTATGGTACTTATCTCGAAATTATTCTACTCAGATTTGATGTATCATGTCATGCCTACGCTAGAGCTTTATGAATACCTATGTTAGAATCATATTCCTAGTAGATGACTCAACTCTATCTCATTCGCATGGAGTTGCACTTACATTCAGAGGCTAGGTCATACTCTTATCTCGTATGTTTATCGTGGTAACACATGAACATCTATGATCAAGTCCCTAAGTGTTCAGATCCTACCTACGCTCAGTATTCAACCCTCATGTTGTAACAATCATGTTTTCGACATTCAGATCTCATATTGATGTCCATGTTTACACATGTTTGTATCTTATAAAAGTTTATCACTCATGTTCTCATGCCAGGAAGTCTTCATGTATTTATGTCCCACATCATGCTCCTCATGTCCAGGTAATCATGTCATGTTCGTGCCTATTTTCCAGTACTCATGTCATTCATGCCTACAAATTCTCTTCCAAACCCCATGTATAGTAATCATGTAATCATTCAGCCAATAATGATGTGTTCAGGCCAGCTCAATATTCATGTTAGCCACATTTAAGATTCAGTAATTAAGATTATGCCACATCATATGTATTAAGATACCCTGTGAGGTTTATGTTGATACTTTAGTTAGCTGACAGGCGTTTGAGAAATGTCATGAGAGTCCGAGGACAATGGTTTCATGATTCTAGTTCATGTAGGTGCTACTCAGTTTCATGTTCCCATGTATATGTTTATATGTAATCACATATTCAGTTCTCATGATCCATGACCATGTTTTCATGTAATCATGTCAGGCTCTTATGTTTCATGTCATTTTCATCACGTTCATGTATCCATGCCATGTCCAGTCCCATACCTAACCAAGACCCATCATTTGAGGACGACTGATCCCAAGGGGGAGATATTGTAACACCTCGTATCTTAGAACTCATGTTAGACTCGCAACGTTAGAGTTTTAGAGAAAAATTTGAAAGTTTGTAAGTATTACAAAAGTGGTTGACTAGCCTACTTCGGGCACCCGTAACTCCTTGTTTAGTTGATAATTTGGGAAACCTTAAAACATGAAAGTTGTAGCCCTTTGAAATATATTTCCAACGGTATCTTATAGAGCTCAAACGGAGCTCTGTGCTAAGAGTTATGCCTGTTTTACTATCACAAGTCGGAGCAGAATTTTCAGATTTTGGATTACGTTTTTAGCCTTTTCCTACTCGAATTGGGACTCCTTATTTTATTACTGTATGAAGTAAAAACGTCCCTAACACTATTCTAAACCCTAAGAGACTATTCTTTTTCTCTCTACCTCCATCCCTAAAGAACCTAGACACTTCAATCTTGCAAGAAACTCATTTTTGCAATCAAGAAAAATCAAGAAACCTTCAAGAATTTGGTTTGGCAATCTAGTTTCCTAAGGTTTCCTCCAAGGTAAATATTTTAATCAAGAACCTTTGTATTCTACAAGATTTATCATTTATAAATACTAGAATAAATCCATCCATCCCGTTACCTTATAAAAATCAAGAGTTGTAAAAAGTTGGAGAAAACTCTAGTATTTTTCTGTTGAGTTTCATTCCGACCAGCCATATTAATTTGGTGTTTTCCGATAATCTAACCGTTGGATCAAGCCCGAATTTTAGCTGAGTGCTCATAACACAAAAGTATAAAATATGAACGGTGAAGATTGGATTTGGAGGTCTGGTGCAGTACCATTTGAGCCACGAACAGTAGCTACGAAAATCAGTGAAAATCCTCTCAAGGTTTCCAAATTCAAAGCTTTTGGAATTCTTCTTCAAAGATTCAGACTTTTCTTCAAGTTTTGGAGCGATTAAGGTATATAGAGTTACTATCTACGTGTCGGAACATCATTGTTCTTCCCCACGCCTCATAATCCATAAATTATGATTCTCTGCGAAAACTAGGGTTTTTATACCATGCTCATGATAACCCTAGGTCTATGTCCATGATTATATTATATATGAATTGTTATAGTTCCATCATTGAGTTCTTAATATTTCTTTATGATTATTAAGAATTTGTTCGTAATCTATGAAAAAACCATATATCTCATTCCATGGGTTCATGCATGCTAGCTTATGATATATTATGCTATTTTCAAGAAAATACTATACATGTTTTACAAGTTCATGCAAGCTGGCTATAATTCATGATATCCATGTACAAGCAAGTTATATTCATGAAAACCATGGGCAGCAATTGCCACTTATTTTACATGTTCATGTTTTTTTTGGGATTTGCTTAGTTAACCGAGAAGGCTCAGATAGCATGAAACTTCGTAGCAACCGTAGGATAAGGGTTGTCAGCAAGGAGGCAACACTTTTATTATGCAGTTTGGATCTTTACATGCTTATTATTACAAAAAATCTCATATTCCTGGCAAGATATGAGTGTTCTGCTGGTAGGACGCAAGTACCAGATCATGTTGTCGGTTATACTATAGCACTCCTCATGTTACAAGCAGTTATATATACATGTATTTCCATTGATTTACGTACTGTTTTCAGACTTTATTTAATATGCATTCATGCTCATGTTCATGTCAGGTTTTCAGTTTCAGTTCTTATCATGTTATTACATATCCCATGTTATTTCTTTCAGTTGCTTTACATACCAGTACGTTCAATGTGCTGACGTCCCCTTTTTATTGCCCGGGGGCCTTCATTTCACGATGCAGGTATTGATTGACAGGACAGTAGATTGCTCGTTAGGACATTGCTCGTATCAGCTTTTGGTGAGCACCATCTCATTCGGGGTTGTGTCTTTACTTCTATTTATGTCAGTTATGCATTTAAGGTAGCCGAGGGCCTTGTCCCGGTGAACAGTTTAGCAGATAGATTCGTGTCAGAAGTTTCATAGACTAGTCAGTTGTCATGTTCAGTTGAGTTGGCCTTAATGGCTACATTACCATAATTCCGCATTCATGATATAATAATAATAATAATATTTTCAGCCTTATGATTATTGAATTCCATGTTTTCACAATTCATGCATGTTTACTTTATATTCCGCATCAGTTCATGTCCCATGTAGACTCAGCAAGTCATGTGGTTCGCTCGGTCACATGCAGCAAGACACCGAGTGTCGTGTTACGCCCAGGCCATGGTTCGGAGCGTGACAAAACTAATAAGAAAAGTAAGACAATCTTTTTGGGATAGAGGAAGTACCAAATAATAGAGGGCCATGAATAAAACATTTTAACAGGTACCTCATAAAAAATATCGGTCCCAGAGCTAAATATTTAGTTGATTTTGGAGTCGATCATGAACTAAAATATAAAAACTTTTTAGTTTGTGTGATGACTCAAGTCCTCCATAAAAGTCGAAGATAGAACTCCATAATAAGCAAAAATTAAGGTGCACAATTTCCACCTTAGAACGTGTCCTGATGGACACATTAACACATACTCAAATCAATGAGAATAGAGACTTTTTAGCAAGTCTTGGCGAAAACACAATTCAATCAGTAGGTAGTATAAACACCTTCTTGAATCATCATTCGGCTCATGAAATAAAACAAAAATGAAACAATGGAAGACAGTTTCAAGGATGGTATTGTTCAAAGTACATTACACATTGTTAAAAAGAATAGTAACACTACTATTTGACAGTGTTTTCCTTTTGTTTTTGTAAAAATATTACAGGTTATCATCATAAGTTAACATTGGAATAAATCCATATATGATATAAAGATAGGCATAGATAAGGTGATATGACACCTCTCTATGGCCAGCATCTATATATATATTTATCTTTTTTTTGTGGATTTTTTGCCTTTTTTCCTCCTAATTCTCATGTTTAAATTATTTTTAAGAATTTGAAAGTGGTTAAATACGTTACTTAATTAAATGCGTTAATTATTTGAGAAAGAACGTTCAGGAAGGTGGAAGGTGAGCGGACGCTGGTCTCTAACTCATGATTGTAACGTTAAAGTTTTGCTAATTATAAGTTTCATGTTTCTCTTCCTTCTTTTTAGGGAGAGAGTTGTAACACATGATTTAAAAAATATAATAAGATACACAGAGGAAAGTATGATAATGGATGGATCCGGATCCATCACTATAACCTGCAGCTCCCTTCTCATTCAAGGTTCTATTCTCTGAAATATCCTTTTTTTTTATACTCCTATTATTCATGTGCTATAAATTTAAATACGGTAAAAATCAGAATCACACGCCTGCAATCTCTCTTTATAACAGTTAAAAATTGACTACTTATTAGCAAGAGCTGTAGATATCATGATAGACTATTAAGGCATTGGAAAGACTTTCTCTTGTAACGATTTTATTCTGCTTAATTACTAAGGTTTGGGCTATCTATCTATCACAAAGGCTATGGATCGGAGTGGAAAAAAGAACTACACTAGGATATGGTAGAATTTTTTTATTTTTTTTCACGACTATATTCATCCTGGTCCAACGGTATGTTCATTTTAATGTGTTTGCCACTCATATCTAATCACTCTTTTAGATTTCCAATTTGATTGAGCATTTAAGTTGAAGTCCATTGATTAAGCTAATAAGTTTTAGTGCACTATCTGATTTTGGTTCGACTTAACAATTCTTTTTGGCATCTCTTATGATATTGTTTATTTTGCAGCACAATGAACAGGTGCAAGTAGTTTACTACTACTTAAATTAGTACTGGAACTGGGCACTTCAACGTATAATTTATATTTATTGATGAATCTATATATAATTCTGTTTTACTAATGGATCAAACCTGACTCACCTTTTCTTAAATTAAATACAGATGGATGCAGCAAAGGCAACCCAGGCAGCTCAGGAGGAGGAGGAATACTTAGAGATGAGATCGGACATTTCCTGATGGCTTTCTCTGCCTACTATGGACAGTGCAGCAACAATATTGCAGAGACAAAAGCTATCTTGATGGGCCTGAAGTGGTGCATCGACAGGGGTTACCAAAACATCAACATCGAATCAGACTCTAAACTGATTATTGGCATGATCAATGGTGACATTCGCATTGCTTGGCAAGTCAAAGATCTCATTCAACAGATCGACATGATCAAAAATCAAGGCAATATTAATTTCAAACACTGCTTTCGCGAAGCTAACACAGTTGCAGACTACTTAGCTAACCACGGAGAAGAGACCAAACAAGAACAATTCTTCTTAGATGATTTAACCCTCCCCACAAGAGCTAAATCACTATTGAAGAATGATTTTGAAGAAAGACCCTCTTTCCGGATCAAAGCTAGAACTGATCAATATGAAATCCCTCATGATTAGTATGGAGCTGAATTTTTGTATAGCTTATATAGCTATCTTTCCTCCCCAAGATTGTAAGGATAAACCTTCTTTACACTATAACTGTAAAGAAATCCCCCCTAACCTTAACTTAGCTGGCAAATTTTTGTACAGGGATGAAATCTTCATCCTACTTGTAACACAAAAGAGGCTTGGTCACTACACCACCTCTCTGTAACTGAGTTTGATGGAATGAAAGGATGGGGTCATGCCATAGCCCCCCCCCCCCCCCCCCCCCACCACCACCAATTGATGGTGATTTTTGGCAAAAAAAAAAAAAAAGTCCAACCTCTCTTTTTTTCTTTAAAATCTTCTTCTTGTTTTTTTATGTCCTTTTCCTCTCATTTTATCCAACAAGTTTTAAAAATTTTGCCACTCTTTTTATTATTATTTTTCTTGTCCGCTTTTACTTTTTCATTTTACTTCTTCTTTTATTAATAGAAGACAATTTAAACACTAATTTTTTTACTATCTATTGAAAGAAAAAAAGTAAATACCTATGTATTTTTATTTATACATGGCAGAGTGAGTAGGAGTTTGCTATCGATTAAACAATTATTTCTCACTTTTTTTGGAATTTATGAAGATGAAGTTGGAAAACAGGTTTCGAGCACATTTTCAAATTTGGAATCCAACTCCAACTTGGATTTGAAAATTTCATTACCAAACACAGGTTTTGAAGTAAAAGCGAAAAATTATTCCGGAAAAATGGTGAATAATTCTCATGGCCAAATGGCTCCTAAGAGAATCATCTATCTATATTATATTAAAAGAGCGAAGGACCTTAGAAATGTTAATTAAATTTTTTGCCCTTCATTAAAAGACTCCATAATAGACAAAATTGTCATTTACTATTTTTGTCAAATTATTATTTTATTATTTTTATAATATTAATTGTCATGTGTTTTAGTCCTAAGTAAGATTATTTTTGGCAGAATAAAAACTGCCATTGGAGTCCAAAATTTGTTCTAACACTAATAATATGTCTTTTTGGTGAAAATAAAGAACTGCCTTTACTTTTAACAAAATGAAACAACAATTTGAGTCCTTTTTTGGTTGTAACTGCCGTTATTTATGGTAAAAACTATCGAGTTCTTTCTTTAAAGTCATATATGTTGCAATGGAACGTGAATCCTTACCTTATTGAAATAGAGCCAAGTTCAACCTTTTTAGTTTTAACTATTACAGTAATTCGGAATATTTCATATTCTTGAAGTTGTAAAGCTATATAAATTTCATATGGAAAAAAATACTTTTGATGGCCTATTTCCTCTCTAAATATAAGAATTTCATTAGCATACATCGCATTCTTACCATTGGTGTCTGAACACATTAATTAATCCTTTCTATAAGTTTCGTATAATTATTATTTTGTTTTTATTCCAGGATTGTAGGAATATGCAAATCGATTTGACGGCTTCAAGAACATGAGGTACAATCTGTTCAACTGCATATAACATGCACTTTTTAACTTTTAAGGATTTTGATTATTGTTTCTTTTCCCTCTTTGTAGTGCTTTTGGATTTTGTAAAGTGCTTAATTGATTTTTAAAGTCGTGATTCAATTAATGATTTATAGCTTCTCGCCCATGTCTCTTGCCTCATATAATAATAAGTTTGCCGTGCAGATAGTGGATCCATTGAATAACTTCATGTTTGAGTTTGTTGCCAATGAACTGCATGTGTTGCATTCTAATTATTCCTGTGCTGTCATCCATAGCTAGGTTGTTAGTACTATTTTGACGACTAAGAATGCTGCCACTAATTTTTTTTATTTTTTATTTTGGTTATAGAAGCATCAACAGTACAGGGGTGGTTGTGGTGCTTATATAGATTAGAGGGAAGCTGTTTTGGGTAAAAACTTACCCCAATGAAGTGTTTACATCAAACCAATAAATATATGATATACATGTGTGTTTGTACTATTGCACATGCAACTTCTAAGTTACATCACTTAACCAGGGTTACCTAATATAACTTTAATTATAGTAAGTTGAATTGATTTGGTTTAAATACTCAGTAATATGAGTTAGTATTTACCGTCGTTTTGCCTGAGGCACTGATGGGTATAGCACCAAAAACAACACCATAGTTCTTGGGGCAATTTTGGTTCCATCACATGTGGATATATAAAATCAACATAACAATAATCATTAAAGTGATTGAATCTTGCAAGCTAGATATGTCAATTTTAGAAGTCTTTCTAACAGATATGCTGTTTTGCAGAATTAATTGAACTTCCAAGCAGAAAGAGTAAATTTGATTATTGACAAGGTACTTTCGATCTGCTTGTTTTTTTTTTTTCTTTTTCTTTCTAGATGCATTAATATTTTATTTATTATCTGTCCCTTTTTTAAATATATATTATATTTCCCTGATATTATGTTATAAGTTAAGTGTTACATTAGATCAACCTTTATACTCTCTAAAATTAATTACAGAGATGAAAAGAGCAACAAGTTTCTCCTATATAGTTGGGGAGCAATTATGTGAAAAGCTGATGATGGAATTGGAAAAAAAAAAAAAAAGTGTATGTGACTTGTGAGATACAGAAGCTCGATGAAGACGACATGTTAACGTTTTACAAATTTTATTTATTTTGATATCTTGGTGAAGTACGAGTATATATGCTTTTGACTTTTACTTATAAGTTAAATAATTATTTTCAAATCATGTACTATGTTAAAAGTTTAAGATATAAATTTTATAATAAGTCACGGGGTTCACGTGAAAGTACCTAAAATAAAAATCAGAAGAGCTTTAGCGAAATCTTCTTCGTCTTTTTTTTTTTTTACATAGAATTCACATTAGACAATATAATCATTTAATTATTTCTCTACTAATTAAAAATAATTTAATTTAATTATTTTTCCAATATTCAGAACTACGAAGTCAACTAAATTATGTGTACAAAATCCCTATTAGGATTAATTTCCTTATAGTTAGGAATAGTCATTTAATTATTTTCTTATTAGTTTAAGCATTCTAAATCAACTAAATTTAATTTTAAAAAGATATGAAAATCCTAGAATTAAATGTAAAAGTTCTAGAATGGAAGGATTAATAAAGAAAAAGATTTAAATAAGTAAACAAATATTTTTTAAAGATTTGAATTTAACTATAAGGAAAGATTTTACAATAGCTAAAAATAAAAAAATAATCGGAAATGGTTCAAATTGTCAGCTTTTCTCCAAAAATTATTAATTACAATAGAAGAACTCCTCTTTCTTGTGGACGATGAGACCGGCCAATTGCAAATTTAGCAAAAACATATTCACAAAACATTCCTTGAAATTATAATACCTTTCGTGTTATCTTTGAATTCTAATAAAGTCTAATTATTTTCCGGTGGTATTCGTTGTCAAAAGAAGTATGTGCTTTATAATAAATCACTAGGATTCACATGCGAGTGCGCAAAATAGAAGTTAGAAGAGCTTTAGCGAAGTGTTTTTCGCCCTTTAAAGATAGAATTCACATTAGACAATATAGTCATTTAATTATTCCTTACTATTAAAAATAGTCCCGTTTAATTATTTTTCTAATATTTTAGGATTCCGAAATCAACTAAATTATGTGTACAGAATCCCTATTAGGATTAATTTCCTTCTAATTAGGAATAGTCACTTAATAATTCCTATATGTTCAAGCATTCTAAATCAACTAAATTTAAAAAAAAAAAAAAACTATATAATTAATTTGATTAAATTAAATTCACATTGCTTGCATGTCCAGTAAAATACCGAATTCAACTACCATTGCTACTAATAATATTCATTTTCATCATCTAAATAGTTGCATTTATTTTAAAAGAAAATGTACATTTTTTATATAAATTCTTTATTGACTCACGCAATACACACGTGCAACGCACGTACGCTTAAAACTAGTATATTAAAACCCCAACACACACCTCTATAAATATAAAAGTGATAATGTTTTCCTTTTAATTTTTTTCTTTTTTTTTAAATAAAATTTGCTAATGAGTTTTTTTTTCCTATCTGAGCTCTATCTAATAAAAGTATTCACAAAAGTTATAAAAAAATATTATTGTCTTTTATGACCGCGCGCGCGAAGCGCAAGCTGATACCCTAGTATGTATATATTACAGACAGAAGTAAATAACATGCTAAAAATATCTACTTATGTAGTTTACTCTCCCAGATAAAGAACTTCCAGCAATATGAGGTGATGTTTGGCGTTCAGAATAAATTATTCGGTCTTTTATTTAAAATACTAGTATATTTTTCAAACAATACTGTCACCAACATAACAAATTTATAAAATTATTAAGGCAACAAGAAAAGTCAAACAGTAACATTACAGAAATTGAGGAAGATAAAAGCCGATTTCAGATCAAGAAAATAAAATAGGTCGGTAAAGTTCGATTTTAACCAAAAATAATAATAATAATATATATATATATATATATATATATATATATATATATATATATTATCTATCGTGTAATTACCCTGTCGTGTAGATCTTATTTCAAGAAATCAAAGACACAGTATTCAACTGTACAGTGGTAGTTCTGCAACAATGACACCAAAAATGGAAGCTGGAAAAACACAATTTTTTACATAATCGCAAGGTAAAAATCTGGCCCTTGAAACTGCTCCTGGTAAGCTTCAGTTGCAACCGCATACCACATGTCTCACAAATCAATTTGCTCTATAAATAGTGTATAAAGACGCACACACCAATGAATATGAAGAGGCATATTGATTAAAGGGAAAAGGGTAAAATGTACCCTCTACTTTAGTTTATTGGCTAACTTTGTCCTCCATTAGTCAAAGTAATCAAATATACCCCTCCCGTTACAAGTTGGGCCAAATATATCCCTACCGTTAGTAAAGTTTCAAAAATATCCCTCATTTCTAACATATTCCCACATAAGCAAGTCTAGTCATTGAAATTGGGTGACATGGACGTCACATGACATTTAACTTATTCTATATGGTGCCTAAGTGACAATTTTATAAAAAACAATCTAGAAAATTGATTTTTTTAAAACAAATCTGAAAAAAAAATGACTTTTATTAAAAATCTGAAACTTTTTTGTTTTAATAAAACCCCCTTTTTAAAACATATTCTCGAAAGTTGGATATTTTAGTTAAAAAATCTGAAAAAATGGTTTTTTTTAAATCTAGAAAACTGTAAAGTATTTTTTTTTTTAAAAGTGTCCTATTTTTTCTTTTAAATCTGGATTAATTTTAAAAAAATTGAAAAATTGATGTTTAAAAAAATCATTTTCCAGATTTTTTAATAAAAAAATCCAATTTTCCAGATTTTTTTTAAGAAGCTGGTTTTATAAAATCAAACAAATTCAGATGTTTAATAAAATCCATTTTTAACAGATTTGTTTTTAGAAAAATCAATTTTCCAGATTGGTTTTACAAAAATTGTTACGTAGGCAACACATAGAATAAGCTAAATATCATGTGGCGTCTATGTCACCAATTCCAATTACTAGACTTGTTTATGTGGAAATATGTTAGAAATGAGGGGTATTTTTGAAACTTTGCTAACGGTAGGGGTATATTTGGCCCCAACTTTTAACAGGAGGGGTATATTTGACTACTTTGGCTAACGGAGGGCAAAATTAGCCAATAAACTAAAGTAGAGGGGTATATTTGACCCTTCTCCCTTGATTAAATTACATTCATTATTCATTTTAATATAGAATATTAAGAAGGTGGATAAATTAAATTACATCCAATCAGAATTATTATGATGAAATGCAGTAACTATTTAACAGTCGCAACAAAAATAACATAAAGAAGAGAATGGAAAGTCGTAACCTACAAAAACAATATATAACTCAATATAACTATGCAATAAATAATACGGAAAAGGGCCAAAATTACCCCTGAACTTTGAAAAATAGTTCATCCATACCCTTCGTTATGCTTTAGGGCCAATTATACCCTTACAGTTATACTATGGGGTCAATTATACCCTTATGCCTAACTGCTGCCACGTGACATCATCTCAGCCCTTCAAAATTATTTTACCCTCAAATAATTTTTTACCCACTAAAATAACTCAAAACGACCCGAAATTTTTTTTTCAGCAAAAATAATACGGTTAATTTTTCCGGAAAAAAATATAAAAATAATTCCGTATTATTTTTGCTGGAAAAAAAGATTCGGGTCGTTTTGAGTTATTTTAGTGGGTAAAAAATTATTTGAGGATAAAATAATTTTGAAGGGCTGAGATGATGCCACGTGGCAGCAGTTAGACATAAGGGTATAATTGACCCCATAGTATAACTGTAAGGGTATAATTGACCCTAAAGTATAACGAAGGGTATGGATGAACTATTTTTCAAAGTTCAGGGGTAATTTTGGCCCTTTTCCATAAATAATATAATAAAGAAGAAATGGAAAGTTTCTCTGACTTCCATCACGTTCTAATCTTCATAAATGAAACAAATATGAAAAGCGAATTGATGTAAAGTTTTTAACAATCAGAATTTAATTTAATGGACAAATAAATACACAAAATGAAAGGATATATAATAAATAGAAAGGAAAAAATGTCAAAAAAAAGAGAAAAAAGATAAATATGAATACTAGTCATAGAGAGGCCGTGTCACATCACCTTGTCTATGTCTAGCTTTATATTATATATGAATTGGCTAGTAAGCAATACTACTAATTAAGATGTTGAACCCTGTGGAGTTTGGAGGCAGCTTTAATTGCAAGCTTAAGAGTTGAGACCAATATTTACGTATAGATTTAATTTAACTACACTACAGTTTAAATAATTTTTATATTATCAGTGTATTTTAGTCGATTATAGTAGCCGATTGTTTACTGTATTTTTTGGGTAACCAAACTAGGATTTTTAAACAGTTTTTCCCTATTGTTTAAACTAGAGCTAACGGTGCTGCGACTATTGTTGGTAAGTTGCGTCGGATTGACATCGAGATTAAATAAACTGCAAAAACAACTAAGTCAACATCTATTTGTTGTGGATTTACTAGTGCACTTGAATATATTCCACCACAAACAACCGAATATGCTACCGCAAGTTTTTTCTCTGTTTTTTTTTTTTTTTTTTTTTGTTATTGCTCTCACCGATCACTACACCTCTAGACTCCAAGATAATTGTCATTTTTTCGATATTTGCGGGTTCCTTTAACATGTTGTAGTAAAAAAAAAACTACATGCAGTCAAACCTCTCCATAATTGTCATTCGTTATAACAACATTTCACTATAGCGGCTTGATTTTCTCCGGAACCGATTTTTCATGTTATATTTTACTTCTCTATATAACAACATTTTATCTATAACAGCAATGACATTCATTATAGCGGTACACTCTTTATAACTTACCTCTCTATAACAGTCATACTAAATTATTGTGTAATAAATTTTGTAAGAAATATACTATGTATAAAAATAAAATATTGAAATATTTATGGTAATCATCATTAACGTCATGCACATAGTAAATTTCAAGTACGAAGAGTCAACTATTAAATTCTTAGACAGCTATTGAATTCCCTTTTGCTGAGAGTTTGGACAAAATTCTTCATCAATTCAAGCGTTATATAATTACTAAGAGACTGCAATTTGCAAAACTACCTACAATTGTAGAATTCTTACGTCAAACATGAAATATTTAAATTCTCAATTAATTTTAAATGCATACGTTCCTTGGATTTTAATTATTTATCGGTATGGTACAACTAGTTATAGATTTATAAGTAATTAATTAGTCTTTTTAATTTTTAATTAATGAGATATGAAAACAATTACAATTTTAAAATCAACAAATATATTGTTTTCGTTTATAACATATCAGAAAAATAGTTATTTGAGTACTTTTGTTTATAACAGTTAAATGAGATTTAACTATTAAATGTCAATTCTCACTATAACAGCCATGAAATTTTCGAACAAATGATGTCACTATACAGAGGTTTGATTGTACTACTAATAAAAGTTAAGCTCCTTACGTGTAGTTGGCTACGATATGCTACCAATAAAGTAGCAAAATGACAAATGTTCAGATTGTAATCTTTCTCTATTACAGAAGTTAATGTCTCTTTTTCCTAACGCCCCATTGACTAATGACCCAAAACGTCAATAAAGTAGTTAAAGAGTTCTTTATTATGCAAGAAAAAGTGTAACGCATTAGATTAGATTTCTGTTTCTTTTCTTGTTTTTATTCAAACTAAATCTTATAGTTTTCTTTAATCACCAGTGTTAGATATCCAAAACCTTTGTAATATCTAACCGGCCAGCCGGCCACCGGCTACCAGCAAGCTTCCATCTGCATAAGGTAATAATCAAGAACCTATATTATATTATAACAACCAAAAAGAAAAGGGAAAGAAACAGGAACTTTAAACTTTCTAGTTTGTTCTCTTATGTTGAAACTTGGACACTGTTCTTTTGTCATGTTTTGTTCTGTGAATTTGCAGCCCTGAGTGTTAGTTCCACAATCAGCCTCACGACATAATCAGAGCGATACTTTGGTTATCGGCAAACACTTCTCCAAAGGCGAATCCTCTCGAGTTTCCGGCTGTTTTCTAGATTGAAGTAGCCTTTTGTCGCCTCAACAAACGAAAGAAGTTACTATCAAAGAGCTCGCCCTACTGAAGTACCAAAGGTTCGCTCAGCCATGTGACTAGAAAATGAGTTTGCCCTTGAATTGAAGTTGATGAGCCTGAACTATATCCTCAAGTTTCATGAACAATAAGTTCCATATTTGGGATTCTGATATCATATATTAAGAAGTTTTAGCCTTATTTTCCAACCCCTTCTCTAAAAGAAAGGGAGATTTTTACAGGGCATCTTGATGGATACTCCGAAATCAAATCATCAAAGAAGAGGGACTCCGTCTCCTTTGTTGATGTCTCAAACACTCTGGTCATCAACTGAAAAACCATGCAAAGGATTGAGATCAAATGATGAAAAAGGGGTAAATGTGAAAGTCGTATTGCGCTGCAGGTATGAACCAGTTAAATTTTCCATCTCTTATTCTACAGGTCGATCCATTTAAGCATATTTTGTGTGAGGATTCATTATGAGTTGACTAGACTAGCTTTATGCTGGCTATCAGCCTACATCAACCCTCCTCCTTTCTCTAAGCTGGGTACCGGCAATGTGAGCAAGCTCACATATGTAGAAAAAAAAAATGTAGTCAAGTCAGGTCTGCATAATCATCTCTCTTCTTCTTTTACCAGAAAATTTCGAACTAAGTAAATTCTGTTTCGCACGATCATTTGTTACCGAGAGATTAGAAGTATATAACACTAAAAGTAAGACGTGTAGGTGGATCAACTTATCAAGTTACCATTGAAACCTATTAGCAAGTGACATAGTTGTGTTTCAGGCCTCCAAATGAGGATGAAATGAAGGTGAAAGGTCCTTTGGTGATCTCATGCGACGAGCAGAAACAAGAAGTCACTGCAACTTTGAACACAGCTACTAAGCAAATAAACAAAACCTTTCTCTTTGATAAGGTTTTCTTCTTATGATGTCTCCAAGTTTAATCTGTTCTCTACCTTTTTCATCATAATGAAAATTCGTGTACTAATGTACATTTGGACTCGTTTGATGCCACAATATTTGTTAGGTTTGTGGTCCATCATCTCAACAAAAGGACTTTTATGATCAGTCTGTGGCTCCTCTTGTTAATGAGGCTCTTGAGGGATATACTTGTACTATTTTTGCTTATGGCCAAACTGGAACAGGAAAAACTTACACAATGGAAGGGGGAGCAATTAAAGAAAAGGTTTTCTCCGATTCTCCCTTTGTTCTTTTTTTTTTCCCCCCTCGAATGTAACGGCGGAGCTCGGATTTGAAGTTTATGGGTTCTGAACTTGCCGTCAAGCTTGTAGTTCATTTTAGTTAGTGGGTTCGCAATTAAGTATTTTTACATATTTTATGAATTTCCTAATACAAATACAGTGTTCCTCCGAACCTGTACCTAATATTGTAGCTCCGCCCCTAATTTTGTTGACTTGACATTTTTTATATCCTTTTTCAATGTTAATGCTTGTAGAATTGGGAACTTCACAAGAATGCCGGAGTAATCCCTAGAGCAGTCCAGCAAATTTTTGACATTTTGGAGTCCCAAAAGGCTGAGTACACTATGAAAGTTGCATATATAGAGATTTACAATGAGGAGATAACAGATCTTCTTACCCTGGATGGGGAATCAAAATCGATAGATGAAAAATCAAGAAAGCCATTAGCCCTTATGGAAGACGGAAAAGGTGCAGTTTTCATCCGAGGTCTAGAAGAGGTGACAGTATCAACCGCAAATGAAATATACGAAATTTTGGAGAAAGGCTCCGCCAATAAGCATACAGCTGAGACGCTTCTTAATAAACAAAGCAACAGGTCTCATTCGATATTTTCCATCACCTTACATGTTAAGGAATGTACTCATGAGGGGCTAGAACTGATGAAGTGTGGAAAACTTAACCTTGTCGACCTAGCTGGATCCGAGAACATTTTACGCTCCGGTGCAAAAGAGGTACGCTCTTCTCCGGTCAATAGTCTCCTCACAATAATCAGAAAGAAGTTATTTTACCATTTCACTTACGAGTTTTTCTATAAAACGCACTATTAGGTCACCTAAAAGATAATTGCAGGTAGCTCATAATAACCGGAACTAGTTACCTGGAAATAAAGCAGGCAACCTGCTATAACTAGTTAAATGACACTAATGATATAAAGATTCTTTATGTGCCAATGTATATAAAAAAGTTAGAAGAATTAACCTAGTTAGTAGCCCACCCAACCACTTAAAAACTGAAAGGAGCCAGAAAAGGGAAAACATATGCACAATTCATGTATAATATGTGTATAACCGTATGTAACCAGTGTATAATCTATGTATACCGGCTAGAAAAAGTAAATAGTGAATCCAACTGGCTATTTGTGTAAAGATCCCTATAAGTTAAAGCGTTCAATTTATTACAGTGAGATTTGAGGATTGTAGTGGCATTTACTTCTCTAAAATCCAGGGAAGAGCAAGGGAGGCTGGTGAGATAAATAAGAGCTTGCTTACCTTGGGCAGGGTCATCAATGCTTTGGTTGATCACTCTGGACACGTTCCATACAGGTATAAAACCCGTTTAACCGTTATATAAACATTCAAATAGATGTTATAATACAGAAGCAACCTTTGCAAAATAAGTCTTGGGGTATCAGGGATAGCAAGTTGACAAGGTTTCTGAGGGATTCGTTAGGAGGAAAAACAAAGACATGCATAATTGCCACGGTTTCACCATCCATCCAGTGCTTCGAAGAGACTCTCAGTACTCTTGAATATGCTAATCGTGCCAAGCAAATTAAGAATAGGCCAGAGGTAGTTAATTTTACTCTTCAGAAATTTGTTTTTGAATAATTCTACCAACCGTATATTTCATCCTCAAGTATTATTTCCAGGTCAACCAAAAGGTGACAAAATCTGCCCTAATTAAAGATTTGTACGTGGAGATGGACCGCCTAAAGCAAGGTTATAATGAGATTGTACTTTGAGAATTGATTAATTTATGTGGTGTTATAACAGTAGGCATTGTTCTTCACTTTGTAGAATTACATGCAACGAGGGAAAAGAACGGAATCTACATACCACAAGACCGTTACCTGAGTGAAGAGGCAGCTCAGAAGGTGCTATTACCATCAATATATCTGGAGTGCTACTCTTGATCTGTAAAATAGTAACAAAGTTTATAACTCAAATGTATTTTTTTAGGCGATAGTTGAGAGACTGAAGTTCGTGGAACTTGATTTAGAGTCCCAAAACAAGGTAAGTTTCACCTGCTCTATCTTGTAGGCAGCCTAAGCACGTCTTAATTTATTCCAAGATCATTGAGAAGTTACACATTCTGAGCAGAAAATGATAGAGCTTCAGGATCTTTATGATTATCAGCGACAACTGACAGCAGATTTAACCGAACAACTTGAGAGAACTCAGGTAGAATGTTACTTGCTTCCCATGTCTCTGTTTTATCAAGATAACTGAACTTTCCAGCCTCTGGCAGGGTGAACTCAAGAATGCTGAACAAGCTTTCAATGATCTTGAAACTAAATATACCCGAGCAAAAGAAACGATTCAAGAGAAGGATTATCTACTAAGAAATCTCATTAACTCTGGTAAGTTAAGCTCTAATGTGTGTCCCGATCACCAGTTGAATACAAAATCCTACCTCATGCACGGATAAATATGTATGCGTTAACGGCACATTGGAATATCAAAGAAGTATATTCGTCAAAGTACTGAAATTTGCATATTTACCTCTCGTTACTTAGAAAAGGCAATGACTGATAAAGCACTTGAGCTTCGAGCTGAAGTAGAGAATGCAGAATCAGACATATCCAGCTTGTTTGCCAAAATTGGTTCGCATTACTATTTCTTCTGGTCATTAGTCTTTATCTGGTTAACATCAGTTTATTCTTCTAACATACGTTTCTTATAAAACAGAGAAAAGCAACAGTAGAGAGGACAGAAACAGAATCCTTGTGCAAAGTTTCCGCGACAAATTAACTCAGCAGCTTGAAATTTTAAAGAGAAACACAGCAGTTTCTGTAACCAAAAAAGAGCAGCAATTGAACGTAATATTAGAAGAAACGCAATCATTCTTAGCTACTAAAAGAAGGGTACAGTTAAAATCTCTGACATATGGTACTTTAGTTATGTCCGACCTGAAAATGGAACTAATCTCTCTTGAATTTAAGGACAGGCTACAGATGAGTTGAGGGCTCAGCTACAGAAGCTGAAGGACAAGTATAGCTCTGATATCCAGAATTTAGCTGTTCCAGCCCAAGATCTTCATGAAAATTCTCAGTTAGGTTTTAGCAAAGTGAATTCAGAAGTATCAAAACATTCTTTGTCCTTCTTGAATGTAAGTAAAGATCCTTCTTTTAGTCAGTATTACTTTCTTTCCAACCGTTCATCACTCAATTTTGCATACTAGTGCAGCTTGTTGGAAAAATTTCCGCTGATGTTAATGCTATACTCAACGGTCTGCAAGGTAATATTAGAGAACTTGACGTGAAGATAAATGCTTTTGTCCAACAAGAACAACAGGTACATAAGCATGCTACCAGATTTTCTTTCAGATACTCTTACTTTTTGTGCATCTTACTTTGTTTATTTTTCTCCATCATCAGTGTCAAACAAGAAGATATCAAGAAGTTCAAATAACCTCTGAAGTTCTCCTCAACTTTTTCAATACTGTAAATTTATATATCTCAAAACTGAGACTAATGGATGAAAGATCACAAACAATTCATGATCAGCAATTCTGCACCCTTGAAGAGAAGTTTGAGGTATTTATTTGAAATTCTGGACGCTCCTAAGAAATTAAGATATCGATTTTGGTATGTTTTCATCCTTTGAGTTACTTCTGTAGGAGCTGGCTGCAAGTGAAGAACGGCAACTGATAGAAAAAGTTGCAGAGCTTATATCAGCTTCTAATACTAGGAAGAAAAAGCTGGTATGTGCTTCTTTATTGCAACTTTTACATTACCTTCTATGGTTTTAGAATTTAAACTAAATAATCATAGCTTGATAAAGCTATCCTATAAGGGTTAATATTGTGAATGGAATCCACACAAATATCAAAGTCTTTTCATGGATTTTTTAATTCCTAAAAGCTAAAATTATTACAGGACTATCTCTTTCAGGCAGAATATTATTGAAGAGTTCAATTTTTCCTTTTCTTTAGGTTCAAACAGCAGTTAATGGCCTTAGAGAGTGCTCTAATATCAAAGCCAGAAATCTAAATGCTGAGTTCTCAAACATTCAAGGTTGCGCTAATTCTGTCTATGATGAATGGACAAGCTACATTGAAAGCATGGAAGCCCACCATATTGAGGATTCAACTAGACTGGAATTTTGGAAGAGTAGCCTAGAAGGACACATCAAATGCTGGTTGAGTTTTTTCCGATGACATACATTGACAAGACTTGTATTTTGCTTTTAGATTGTATACCTTGAGAAAGCTATTACATTTTTCATCTTAAATTTCAGCTTGGAAAAATCAAATTGGGTCGAAGATGGATGGAGAAATGCCCAAGAGTCTCTTCTCTGCCAACAAACAAGAAATATCAACTCAATTGATTACATTATGAAGTGAGATATCATTTTAGCTGAATCAATTATTAGCTGAGAACTTTTTTGTTTCATTTTTACCTCAATATCTTCAGGAGCGCAATGGAATCAAATGGAAAGATCAGCACTCAGTTTTCCTCCACAGTGACTTCCATACTAGAAGAAACAGCTATTTCCAAGAGAAATCTTATTTCTGCTATGGAAAGTATGTTGCCTGTGAACAGATAACAAGTTTTTTCTTCCTCTGATATTGCAAGAAAACATGATCGGGTCTTATTGCCAGAGACTCATACAGTTGAAATTGCTGCAGGTTTGCAGAAACTTGATCATAATGAATGTGAGCAGATTTATTCAATTATTCATCCTTGTGTTGAGGATATGAAACAAATGAAAGACAATCATTCCTCCGAAGTATCAGAAATAGCAGAAAATGCAGGAAAAATATTGACAGATGAGTACAAAGTAAAAGCTCAGAAAACTCTGCAAGTATAAATGAGATCTTTGGATAGTTAAAACTTTTCTCTTCATCATTCAAAAATATATTTCCACTTAGAAAATTTAGCGCCAACTCTTTCTCCTGTATCAAGGGCCACTAAAATAAGCAAGAATACCATTTCAATGGATTATCATTTATGGGAATTTCCATCGAGATCTTGAATAGGACATTAGTTCATTTCAAGTCCTTGACTCGAGTGTAGCTGGATGACAAGTTTATTTTCTTCGGTTTTCTAACAATAAATTAGAATTCTCCACCAGAAAAAAAATTACCAATTACTTGTCATCTGTTAATGAGAATCTTATTGTTTTACCAATCTTCACATGCTATCTTCAACTAATACCTTTTTTCGTCTTCCTATGAAATTTTATAGATATTCGAATGTGATACTAACATGCATCCTTTTTTGTTGCCGATACCTAGGTTGATGAACCATCAGGCTCAACTCCGATGAGGAAAAGAGTTAACGTGCCTAGTAGGGAATCTATCGAAAACCTAAGAACTCCTTTACTCGAGGAGTCACTCAAGTCATTTCAAGGCAACGGAATAGCAAAACAAGCTAACAGAAATGTAAATGCAACCAGAGGTACCTGAGGAATTTCAGTTGGACTCCAGATGTTCTTTCGAAGTAGGATAACCAATTTAGAGATTGATCGATCGAGATTTATAGATCTATTACTGGTAACCGGATGTACTGTTTTACTAAAAGAGAAAAGGCATGTCATCTTGTGAATTGGAGCCTCAGAAAATCAATGTTTCTTTATTTTCAAGTTTTCTAGTCATATTAAGATACATATAATTAGAAACATCATACTAATATGCACCACAAAAATTCAATATATCAGTACTCAACCATTATATTTGAAATTTCCACTTTGATTTAGGATAAACAAGGGTCTTGGAAATCAGAATTGATGTATTATATCTTCAATACCATCCCTAAACAGGTTGATGAACCATTTCAACTACAAACAAAGAACATCATGGCAAAAACTCACAAAAGTCATAGAGGTGCAAATGCATTAACCCATATGATGGTCATTAGATCGGTTCAGTCTAAGGCCTATGTAGCAATCTCCTCTTGGAACACTTTAAGCAACTCCTAACATAGCCGGCTGCAGTTTACACCAAATGCCTTCTAGTTCCAATGAATTTTCAGAAGTCTAATCTGCAGTGCTCAAATTTAAGAGTTCCTTTTTCTTAGCCCTCTTCCTACTCTTTACTGAGCATGTAGTTTCATACTGGAAATCTGTTTTTTGGTGGATGACCATCAAAATAGGCCCAAAGACCCATTTCTTCTGAAATGTTATGCAGTAATCACTTTCTTAGAGCAAGCGGTCCAAAGCTTCACTAACAGTTTAGTGAACTTCCATACCACAATAATTAACTGTGAGTCTAACCAAAGAGATCAATTTTGATTCCTATGCATCCAGGCAACCTAGGTGCTGCATCTCTTACCAAACATAGTAATTTGTCGGTAATTTGGGCTTGAGAATATGGTTATCACGGGCTTCCCCTTGTTTCTCCACCACGCACAAATAGCAGATTCCCAACCACCGGGGATGCATATGGGAAATCTCTATCAGGCATTGAGTACGTCAGAGCTGCTTTTCTGCATATATAAGCTCACTTCTTCACTACAAGGGAGCTAATGGATCTGAGAGTTACAGCTCGTGATTCTTTAAATCTTGCGCCTTAGTTGGTACACTGCGTCAATTCCTTAGGTCTAAGAAGATTACAAGTTTTATGGAAGTATCTCTTGGCCTATTTTTCAGCCAGTAAACAGAGAAATCAACAAATTTCACAAGACTTTTGCATGAAGGCTTGGCAGAGATTCTTCCTCAACATGGTGACCATTTACTGAGAAAGGAGTGAACTACTCACAAACTCAACCTCAGTCTGCAAACTTTCATGTGTTGTAAGAGACATGTCGGGCGTGCTCATAAATTCTAATGACCCCTTCAGAATCCTTTCTCGTTATCTTCTTGCTGGCTCCAAGATACTTCTCAAACACCAGGCTGTTATTTTCCGGGCGGGTAATCAGTGCAGTTTGAAGATCACAAAGAAGACGTATGCCTTGAAAATGAGGATGTACCAGTGATGCTAGGAATAATAACAGCGTACTGCTGCTTCTTGTGTCTACTCGTCAAAACAGTAGAGGTTCCTCAAATGAGGGATTCATTCACTCCTTAAAAGCAGTAGAGCCATCTTTCATAGTCATCTCTTTCTCTATTCCAAATTGGCAGCAATCTTCCATGGTATCTTCAGTTAATCTGCAATCTGGAACTCGAAATACATCTCTATATGAAACAACGGCAAATTGTACTTCGGAAACCGGCAGACAGCTATTTGCTGCTTCATTGTTTCTCTAGCCACCCCATTTTTGTGGGATTACACTAGGTATGTTGTTGTTGTCGATGATTGTCTCTCTAGTCAAGACAATGGACAATGCGAGAAGTGTGTATCCATTACTCATCTCGTCCAAATGTTTTACCCCCTAAAACTTAAATCTGAATGGGCAAATAATCATCATCTAGCATCTGTAGCCATAGTTCATCTAGCATGGAATATATTCTGTCCCTTTCGGGGTGCATAGAATCCTCAGCCAAGAAGACATGGATCCGGTCCTTGACTTCGATCCAGCTTTGACCTGGAACCTTTTTGACACCTTTTTGTCTCATCAGACCCCTCAGTGATGCAACATCCTTCCAACTGCCAGTAGAAGCAAAAATGTTACAGAGTAACACATGTGCTGCAGAATTCGAGGGATCAATCTCCAAGATTTTCTCTGCAGCTCGTTTGCCAACATCAAGATTGTTACGTGTCTTACAAGCAGCTAACAAAGTTTTCCACACCACAATATCAGGATCAAGTTCCATTTGATTGATAAAAGCTTCTGCTTCTTCTATGCAGCCAGCTCGGGCAAGCATGTCAACCACACAGCAACAATGCTCTTTAGTTGGTACAATACCAAACTCCGTTTCCATGGCTCTGAACAATTGCCAGCCTTCTTTTACTCGTCCAACATGGCTACAAGCAGTCAAAACACCGACAAAGGTAACTTGGTTTGGCTTGACAGCTAAATATCTCATCTTCTGGAAGAGATCCAGAGCTTCTTCTCCGTATCCAAACTGAGCATACCCCACTATTAAACTACTCCATGAGACCGCATCATGGTTCTTCATACTATCAAAGAGCTTTTTAGCGCTTGTCATATGTCCACATTTCACATACATGTCAATTAAAGCATTCATGACACAAATATCTTCACTTAGCCCATTTTTCATGGCGTAGCAACAAACCTGGTCTCCTACTTCCAACGAGGCTACTTTTCCAGAAGCCCCAAGCATATTAACTAATGTAATATGATCAGGCTTATTAGAAGAAAGAAGCATCATTTTAAATAATGAGAAGACTTCTCCAGAATCTCTCTGTTGTAGATAAGCGGTAAGAATGGCATTCCACGAGACTAAATCTGCCTTACAGTTTATCTCATTGAAAATTTTATGTGCATCCGGAAGATCTGAACAGTTAGCATACATTGAAAGTAATGTATTAGAGACGGAAATCTCTATATCAAAGCCACTCTTAATAACATAGCAGTGCACTTGCTTTCCTAGAAAGAGAGCAGATGGACTTACAAAGGCACAAAGTAAAGAACGAACTGTGACATCATCTGGGGTCAACCTCAAAGTTCTCATCTGAGAAAATAGACATATAGCTTCATCAGGATTACCTCCATATGCAAACCCCGCAATCAGAGCATTCCAGGATACGAGATCGGGATTTCCTATCTGGTAGAATGCAGTTCTTGCAGACCACAACCATCCACATCTGGCATACATGTCAGTAACAGCACAACCAGCAAAAGCATCAAAACTAAGCCCGAATTTTATACTTAAACCATGTATTTGTCTTCCATATTCAGCTCGTGCAAGACTTCTACAGGCATTAAAAACGCTACCAAAAACGAATTCATTCACTCTGTAAATTCCCTGACTAAGCATCTCTTTCAAGCAGGGCAGAGCTTCTAATTCATAACCAAGCTGTGAATATCCAGCAATCATTGAGCTCCACGAAATCAAATCCTTCGATTTAATACGCGAGAACACTGTCAATGCCTCGTTAACTTGACTAAACTTCGTATACATCGCGATCAGTGCATTCTGAGCAATAAGGTGGGAACCATGTTCCGATTTAATCACATGGCCATGCAACTGCTTCCCTAACTCCACTTGATTCATATTCGAGCACGCTTTGATTACGCTTCCAAATGTAAACTGGTCTGGTATAAGACCAAACTGTCGCATTTGAAAGTAAAGACTCAAAGCTTCATTCTCCTGACCATTTTGTGAGTACCCAGCAATTATAGAAGTCCAAGTTACCAAATTCCGTTCAAGCATTTCGTCAAACACCTTTCGAGCATCCTTCAACGACCCACATTTACCATACATATTCAACAAATGGTTATGAAAAATCATGTCTGGCTGATAATTCGATGCTAATACATGACTATGAATTTTCCTCGCATATTGCAGGGATCTAAGGGACGAACACGCGGATACTAGCTGTGCATACGTGCTTGGATACAAATTATAAGATGTGTTCCTTTCTAACAACTCGAATGCCTCTAAAGCTTGTTTAAATAACTTTTGCTTACACAGGAAAATTATATGATCATTACTTGACTGTTCATTCTTCAAAAAAGGCTGGATACTATGATTAACATAGTTCCGGATTGATCCTAACCATTTTATCATTGTGAAAGAATTTCCACATACATCAATCACGAACTAGTCGAAGTCATCTATATCCACTCCGCTTTATTTGGTTCTTCATGCCAATATTTTTCATATCTGCAAAAGTAAATACAAAATGAAAATATATCAATCACACAAGACAATTTGCATGTTTTACGTGAATCTGCTTTAAAAAAATGGTATTCAAGGGCGACTCAATAAAACTAGTAGCCTAAAATTCAAGTTTTTATAAAAAGCCTTAAATTTTTTAATAGAAATATATACAAAAAGTTAGTAGTATCATTTTTTTTCGTACTTATTGTTTAGAGTGTAGTATTACATCTGATAGTTATGTTATTATTG
This sequence comes from Lycium barbarum, assembly GCF_019175385.1. Classification (NCBI taxonomy): domain Eukaryota; kingdom Viridiplantae; phylum Streptophyta; class Magnoliopsida; order Solanales; family Solanaceae; genus Lycium; species Lycium barbarum. The sequence continues at coordinate 8,106,853 of NC_083339.1, read as the reverse complement.
ACAGGAACTTTATTTATTTGAGTAGTTTAATTCTAAGGTCTAATGTGTCACAACTTCTGAACTCACATGTGACTCTTAAGATTATATGAACTAAACTCAATTCATAGTTTGTATTCTACCATTTTGGCATTAACTGATAGTAATTTTTTTTTTTAGAAGGATAAAAGTTAATTTTATGAGCAGAGATTTTGTTGAGAGAGTGAGGAAGCTTACAATGAGATTCGCCGGATAAAGAGATGTGACGGAAATTGGCGGGCCAAATGTCTGTTAGGTTCCATCCCCCGAATTGTAATGGGTTATAAGGCATTTGGGCTGGTAATTTGAATTTGGAAAACTGGCCCATTCTGTATGAGCCCACTACTTTGTCCCCGTCACAACACACCCACCCCCCACCCCCCCGCCGCCCCCTCCCCACAACACACACATAAAGGTTTTGCCCTAACTTGAAGTGTCGCTCGTGGGGCGAGCAGGGTCAAAAGCTCAACACCAGTCACTCTATTTTGTGAATCAGCCCTCCAAAATTGCTCGTAGAGTGCCTTTACGGGACTAATATTTGTTTCTTGTTCCTGTTTATTTATAAGTATTTGTCAACGATATGCCCTTGCAATTGAAGTCGGCATATTGCAAACAAGGGCGAATTTATGTAGAAAAAAGGGTCACATGAATCCATGGTCACCCGACTAAACTCGGTATATTAAGTATGTAATTTTTAAAATATTTATAATATTTACTAAAAGAACACATGGTCAAACGAGACTGAGTGGAACACTGGTTAAGTCTAGGGTTTAATCCCATAAGTTCGCAGGGCTGAACCCTACTAAATGCATTTTTGCGTCTTTTTTGGAAAAAAAATTCTAAACAACCTTTAACGCTTTGCTCGCCAAGTTGATGTCATTATAAAACTATATATCTTATCATAAAAGCAACGGTGAACCCGTCTTTATTGAAATGCTGGATTCGCCTCTGATTGCAAGCTGCCAAAACAAGTTATGGCCCAAGTAAATAAAGAACTTGTGACAATATGATATGATTTGTGACTAATCCAACAGGATAACTAGGTTACATATAATATTGCGTCAATATATATTTGTCATGACTTGCATGTCACAAATTTCTTTATATTATAGCTTTGAGATCATGACGATCCAGTATGATTTGTGAATAATCTAAAATGATAGATATGTTAAATATAACATGAAGGTTATATCAATTTGTGATGATTTGCATCTCACTTTATGAAGCTTAATATTTTTGTTTCTTATTCTTTTTTATAGTTTTAAAATCATAACGAAGGTGTACGTTGAATATCACACGAAGTCATACTAGTCTGTCATGACTTGCGTGTCACAATTTAAAAAATAGATATATATTTTATTTTCTCTTATTTCTTTAAAAACTTTGAAATCACGTTGATATGTTGGTTAAATTTTTTATTAAATTTAAAAATGCTAGTATTTTATTTTGTGAGCCATCTGATATTTGATTTACATTATTAGTATCTAAGGAGCAAAGAAATGGGCTATTTCAAATCTCACACTACAGCGCCAAATCCAGTTAAAAACAGTACATTTTTTTTGCAGGGATTGCCCTTCTTTTGGGGTGGTCTTTAAATTTTGCCCATCCCTCATATTTGTGGTCTTTAAATTTTGCCTTTCGCTTGGATACCTGAGGTTCTGGGCTCGAACTCCCGCTCAGGCATAAAATAAAATAATAATTTTGCAAAGCAGAGCTGGGGGGAGTGTATGCCGGATCCAGCATAAAGTCCTTAAGGAAAAACTAAAGTTATGCCGGAGGGGGCATAACTTTTCCTCAAGGCATAGTTTAGTTATGCCTTATGGGGTAAAACTTTTCCTTATGGAACTATGTCTTATGGGGCAGACTTTTAATTAAGACATAACTAAAAGTATGGCCCATAAGGCAGGACTTTTTCTTAAGGTATAGACTTTGCCTTATAAGGCAAACTTTTAGTTATGCCTTAAGGAAAAATTTCGCCTAATGTGGCATACTATAAAAGTTTGTCCATTAAAAGTATGCCCCCACCGGCATAAACTTGTGAAAGAATTACCAAACTTATGCCGGACCCCGCATACTTATGCCTTATGGGCAGACTTGGCATAAGTATGTCGGGTTCGACATAACTTTGATAATTTCTTCACAAGTTTATGCGGGTGGGGGCATACTTTTAATGGACAAACTTTTATGCCAGACCCGACATAAACTTGTGAAGGAATTACCAAAGTTATGCCGGACCCGACATACTTATGCCAAGTCTGCCCATAAGGCATAACTATGCCGAGTCCGGCATAACTTTGGTAATTCCTTCACAAGTGTATGCCGATAAGGGCATAGCGAAATTTAAACTCTGTCTTGCGATTTTTTTTTTAAAATTTTGACTGTGTGGGATTTGAACCTGGAACCCATGAAATTTAGCCGAAAGACAAAATTTAAAAATTTTAAATATGAGGGGCAAAATTTAAAGACCACGGCCAATTCTGCGAATTGCCCAAAACAGTAAACTCTGATAATGGAGATCTCCGTGATTCAAGCAAATGAGGTTCATCAAAGTGGCTAACACCCTTCACAGACTCAAAAACTATATTAATATTGACTACTCAATATATGGCCATCTCTTACAACTATGCAAAGAACATCACCTTATTCGCCAAGGCAAATAGCTCCATGCTCGTCTTGTTATCTCCTCAACAATCCCCCAACAACTACCTTGCCTCAAAGCTCATCAATTTCTATTCAAAAACGAAACACCTCAAACAAGATCACCACGTGTTCGACGAAATACCCCAAAGAAATACATTTTCTTGAAATATGTCAATCAAACATGGGATGAATAATATCTAACTAAGTTTGTATCAAATTATTTTTTTAATCCTTCCAAACATATGACCCTTAACTTTATAACTCTCCCAGATTAGAAAATATACTGACTTTATTTTTCTTAATAAAATAAACAACAACAACAAAAAATCCAGCTTAATTTTACAAGTGGAAAAGGGTCGAATTTGCTCATGCACTCTCACAAATAAGCTATATTTGATATTCGTTATACTTTTTATATATTTGTCCTTTTCATCTAATTTTAGGATCATATTTGTCTCAGTATTCTATTTTCAGGCCATATTTACCTTCCTTCTGCTAATAATTCCTCTTGTAGGCGTTTATTTTCTTATGTGGCACGTACTTGAAATTTTTTGCCCGCCAACTCCAGTTGAAACCCATAGCCATGTTAGTTATGCCTGTAACTAAAAGCATCCTTAACAGACTCAAAAACTATAATAATATTGACTACTCATTATATGGCTATCTCTTACAACTATGCAAAGAACATCACCTTCTTCGCCAAGGCAAACAACTCCATGCTCGTCTTGTTCTTTCCTCAACAATCCCCAACAACTTCCTTGCTTCAAAGCTCATCAATTTCTACACAAAAACCAAACACTTAAAAGAAGCCCACCAGGTGTTCGACGAAATACCTGAGAGAAATACATTTTCTTGGAATGCCCTTTTAATTGGTTACTCTTCACAGAACTACCATGTAGAAACACTCAAGTTGTTTTCTTCATTTTTGTCTAAGAATTTTGATGTGAAACCTGATAATTTTACGGTTACTTGTGTGTTGAAAGCTGTTTCTGGTGTGCTGGGGGACTCTATTTTGGTTAAAATGATTCATTGTTATGTTGTTAAAAATGGGTTCGATTCGGATGTGTTTGTATCGAATGGTTTGATCACTTCTTATTCAAAGACGGGTGATATGGTATTGGCGAAAAGTGTGTTTGATGAGATTCCTGAAAGGGATATAGTGTCGTGGAATTCAATGATATCGGGTTATTCTCAATGTGGGTTTTACGACGAATGCAAAGGATTATTTAGAGAAATGATGAATTTAGAAGGGTTTAGACCTGATGGGGTCACAGTAGTGAGTGTTTTACAAGCTTGTGCACAGTCGAATGATCTTATTTTGGGAATGGAAATTCATCGTTATGTTATTGAAAACAAGATTGAAGTTGACATTTCAGTTTTTAACTCGATTATTGCTCTGTATTCTAAATGTGGTAGCTTAGACTATGCAAGAGAGCTTTTCGAAGAGATGAGTGAGCGGGATGAGATAACTTATGGTGCAATGATTTCAGGCTACATGATTTATGGATTTGTTGATAAAGCTATTAATATTTTTCGTGAAATGGAGAAACCATGCTTGAGTACTTGGAATGCTGTCATATCGGGTCTAGTTCAGAATAATCTCTACGAACAAGCTTTAGAGTTAGTTTGTGAGATGCAGTTATCAGGTGTCCAACCTAATGCCGTGACTCTCTCAAGTATTCTTCCGGGAATTTCGGAATTAGCATTTGCAAAAGGAGGGAAAGAAGTTCATGCCTATGCCATTAAGAGTGATTGTAATCAAAATATCTTTGTCGCGACTGGAGTTATTGATACCTATGCAAAACTGGGTTTTATACAATTAGCACGACGAGTTTTTGATCACACAAGAGATCGGAGTGTCATTATTTGGACGGCAATTATCTCAGCGTATGCTAACCACGGAGATGCCAAGGCTGCACTTGATCTAGTTAATGTGATGCTGAGTCATTGCATAAAGCCAGATTCTGTCACATTTACTGCTGTACTGGCAGCTTGTGCCCATTCTGGACTGGTTGAGGACGCTTGGAGAATTTTCGAGTTGTTGGCAAAGTATGGAATTCAGCCTTTGGATGAGCATTATGCTTGCATGGTGGGAGTTCTAAGTAGGGCAGGTAAGCTATCTGAAGCAGTTGATTTAATAGGAAAGATGCCAATTGAACCCAGTGCTAGGGTGTGGGGTGCACTCCTTAACGGGGCTTCGATTTATGGTGATGTTGAAGTTGGTAGATTTGCATGTAGTCGTTTGTTTGAAATAGAGCCTGAAAATACTGGAAACTATACCATCATGGCAAATTTATACTCAAAAGCTGGGAGGTGGGAAGAAGCTCAAGATCTTAGGAAGAACATGAAAAAATTTGCATTGAAGAAGATTACTGGTAGTAGTTGGATGGAAACATGTCAAGGCATAAAAAGCTTTAGAGCATCAGATGAATCAAATGAAGAGGCTGGAGAGGTTTATGGGGTATTGGAAAGATTGCTTGGTTCGATGAGGGATAATGGTTACGTGATGATGGATGAACTTAACGAGGAAACCGTGTGACAAAATCTGCTGCTATGAGTAGGAGGTTGCACTGAAGAAGCAGTTTCGTGGGCTTCATTATTCAGAAGAATTCGGTTCCTTGTCTTATCGTGAGGAAGTAGAAAGTCATTTAGCAAGCATTAGTACTCTTCCTGTGGTGATAGCATGATGCCATTCTGTGGGAACTGAAGACACGACATTTTAAGTGGTAAAAGTGCTCAAGAAAGAATTCAAATATGGTGTAACTAGAAAGCGAAGAGACATGTTAAGTCAGAGGGTATTTTGATGTAAACACATTTATGCTTCCCCTGGAACAATATTCGTCGTTTAGCTGATGAAATACTTTGGAGAGAGGATCATCAGCTTCTGGAAGTCCTTTTGGAGGTCTAGCACCAGATCTTCTGGTATATTGGTAACATGACATACTATACACATTGAATAATAACTTCCTTTCTTAATGGGCTTTGACACTTTCATCTTGTACATACTTGTCCCCTGATTTCTTTTTTAACGAAGTATCACAGACAGAAACAAGAAGGGGAGCCTTGGCGTAACTGGTAAAGTTGCTGCCATGTGACCAGGAGGTCACGGGTTCGAGCCGTGGAAACAGCCTCTTGCAGAAATGCAAGGTAAGGCTGCGTACAATAGACCCTTGTGGTCCGGCCCTTCCCCGGACCCCGCGCATAGCGGCAGCTTAGTGCACCAGGCTGCCCTTTTTATCACAGACAGAAACAAGTATAAAGTAGTATGAACTCCAATTTCTGTGACGATTTTTCTATGTGCCCAAGAAATATGCGATCCTACTACTGCTAGGTAAATAGGGGACAATTTTGAAGCCAGGAGCATCATCTACTGCCTTTGTGTGAGTTAGTCCATGATTCCGTTAGTATGATCACAAGTAATGTTAGTTCACCATTATCAGAAATTTCGTTCACCATTATCAGAAATTTCGTTATAATGCATGTGGAATGTTCTTTCCTTATTATTTTTTTTTTCTTTGAGGGGTGGGGAGGTTGTTACAATCTATGTTTCTTCAGTCGTATGGAGTTTTGTCATGTTGAAAATATAATAAGTATGCTCATGATTCACTGATCTTGGACAGTTAAAATTACACAACTTGCTTGACTTTTGTTTATACTACTCGAGTATGTGAACTTGATTATCCTTCAAGAATCTCACATAGGGAAATTCTTTATTGCAGTTGCTGCACCGCCATGCCCATCCCCAAGAATTCTAATCATTCATCCAAGTGGCTGATGCTTTCATACCTGATGCATCACATAGTTCGTGATCCAAAGCCGCTGTCTTCTTGCAACCTAGCAAGTATAATGATCTCAGTTATTGATGCTGAGAATGTTTCACAAGTTGTCAAGTTCTATTTACCATTGTTTATCACAAGAAGGTGCACAAAGTCCAAAAAAGCAGCCGTGAGTGATGAAAAGGGAAGTGACAAGAGCCCTTGATAAGTGCAGGCTACAGTGGGGAATAACTTGCACCAAACTAAATTATTATGGCTTTGTTTGTAGGGCCAAAGGGTGTACATATTTTCCATGAATGGGTCAAATGATATTTTTGCTCTTCTGCTTGTTCTTTTTCACCATGTTGTTAAACAGAGATAATGAAAAGAAAGGAATAATTGAAATTGTTTAAACTGGACACATGCTTCTGGACAAAGGCCAATACTCCAGCCATTCCCTTCCATTCTACTCTACCTAACTCATCTCCCTAGGCTTTTTCCAAAACCACACCTTTGTCCCCCATACATTCACTTAATAATGCATCTTTCATTTGTTTTATAATTGTGGTGTCCGATCCACTCTGAGTGCATCTCGACTAATTTCGCGGAGTATTTGGTAGGTTCCGCCAGCACAGGTACGAGAGTAACTATGTCCACCAAGACTTGGACAGATGAGAATATAATTTTCTCGGCCTTTTGGCTAAGATCAAGTGTAGTTTCTGTTCTTATCAGTTTAATAATGCATCTTTGATTTCTAACCAATTTTTTTTAGCTTTCTGCATCCTGTCCCATAATATGACTGGAAACGTCAAGTCTTTGTTGTACTACGAAAATACCATTATGATACCATTTATATTTTCACTGCACCTGAATAGATCAGAATGAATATAGAGGTCTATATAGCTGATCTCGACCAGTTATTTATCGAGGCATAATTGGTTGATTGATAGATTACATATTTCTTGTGAAAATGACAATATTGGTGTAAAGCAAACTAATTCTGATATTTAAGTAGAGAAGGATAGACGTGCGGCCCCATCATTCTCGAGTTTAGGAGGCTGTGGTTGACCCATAAGGCGGATTTCACCGACATAAAAAAAAAAGGGGGGGAGGGGGGTGGTAAAAATGAATTACCAGTACTACTTCCTCGATAAAAAAGAAAAGTTGAAAGCTACTACTTTTTTATTTCTTCAGAAAATTAGTACTACTAGATTTTCAATTGATTGTGTGAAGCCCACTGGCTGTGTTTGCTCTATTTTAGTCTAAAGGTGATTGCACCACTATAGATACCAATCCATGCTCCTCTTTTCTCTTTTGCCTTTACTTTTTCCTTTTCTATAGAACTCTTTGCTTTGTCTTTGTTGCTTTAGTTAAAAGTTTACAAGAACCTTAGAACAACTTTTGTTAGTTGATTTCCATCATTGCAAAATTTGTCTGACACTTATTATTATTCTTTCTTTTGTGCTGGTTGCCACAAATTATCAAGAAATTTACTCCCTCCCAAAAAAGAATGATTGCTATAGAGGAAGAGGGTCGGAGTCTTTTAATTTCTGGAGTGACAATAAACACTCATTCTTTAGTTATTTTGGACTAATATTTATATATTTAAGAACTACATAAGCAATATTATGACTTAACGTTGCAAGAATAATATCTGAAATTATATCTCAAATAATTAGGATCCCTTATACTATAGGAACATCATGATGATAATATATTAATCAATATTATCTCAATTCCAAACTAGCTAGCATCGTTTATATAATTTTGCTAATACACGCAAAAGAATTATCATAAATATATTATTATTATTATTATCATTATTTTTATTATTATTACTTTCGCCACTTATCCTCTATCTAAACTAGAAGGCTGATATATTTTTCGAAATTTACACATGCTAAGTTACCATATGATAACACGTTAAAAACATTGATAATATTAATTTCAGTTAGATCTAGGAGAGTGGCGAAGTTAAAATTTTCACTAAGGGGTGTCAAAATATAAAGAAGTAAATTCACGGAGAAGCCAAGGAGTGTAAATATGTATTATATATACATAAAAATAAAAAATTTACCTAGCTACACAGTGTAATTTTCCGACGAAGGGGTGACACCCCTCAACTACATGTGGCTCTATCACTGATCTAGGATGTTAATCAATAGGTAAATAGAGTAAATATTTATTTGCAACGGTGTTTACATCAAATTAATAAAGTTAATTTTAAAAGTTAAAAAATAATGTTAAAGTATAATATCTTAATCATGATTTAATGATAAATATGTACATAAAAGATATATTAACCGCAAGGGTGGCTGAGGTGGTTCAGCAAGTGGTTTTCCACGTGAGAGACCTGAGATCAATTTCACTGCCCAACAACCTTCTCAGTTTGAGCTTGTCGCACGAAGCTGTTTGTGGGCTATTGCACTAGGAGCGATTTACAAATAAAAAAAGACATATATCTTTTATTCATTGGTTTGGTATAATACCTGATGCGGATAATGTTTTATGAGCTAATGATAAAAAATGCACGTGAACTGTCACTTTTTGCGAGTTCCACACCCCAAATATCAGTTGTTCCTTTTTTCTACCTAAATTTTCATTATCTATATGTGCGTTGATACATAGCAGTGATAGTTCAGGTAGAAAAAAAAATAACAACTGATAGTTCGGATGCGTTTTTTACTATTATCTATTTTTTTTTTATCTATAAAGAATGTTATGGGTGATTTAGCAGATCCCTATAAAGCCACACGTTCCAAAACCTCTCAATTTTCCCACCAAAGCACATGATCTCCCATAATGGAAAAATTAGATCATCAAAGTCCCTCAGAAATAACCATAATCATGTCTACACTTTCCACCTTCACTTCTCATCAACTTTCAGATCTAACCCTTTACATCTCCGCCCTCCACCACCGCCATCACAGCCGTATTTTCTCTCTCCTCTCTTCTCCCACCCTATTTTCTCTCACCTTACACCACCTTCACTCTCTCTCTCTACAACAAAAATCACTCCTTATAGCCAAACACCTATTATCTAAACTAGCAATATTCACTCATTTCATGCATAATAATACAATCTTGCCACCACCATCAACCACCTCCATGAAACTCCGGGAATTAGACGCCGTTCTCCTCCTCCTCCTGCTCTGTGAACTCCGCCAACATGATCCGGAAGCACTCAATCTCCCTCCATCAAGGTACGCGTTAGATAGTTTGTAATACATAAACAAATAAAATAACAGGAATTAGTGACAGACAACTCCTATCACTAACATAATCCGGAAGCACTCAATCTCCCTCCATCAAGGTACGTGTTAGATAGTTTGTAATACAAATATTAAAAATATAACATAAATTAGCAACAGACAAATCCTATAGCTAAACAACAAAAAATTGCCCTAATCCTATTTAAGATGGATTAGCTAGTCATGAATTGTAAATAGATCTTGTGTTAGCTATATAGACTATTCAGCGACGGATATTAACGACGGATTTGGTAGTTAATTCATGGTTTTTTTTTGTGATAGTGATATGAAGTGAAATCATCCTATATCTAAGACCAGAATGAGTTTGAAGGCTTTATTTGAAACTTGATCAATTCAAATGTAAATGTACATTTTATTTTCATTAATAATGAAATAAGCTATAGACTATTCTGAATAATTTTCTTTCAACTCTGTGAATTCATGCCTTGTTTGAGAAAATGGTTAAGTTAATTTTGTAGTGCACGAACTCAATCGTCCATATATATTTTTGAAATAGTATACAAGCAATAATATCTCTTTTAAGGACAATGATTTTTTCACGCTTCAATATCTTTATTGATTATATTTTTGTTCTTAACACAGGTGGCGCCTTGTTCTTTGTCAATACATAGCCAAGGATGCACTAAAATTCTCTAGCATTAGGGGTTCCAACAGAGAAGTCATAATGAAGTTTATTGAGCTGCTAGCAAAGTACAAGAACTTTGTCAATGCCATGACTCATGCAGGTATATAGTGGCATATAGATGTTAAAAGATAGATTCATTTCGATTCATAATATTTTATTCAGTTTAAATTATATACATTGCCAGAAATTTTATATTCTTAGATCATCTTTACCTATTGTAATAGGTAATCTGTCTTACTTTCAACATTACAACTAAGGAGGCTTGCTTGTGTTTTTTGGGTGACATGATGTGTAAAAAGATAATCTTGATTGAATTGCATATAGAAAAAAAAAACAAACCACTTCTATTCCCGAAGCTGAGGTATATGAAGTACGGCTTTTTGGTCCCTTTCGTCCTGTGGTTAAAATATCGTATTTTCATGTGGAAGACATGGGCTCAATTCTCAAAAGGGATACGTATTCATTCTTGGTGTATTGATTGATGAGTGATTACTCGCTATCTGGCTGGAAAAGATGATCTAGAAGCCCTATTTTTAAAATTAACTATCCAATGTGCAAATATTGAAAATTATTATAAATAATGAATCCATAAAGATTAAATCTTGAATTTTCTTTTGCTGCTAATGCAGGTCATGGTGCCGGAGGGAAAGATAGGAAGGAGGTCGCGACGTCGGTGGCGGTAGTGGTGGCGTTGCCGTCAGTGGAAGTGAGCGGCGACGACGGAGGAAGGGAATGTGTTATATGCAAAGAAGAGATGAAAGAAGGAAGAGATGTTTGTAAGTTGCCATGTCATCACATGTTTCATTGGATATGTATATTGCCATGGTTGAAGAAGAGGAACACGTGTCCATGTTGCCGGTTTCAGCTACCGTCCGATGATATTTTCGCCGAGATCCGACGGTTGTGGGAGGTTGTGGCCAAGATGAGTGATAGTGCAAAGTTTGTAGGAAATTGTTAATTTCTAATCAATAGCCAAGAGTAAAGAAGTCTTATAGAATAAGCGCAATATAGTTACTTATGGTTTTTTTTCTTCAAATTATATTGCACTCTACGTTTATCATTTGTTAATCAATATATATTACAGGTATACCTCAAGTTCCAAATTGGTTGAGAATTTATTTTAGTGATGAAAAAGTGTTTGGCTAAGCCTATAATCTGGTTAAACTAGCCTATAAAGATTTTTTAAAATTTATCTACGCGTTTGATAAACATAACATTAAAATTACTTTTAAGTGAAGTACTTATAAATCTAAATCAACCAAAACTTATAAGTGGATCACTTCTAACTTAAATTTTTACTGCTTGTAAGTACTTTTGGTTTGATAAAAGATTTTACCATCTTATTCCTAATATCTTTTGTAATTTCCAAGATACTCTTCCAATAATATAACTTTTATATATATATATTTCCATCATTCGTCCTTTGTTTGTAAAAACTACAGTCAAATCTTTCTATAACATCATCGGGTTCGAAAATTTTTGGCTGTTATAGTGAATGGTTGTTATACATCTATAACAGCATTGACATTTAAATAATATTCCGCTGTTATAGGTAAAAAAGATGCGTAAAATCTATTTTTTTTTCTAATTGTCAAATCCTAAGCTTAATCACACTTTGTATAACGAAAAAAATATTTTAATGGAGGAAATACATATGCATATAATATTTTTTGCTATAAATAATGTATTAAAGTATCAAAATATTTGGTCAAAATCTTTACACCTATTATTGGTAATCATAGATATTCTATTATGTAAAGTTGGTTAATTATTATTTTACCTAAAAAAGAAGATAGCTGCTATGGGGGGAGGGGGGAATTTTACAAAAAAACGTACTGTTATAAAGATAATTGTTGCCATTATAAGTAAAAAACTGTTATAAAAAGGTAGTTATAAAGAGATGAATATATATAAGGATGCTGTTATAGAAATGTCCGACTGTACTACTACTTTTTTTTAAAAAATATCTTCAAGACATTTCAGTCATTTTCATTAAGAAAAGTACGCCCAATTTTATTCATTTGTGAATAGCATTAAAGATTTAGAGATCTTGACTTTATGTCATATTCAAGATTGTTAATAGCTCAAAACTGTTAAAGTAATACAAATGATCTTTTTAGGCTGATATACTTAAATGAATTTCTACATTATTTGTGAGTGTTTTATTCGTGAATGGGCCGGTTATTAAGGGGTGGGTTCTGGGTTCAAAAATGGAAAAGTCACACAAATACAATTTTTTTAAATGATAATTAAAAAGATTACAATTACTTTCAAAAAATTTACATGAATACAACTTATTCAAAATTTTAACTTCTTAATTACAAAAATACAATTTTTTACATTGCTAAAATATTAATAATACTTAATTTTTAGAGTTACTACCATTAATGCATATCCACTTTTTACTTTCCCTTTCTTTCAAAATCACTAGAATTTAATTTTCCAAATAAACGTAAGAAAATCAACTTCAAATCCCATATTCCATCTACAGTTTTAAAAAAAAAAAAATCCTTTCGTTTCCCCCTTTTTATTATTTTTATGTATATTAACTAGTATATACTATACATAAGAAATTATTTTATATATAGTATATACTAGTTAATATACATAAAAAATAATATTATATATTGTTACACCCCGCACTTTCAGAGCATGAGCATGTCACGTACATCACCGTAGTAATGGAGTAGCGGAGACGTCCTATGATGTTTTGGAAGGTACAAGCCATGGGAAGTATGTAACAATGAAGTAAAGGATGAATTAGGATCTCGTAAGTCGTAATCGGGAAAGACTATTTTGAAACACAAGAACATGGCCATTATCAGGTATAATAAATGATAAATATCATGTATGGAGAGTTTCAGAAGATTTCGAGATCAAGCAAATTCAAGAAAATAAGTTTGACGAAAATTTGAGAAATGTTGGACAGATTTTTTTAGTCAACTTTGGAGGGGTATATCTCCATGTATATTAGGAGTTTTAAGGTGAAACAAAAGCCTAAAATGAAGTTCGTCGAATCTAGTTTCTAACGCAACAAACCGCTCATCGATAGGACATCAGAGTAGAGAATTATGAACGTTACAAACTGAGCTGTCAACGCAGAAACAGGGCTGCTACAGTACTGCCGACCCAACTCACTATAAAAGGGGTTAAAACCCCATTTTTCTTCATCAAAAACCTCTCAAAATTTTCAGAAAATTCAGCAGCAAAAAAGGCTCTTAAATCTCACATAAAAGTGAGGATCTTGAGCAAGATTCAAGCTACGGAATACTAATCGAAGTCCGGACAACGTGTAGGCGCGATTATAATTTCAATTTGTGTGGAGTTAGCTTGGGAACAAGTAGATATGGAAGATATTGCTACCTTAGTAAAAATAAGGTATGAATCATTGAATCTTTTCTTTATCAACATTGATTAAGGAATAATTGCAAGAATAAGAGTTATAGCTGTTGTGTTGGTGTTGTTGGCTTATGGATTGAGGGTTGAATAGAATTTGGATGAAAATACATATATTTATCTTGTATGATGTTGGTATTGTTGTTGTTGATTGGTTGTTGATATTATGATTTCGGGCTAGGCATATAAACAGGGGAGATGCTGTCCAAATTTCGACAGAATCTAAAAGGATTTTAATTAAGGGCTTAAGACGAGCGTATGATGATGATCCTAACAATAGTATAAATGGTTGTATATGTAGATTACGAGACTACGAATAATCTTAAGTGAATTTCAAGACAAGAAGTAAGTTGGAAGTCGAGAAATTATTTTCCAAGTATGTTAAGGTTCGTCCCTCTCTTTCAAAGGCATGATTCCTATGTTACGATTTCATAAGTGCTTCCATAACTTCTTTGGTTTCAAGAATTAGAAGTCTATGATTCCAATGCATGATTCCTTCCCGATAACCCATAAATGTTTTCCAAAATGTCCGTGTTCTTCCAAAACAGAGGTTTATGATTTGTAAGCTCTTATGACATCGATGATGGACATGTTTTTATCATGACGACAATGATGCCAAATATGAGAACATCTTCTATGATGACTATGATGAGAATGATTCCATGTTTATAGGTTCCAAGTTATGATTTCAATGACGATATAAGAATGTTGGGCTATTTCTTGATTTCTCAATTTTATTCATGGATGATAACTATTTTTTTTTTTTAAGATTCCAAAGTATATGAATTGACGCCTTATGAGATTTATGATTTTATTCTATGTTTCTCTTGATGCTATTTTTCATTGATAGTCTCACCTTATAATAATTGTTCCTTCAAGGTGGGATAAACGATGATGATTGCTCCATAACATAAATCGGAGGTTACCAACCTTACGTCACTCCGATAGAGTCGTAGCTTTTATTTGGCTCTCATGCATGCTTTATATATATGTATGTATTTTCTCACACCGCGCCGCTTTATAGTCGGCCGGGCATGACACGTAGATGTGCACACCACTGCAGTGGGCATGTTACGATATTGCCCCGGACGCGGGCTAATGATGATAACACCGAGCCTTAATGGCCGGGCATGATACTATATATATGACACTGAGCCTTAATGGCCGGGCATGGTACTATGTATATGTATAGAAATGTTTTTTTTAAAAGGCTAAGCATGCATGACATCCGCCTTATGAGGCATTCAGATGTACAGGTTATCTCTCTCTTATTCCATGTTACCTTTCATATTTATATTATGGTGTTATTCATGCCTTACATACTCAGTACATTATTCGTACTGACGTCCCTTCTTGTGGACGCTGGGTTTCATGTCACGCAGGTGTATACAGATGAGTAGGGGATATTGCCAGAAGATATTCCAACGGGATTGGCGAGCTCCATTTCCTTCCGGAGTGTTGACGAGTCAGAGTATCTATGTTATGGTATATTGATTTATGTTAGAGACTTTGCAGACAGAGTCACGTATTTAGCATGTCAGTCTGGCAAGCGGCTCTGCAAGTCGATGTATCATTATGCATTATGTTACAAATTTCATATGATTACAACTTTTACTTGATTTGAGAAAGACGAAAAGAATGTTTGCTTTTGAAAAGTTTTCATTATGCATTTCATTTCGTGATTTAAGAGTCCAGTGAAATTATGAATATAACGAGAACCAGCGGGTTCGCTCGGCTCTAAGTAAAGGGTCGGGTTCCCATCATGCCCTATCAAGATTGGGGTGTGACATATATAGTATATAATAGTGAAATATACGTAATATATAAGTACAAGAATATATATACTTGTTCAAGGAATTGTATAATATATATCATATAAACAATAGTATACTATTTTATGGATTAAAATGCTAGCTGAGTATATTGGGATGTTTAGAAAAGTAATTAATGTGTTCTGATATGTATTTAATTTAGTTATCACTAATATAGGAAACTCCTTATTATTAGCCTTTTATTCGTAGCAACATTTTTTATTTATGGTATAAAATCATACATATACCCTAAATATAGAGTATATATTGTAGATTATGTAATTTAATTAATAGTTGTAGATTACGAAATATTTTACTTATTTACTTGTATTTGTGTAACTTCCCCTTTAAAAATTGTTTAGCCTATATTATGTCCAAAATGTTTTAGGATAACGATTTCTGCAAACTTACGAAATACTAGAAAATATATTTCATACCAAACGTAACACACTCATAAACTCCAAAAGTTCAATGCCTTCCCCGATTGCGTCTACCAGCAAATATTAGAGATCTCTGGTAGCTGAATGCAACGCCTCAAACACTCTGGTTTCCTTCTGTTTGGCTTAAGTGAAATATTGAGAAGCCGAGAAGGAGACAAAAGGGCTTAGTATAGAAATTTCAACCTCAACAGCGGCCGACTATACAAAGGCATTCCATTTTCCCATGTTTCAAATCTGGAACTAGCTCTTATCTTGAGAAATCAAAAAGCCAAATCTTGCCTAAAATCTCCCCATAGTTTATGGCAAATGTTGGTTGAGTGGATCCGGTTCCAGAGGTGGAGCTACCGTATGACATACAGGTTCATGTAATCCAGTAGTTTTTGCTAAGACATGGTATATATATTAAAAATTGCACTAAATATTCATAAATATGAACCAATTATTATTATATATTTACTTGAGATTTATGAAGGAATTTATAAACTTTAAATTCTAAATCTACCTATTATAATGTCAGTGTAACATGGGCACGGCTACAGACTGCCTACAGCAGCAAAAGTGCCAAGTTCGAGCAACTTAGGTTGCGTACAGCCGGGAAAAAGATACGCCTACCATGCATTCAAAATAATTACCGTGGTAATAAATTGATTTTATCTTCGAGATTATACTTCTTTTTTTTTTTTTGGCAATTAAAAGCAACTTATTAATTACCAAGGATCATTACGAAACCAAAGTGGAAAAAACTATTCCACCCTTCTCATAAGTAACAACAAAGTAAATAAAACCTGTTAGGCCAAAATTATAAAAAGAACTAACTTCACAATTATACTTTTTGTAATTAAACATGCCCATAGTAGTTCAGCACTATCACTAAGTATTCCAATGAATAATTTCCTGGAATGTATCAGTACAATCAAATGTCAGTTTTTTAAATATAAGGAAGGGAGGAAATAAGACAATTTATGCTGATGAAGTGAAAGAAACCGGAAAAGAAAATTTGATGTTTTTCAATGTTAATTTCCCCATATGGTGCTCTTGATTTCTCCCCTGTGAGAGATTCAGAACCGCGCGTTTTCAAGCCTGAGGTTGCGCCCATTGCACACGAGGTCCTAGTTCTGGAATTAGAACAACCTCCCCTTCCTGATATGCAAAGGAGGGTAGAGCTTCAACAACGATGTCACACTATTTCATCAGGTAGGAACGAGGCCAGGCACCTTCCGAACTTGGTAGATTATAATTATGTTCAGATTCTAAGGACTAGTTAATCAAATCGCGGTATTCTTTTGTTGTTCTTTGAATAAGCTATAATTGATTGTACAATCTCTGTTCCTTCAGTCCATAGTAGAGTGCCAAATTAGTGGCAACCTTCCTTTCTTAGGTGCAATTGAAACTAATATGAAGAGTCTCACCCTCAGGGCCGGAGATTAGGGTGGTTGCGTTTCACGTGAACTCAACAGCTTTTGCCAGACCTTATATATATATATATAGAGAAATCTACTAAATCTCTATATATATCTGACTGTAAACTCAATTATTATAGTATTAACTTGAGATCACTGTAAATACATATAAATTTTAAATTCTGGATCCGCCTCTGCTCATCTTGAAGAAAGCAACGAGACCTGTTCCAAGCCTGCTGAAGAGAGGAGGCAAATTGAGTCAGTTGTATCCAGTGAGTTCCGCGAAAATTCAAAGCAAGTTGACCGTATGAATTTTATTTTTATCAAGTACTTTCATCGTTGTGGTAAGAAACGACTTGATCAGCTCAAAAGCCCTGATCCGGATGGATTGTCGTCATTAAGTGTTGATTCTCCATGAACAAGAGACTCATCCTCCTAGATTTTGTACGAAAACCGCTCATTTTCAACAAGGTCGAAAAGATTGAAAAAAATCAGTCATTCACAATCATTGATGACGGATTCTTCAAAAAGTTAAGAATTAGTAATCTTTTTTTTTTTTTTTTTTTAAATTGAAACTGGAATTGGGTTGATTCTATCATCTCTTTTGCTGGGATTAGCATAGGGTGTTTGAACGCCAAATGTTTTATACAAACTCAATAGTAGGATTTAGAAACATTTGTATGGTGTTAACAATGTTTATAATTTACCATTAGCTAGAGCAAGATCCATTCTTTCTTTTCATTCTACTAACAGGAGCGGAGCTAGGACTTTTGACAAGGAAATTCAAAAAGGTAAAGAGAAAATCTCTAGCAAGAGTCGAACCCGCAATAATGGGCTAAACATTATGCCCTTCGGCTGCTAAGATAAGGTTCATATTGTCTTAAGGAGATTCAAAACTTATTATTTATACATAACTAAACAAATTAACCTTATATATACCGTGTAATTTCCGAATTTTCCGACGAACCCCCTCGCACCCTTGTAATTTCGCCCCTGCTACAAAGAGATCCACTATAGATCAGAAAATGTTAAAGAAACAGCAAGATCTCGAGAATCGCAATTGCTATAATTAGAGCAATTTAATGACTGGAAAATGGTCCTCATCATCTGGGAAAAAGAGATTGGCATTTTGTTTTGGCTCTCTTCAATATGGAGCTTGATTTCCAGTAGTTTATGAGTTGAGAGCATGTACATCATTGATAAATTCATTTGCTGCTTGGTCCTGTGGAAGTTTACATGAACACTTATGTTGCATGACATAATGATCAAAAGATTTTAATCTTAGATGGCAATTACCTTTTCTGTAACTGAAATCAACAGAGCAGGATTTTGAAGCTTATGGGTTCCGGGTTTAAACTTTTTTAAAGTATTGTGTTCTAAATTAAAATTTTGTAAATAATAAATGAAATATTAAGACAAATACAGTGATTAGACCAAAGTTAATAGATTTGACCGAACTTGTATCTTGATCTGTAGCTCTGCCTCTGCTAAAATGCAAGCCCTGTTTGATACGGTGTAAAAGTTCTTCAAGAAAATCTTACACTTACGTTGCGGACTATGTTGCTCAGACCCTCTAAAAATGTTGTTGCACCCTGTCAGATCATAAAAAAATACATATCAATTTGAAGAATTCGGCACACTCAATCGATATTTTTGTAAAATCCGATCAACATAGGTTAATGGTAAGGACTTTTTGACATGATTTGAGGAAAAGCAAAAAATGGATACAAGATTAGCAAGACCCAAATATGCATACGGGGTAAAAGTCTCATTATTTTAGACCATTTAACTGCTAAGGTTTGCCCTGATTTTCTTACTATATTGCATTTTACCATTTCATGAAGGAAGCGCAAAGAGTTTACCATATTTGGTATTACTTTTCCCAAAAGGAAAATTTTAATATTTCATAATTGGGTAACCTCTTTCTCGGAGAAAAAGGTTTTGAACCTTTATAAATTGAAGAATCTTCTCATACAGCACAACACAGTAGCATCCACAATGTAGTCTCTAAAGGAGTCTCGTTTAGGGGAAAATGTCTCTCTCAATAGTTTTTATGCTTTCTTTTATATTAGTTTTTTATGTAGGTCAATTGAACAAATAATATCAAAGTATTATGCGTCTTAGTATAGTTTTCTTTGCGGTTTGATTTATCGTTGTTTAAGATTTGCAATTATTTTGTTCGCTTTCGCATGGTGCGATGTTATTTCGATCCCAACAAGTGGTATCAAAGCCTATGGTTCAACGAAGTTGAAGACAGGTTCAAGGCAGGTTTAAATCAAGAGCAACCAATTTGGCGATAATGAAGAATTTTTCAAAAAAAAAACAAAAAAAAAAAGAGTCTGAAGTGCTACATGTGGAGACAAAGTTTCAACCATATTTTCAACATTCCTACTGCTGCTGCATCTTTAAAAATAAAAATAAAATATTTTTTAAACCACTTTTAACCCACAATACTTTTAACATGTTTTTAACCATGACAAGTAGCAGTGATGAAAATTATGTGAAGAAGACGGATCAAACTTATCAAGAAAATCCAAGCCAAAAGGGGAGATTTGTTAGGGTTTTGCTCAGATTTTCTTACCATATTTTGAATTTACCTTTTCTTTCAATAGTTTTTATGCTTTCTTTTATATTAATTTTTTTATGTATGTCAATTGACCAAATAATATCAAAATATTATGTGTCTTAATATAGTTTTCTTTGTTGTCTAATTTATCATTGTTTAAGATTTACAATTATTAGCTTTTGCATGATGCCCTGATTATTTCGATCGAACACTAACAAGCCTCGTTTAAGCTTCATCTTGTTATTTCCTTTTTCTACCGTGAAAGTACTTAATAATCATAATGCAAGGATACATGTACTCATGTACATTGGTGCACAAAATCAATCAGAGTTGTATAAAGTGATTACTTAGAGTGCAATTTTAAACTACTTTCAGACAATAATTACTTCCAACCTAGAAAGTAAATTCGAGGAAAATTAGAAACATACAAAGTAGTAAAAAGTTAAATTGGAGATAAACTTTTTTTTTTTTTTATAATCCATGAGCATAAAAAATATACTTTTAGATATCTATGTCTGTATATTGAAGATTTGTCCTGGTTCTGTCGGCAAGTTTGTATACCTAAAGTGAGAGAAGGCTAACACGAGCAAAGAGTGAAGCCAAAAAAGGAAAGGGACAAATGCAACGTAAATCGTGTGGACAAATCTAACCAAAATTTTAAGAATCTTTGTACTATTAACCCAAAAAAAGTTAGTATCCTTCTTCTTTCTCGTCAATGGACTCCTGATTCATACGAAGAGTGCGGTTTATTCGAGGAATTCCTATTTCTCCTTTTATTTTTGAGATGTTTGAATAAATTCCTTGGACATATAGAAGAGAAATATTATTTTTACGTGGACTAAGACAAAAATTTTACTTGTTCAATAACAATTACAATGAAGTAAGGTCAGGAACAACAAATATCTTTTGATAAACAAATCTATTTTACAAGCCCGTTATTACGAGTAGTTTTTTTACAAAAGATCAAACCAATGACATATATAATACTTGAATTCCGCTCAAAATCTAAACATGAGATGGGACAACGAAGTGACTAAATTAAAAAAAAAAAAAAAGGCTTTAAACATTAGAGCAAATAAAATGGTTTTCTTACCTAATAGTTTACCTAATTATCTAGAAATCAAGTTAGTGCATCATATCAAGTTTTGAAGATGAGCTTTATTCCAAACGTACATGTGCAGGGACCATTTGCTTGTATATCATTCAACTAACTCGTACTATGAATTTTATGAATCGTCTCGTTTTAAATTATTGAAATCTTTAAAGTGATGAGAAGTTATTTATTTATTAGTTAACGTTTATAATATGAAGCTGACATGCGAGCCTAATTTTCTGAGGTGAAAACCATTATTTCCTTTTAATTTAGTAAACAACCTTTTATTTTCTATTTAAAAAGTAAACACCTTTGTCATCAGGCCTTGTCAAGCCTTATATGGTTTCAGATTTTACAATTACATTACTTTTTAAATGTTTGAATTTTTAAAAGTAGGAAGAGAATTTGTCAATGTTGCATTAATGAGAAGTTAAAGTGTGCTAGCACTGCAACTTTAATGTGAAGTTATTAACAGAAAGAGACAATTTATGGTGGGGCAACTGACTCTGGAGTTTTCTTTTCTCTATAACAGTAATGATTTCAAACTGAACATTTCTTTCTTTTTTGAATAAACAGAAATTTGCACCTCAAAAGTTATTTAAAAAGAAAAATCGTGTTTCCTACTATTCTTGTGTCTCAATTTATGTAAAATATTTTATTTTAAAAAAATACTCTATTATATTTAATAGAAATAATTTAATTTTTTCATTTTTTCTTAAATAATCTATAGTTACGTGAATAATTATGATTTATTTTAGATCACAAATTTTAAAACTCTTTCATTTTTTTCTAAAATTTTGTACACTTAAACAAGTTACATAACTTGAGTTGGAGGAATATAGCTCTAATAAATCCCTATCTTTTCTCACTTCTCAGTGACCCTGTGATTATCTTTGTAAAAACAAAAGGTGTTTGTTTTCCTTAGTTCTCCTTTGGGATTTAGATGTTTCCCTCTGATCAAAAGTTACCAAATTTACAAAAAAAAAATACTTCGAAGATGACCTTTGAAGGAAATGCAGATGGAAAATGGAGGTACTTATCTCATTCTTTTATGCTTTCTTGAAACTGCTCTAGTGTGTAGTTCTAATTTATTTATTTTTCCCCATTCCTTTGAGTTTCTTGGCACATTTGTGATATGGGTTTTTTGGAATCTTCACACAAATAGTCGGCCGAATTTACTGTTTATTTTCTATAGCTGATATACATAGATTATACACATATACTGATTATATATATGTCATACATGAATTATACATATATTATACATCCATCAACTATTTTTTTTTTTTCAGTGAGAAGAAAATGGAAGAAGATGATAGTTTGAGAACTGTGGAATGTCTAAGAGGAAGATTGCTTGCTGAAAGAGTGGCTTCAAGAAATGCAAAAGAAGAGGCAGATATTATAGCAAACAAGGTTTCTAATTTTCCATTCCT
Source organism: Lycium barbarum (assembly GCF_019175385.1). Classification (NCBI taxonomy): domain Eukaryota; kingdom Viridiplantae; phylum Streptophyta; class Magnoliopsida; order Solanales; family Solanaceae; genus Lycium; species Lycium barbarum. The sequence goes on along the minus strand of NC_083339.1, from coordinate 8,084,407 downwards.
CTGTTTTTTTAAGCAAAAATGTTAATGCTGTTAGTTTAAATTTTAATAGGCGTTTGGACATAGATTTAGTTGAAATTCGAAAAAAGAATTTTTGAAATTGAAGTCAAAAAATAATACTATTTAGAAGTTGAAGTTGTGTCAGTGTGAACTATGAACATGCATTTCACTTGAAAAAAGATTAAAATTTTGTGAGTAGAAAAATAAAATTCTCTCAAGAACAGTTTTGGTCCAAATTTTCAAACTCGAAAAACTTATCTTCAGTATCTGCCCAACAACTCATTACATTCTACTACCAAACAGTGTTTTGAATATTATTTTTCAACAAAAAAGGAAAAACTTTTAATGTCCAAACGCCTACTTAAAGAAACTGTTTAATTTTTCAAATTCAGAACTTGGAGTAACATAACATGGTGTAATTCTTTGAAAAATTACAGCTGATTGAACTGGAGAATAAGTTGAGAGAGGAGACTAAATCAAGAAACAAAGCTGAGAAGAAGCTTATATTTCTATTAAAGAAGCTTGAATCCAAGAATATATCTTATAATATTTCAGATGAAATATCAGTAACATCTACAGATAAAATACAAAATTCACAAGACACTGAGTGTCAAGAATCTGTTGGGAGTACAAAATCTTGCTATGAAAATGTTGAAAACAACAATCGTTTAGAGCTCATTGAGAAGAGATCAAAATATGAAGAAAACTCAATCAATTTAGAGAAGGATGCTTCACAAATGAGTACTTCTAGCCAAGATAATAATGAGAATTCTTCAGCAAAAGACCGTTCAGTAAAATCAAGTGAATTTGAATTCTCAAAGTCAGATTCCACTAGGTATGTATACAGTATACTCAATGATTTAACTTATATTATAGTGACAGTATCAGCTTATTTTCAAGTTTTAAATCTCTCTTTTTATAGAACGGTATAGTTAACTATCTTTAAACTACATGTCGCTTGAAACCTTAAAAAATGACACCGCACCCGTGTATTCCAAAAAAAATGCATAACTTTTGAAAGATCCGCCCATTGAGGCTCCATCAACATTTTTGAAGGATCTGACTAATATAGCTTTTGAATTCGAGTGGCCAAACATATCTTTATTCTCTAGCCATTATATATTATACATATATTATACGATTATGGGCTATTTTTTTGGACGGGCGGCTATTTAAGTTAATTTCCCCAAAAAAAATTACTTGATAGTATTAGATTATCAGTGTTTAGAGGTTAAACTCATACTTAATTTGCAGATAAAACCTAATGTTATTTTTTTAAGGTCTTTGTTCATGTGAAACCATCAAAATCTCATAACGTTATTGTTATTATGATTCTAGTTTGAAATCTTCAGTTGAGGAGGAAGAGAAAAATGGAGGAAATCAAGAGGACAATTCATTGGCATTAGTTCCTATGGATATTCCAAAGACAAAGCAAACTATTGATCCAATTGTTCTTGATGCTACAGTGAGAGAAGTTCTTGATGCACTGAGGCATGCTAAAGAGAAAATTCAGACTCAAATGCAGAGAAGCCAAATGATTAAATCTAGTTAAGCTCTCTGCAGAGTCATAATCAGAATTTAAAGTTTATGATGGGTTGGGGATTCTAGTTCTTTTAGAGTATTTGGGTTCTAAATTAATAATTTGTAGCTATTCAATGAATTTTCTAATACAAATACGGGGTCTGGTCAAAGCTATTAGGTTCGGCCGAATCCGTAACGGAAGCATTAGTTCCTTCACTAGCTCCTTGTTACTCAAACTTTTCAAAAATACTACCGAGTGTGTATTGTATTCTCCAAAACCTATGTATTCTTGAAGAATTCGACAAAGATACAACACTTTGGATGATCCGAGCAACATTGATTAAGCTTCAATAGCCATTAGGTCATTTGCTTTCTAGGTATCATATGGCATAATGTGGCGCATGCTCCACCAAAGTCTTCTTTTTGGCATGTTGAAGTATGCAGAGTTGATTTGGTAAGGGATGGGGTCATGGACCAAATTGGGTAGGCAAATATTGGGGACATAAATAGAGGGATAGGACCAATGGCAGATTTAGACTAGACACAACGGGTTTTAAAACACTCATTGCATCTAGCTCAAACTTTTATATGTGTGTAAAAAAAGTTGATTATATAAAGAGCAGAATTTAATGACTTGAAATCCTAGATTCGCCACCAATATTAAGAATTAGGGAGGGGTGATTTTGTGCCCCTTGATTGGTAGGCATAGTGCTAAGTGTATGGTGCAATAATGTTGAGGATGGTAATGTGGTTTTATTGTACAACAAGTTCTATTTGTCAATGAAGCATTTGAGTTGGAGTGCTAGTTGTTATTAATATAATAAATTTAAATTTGAATTGTTGCTTCATTTCAAATTTTGAGTTTGGTGTGCTTGTTTTTCCTTATAAATAAAGGCTGACAGCTGCCATGTGATAGTAAGGAAATAGGTGATCAACTTCATATTCCAGTTTGACTAGCCAAAATAATAGTTTTCTTAAAAGTTAGCAGTGTACAAACAGAGACATTGAAAAACTATGCTAGTACATAATTAATAATTCAATACACTGGCCAAAACAATGATAGAGTGTACACAATTTAGACTTCATACACAGCAATGAATCGAGTTTGTCAGCTAACAATCAAGAGGCAGTTAGGTTGAAGAAGAAAAATAAAGAAAGTGACCTATCTGTCAAATTATATACAACATAAGTCAATTCGAGAAGGGGCTGGAAAATATGGCCCAATTTGATTATTTGTGGATTTTATAAGGAGCCCAAATTTGACTTGTGACTGTGTAGAAAATGGCCCGAACAGAAACCTAGTTTAGAACGTTGACACCTAACATATTTGGAGATCAAAAGTGAGAAATGTTAAGAGGTTCCAAATCAACCATAAAAGAACACAAAAAAACAAAAGAGATGGGTAACTCCCTTTACTCGAAAATTAAAGAGTTTAATAATATCTTCACTTAAATCTACGAAATAATTTATCATAGTCGAATGTACATAATTATTTTACTAATAATGAGTTAAATCCGATTAATTCGATTCTTTCCTTGTAATGCCAATTAAAGGGATAAAGTTTCCTACCACAAGATTTTTCCATCCCAGAGCTCGGCTAATTTCCAATGCTTTAAGAAATAGTTGGTCTTTTCTTGGTACTTAATTTATAATCACTTAATTTTGTGTTGTGTGATTTGGAACTTTTCAAGAGTTTGAGGGGGAAAAAAAGGTATAAATGAATTACTCCTACTATATTTGTGTAGAGAGATACCTTCCAAAACTCAAAAAAAGCTTCATTTCTCTCTGTTTTTCATGATGCAAGAAATATAAAGCATGAATTATTTTTTTGGTATATAATTTATTAACAAACTGGAAGTATTATTGGACATAAGGTTTGTACATGCTTCCCAACCTCTAGGATCGTTAACAACATCCTTACCAATCAGTAACTATACTCATGATCAATCATACTGAATATACATTCAACAGAGACAATTTTCTGGCTAGTCTAGGCCTTAAGCAAGCTCTAAAATACACTTCTTGGGTTATCGCCATAGCCAATCTAAAGTTCCCCTTATAACCCCTAATAGAGATAGCACATTCAGGGCAGAGCTAGAGTGACGGCTACGGGTTAGGCCGAACTCAGTAACTTTGGTTTAAACTTTGTATTTGTCTTAAAAATTCATTCAATTTGTACATATTATTAAATTATAACCAATAACTTAAAAGAATCATAATCCAGAACGCATAAGCTTCAAATCTCGGCTCCCCCTCTTAGCACACTGGAATAACAAGGGAATGACGTTTTCAACTTCTGTTTCACACATTGGACATTACAGACTTGTTGACACCATCTTGCAATCTATCTCTGGTGTATAATCACACTCAACATAAAGATTCACCTAGGTAATCCATAGTTGTTGCAAACCAGCCTTCTCCTACTTACTTTAGACCAGTCCCTTTATAGTCTCCTATACATACTTCTAATACTGAAGCTATTTTGTTGCATTGAACACCATGCTTCTTCATAATATTTTCTTTACTTTAATCTTTTTTGGGACAATCCAGGATGCCTGCTAATGCCCATAATAATTTGCATATTGCTGCTTTGTTCACACCAGTATATTGGTCAAGTTCAGGCCACTAGCTGATATTCAATGCGATTTATCCCAAGCTATTAGAGCCTTTTTAGAAGTCTCAGCTGACTCTTTCCAAAAGGATCTCAGACATATCCCCTCTTGTCTGGACAAACCTTTTTGGTAATACAACAATTTGTGCACAGAAAATTAATATGGACATTATTAGACTTTTAAGCAATTGATACTCTACAAGCATAGGATAGAAATCTCGCAGTCCAAGGGATTATTCTTCCTAACATTTTATTAATTAGTGGCTGGCTGGTTGGCATTGGACAATAAACATTCTCTTGGTGCTCAAAGGGACACCATTACACCAAGATATATAAAAGGAATTTCTCCCTTGGCAAAAGCAATAAGCAGGATTTTACACCTATTAATTTGACCTCTTGAAAATTGTGGACTTCACCATTTAAGAGAAGATATTAATATGTTTTAATTAGGACTAATTAAAATAACGAGTTTGTCAGACAAAATAGGATGAGAGGAATATGAAAAAGGACTAGTCACAACAAAGTTGACAACTTGTGTCACCAAGTCTACAAGACTACAATCCATGTCATTAAGATGAAGCAATTTGATCTCCAAATTGCTGAACTCACATTATGGTTGTGAAATGTGAACAGTCAGAGCCAATATTTTTTATTAGATGAGTCCCGGATACAGACGAATCCGAAACTTAAAGTTATTAGACTCGATTCATATAGTAGAAGTTTTCTGGCAAAGGTTCAAGCAAAAAGGTTGTGCAGTTCACATCGCTTATTTGATTTCATCGACTATTTTTGCATCATATCTCTCTCTAATTAAGTTTAACGTTCTTTTATGACTTTCCCGGTCAACGTCTGGTAACGAATTACACAACTAGAAGATCACAAGCTATTTGTAAAAGAAGGTAAAAACAAGTTGGTCAGGTGGTGAATTTCCATAGAGATAAGGAGGATTTTCATCAATTGAATTTGGACATAAACAAGAATGTCTCTTGCTCTTTGTACAATATGTACCGTATACTTTACACATCCAATGAATGTTATCCAACTGCAGAAACATGTCACAATCACTGATCTCTTTTTTTCCTTCTTTTTTGTGGTCCCAATTATAGTTACCATTTTCCTTAAAGTGATTTTGATTCCCCTTTTGTTACTACATGACTATTTGGTAGTTAGGGTGAGTTAATAAAGCATTTATCAAATGATAATTTAATGAGCAAATTAGGACAGAAGACCATAGGCACCTTTTCCCGGACTTTGATCTAATGGTATAAGTGTAATACATGATTTATGAGTTAGGTATATGTCACGGGTTCGAGTCTGGAAGCTAATAAAAGTTTGATATTTAATTGGAAAAGGGTGGAAACAAAAGCTTACTATCCATCAAATTTCGAATCGTGAATCGCATCCCTCAGATTTATCAATAAAAAATAAGGACCATATATATGCTCTTATACGTTTGAAGAGGTATCACATTAACTTTCACACATACATGTATTAGATGAATTGGGATCCGTCTGTAAAAGTATCATGAAAGAAGAAGTATTAATATGATCTCTTTAAGCCATGTTTACATGGTTTCAATTGTTATGAAATCATGCAAGTTTCAAAGTTTCTCGTATGCTTTTTATGAAGTGTTCAAAAACATGTTTGTTGTTTTAAAGTGAAGAATGAATGTCATGGTGAGCTTAAAATGACAAGTTAAAATTAAAGTTAAAGCCATGAAGCCAAAATGAAATTTTATGATACTGTTTTGAGAGATAAATAACTTAAAACTTTTGATGAGATGGGTATTCGTAGCTATAGTCATATTACGTTTTACCTTGAAACTACTCGTTCCACAGTAGGAGATTGCTAACCACATTAGGGTGATGAAATTAGTAACCGTAGTCCGGTAATGGATGACCTAATGAGGCACAAAATGAAAGTATGGTAGAACCTTGAACTGTGAGGCATGCACCTCATGAATGGGGTCCAAGCAATAAGGTTGGCTCGTCTGCCATACTGATCATATGATATAATCTATGAAAATCATAATAAATCAGAGTCGAGTAGTTCTCCCCAAAATATAAAAGAAAAGAAAGAACAAGTTTTTAGAAACTTTTTGACCAAAAAAGGCTTTTAGAAACTTGCAAGAATTATGGGACAGTTGTTTCCAAATTTTACATGCTTGAGTATTAAAATGTTTTTTATCCAAAATTTAATGTATATGCTTTCATATTTTCTTTAAGTCTCATATCAGTTTTAGTGAGAGGATCATTGAGACTCACTGTGTACCGATAATTGATATACTGACACTCTCTTTATGGAACCTGCGTCAGCCTATATCAATGTAAGTGTAGGTTTTTGCAGACGAACAAAATTCAAGCTAGAATATTCCCTCACTCCAACAGTTGATTCGTACTATTTTCTTGGAATGGACTCTTTGTTCTTCACCCATGGAATCTGTGCCTTGTGCAGTCCGTCAATTTTTCATGATTGGAAGCTTCATAGACATTAGTATAGTTGGGTATGGAATTTCACCTTACATTTAGTAGGTGTTTGGCCATAAGAATTATTCACTTTATTTCGGAATTTTTTTCACTTTTCAGCGTTTGGCTATAAGAATTTCGAATACAATTTAAAGTTGTATTCCAGAATACCAAAATCTCCAAAACTTGTTTTTCAAAAAATTTCCCTTTTTTCACTTTTTTACAACTACATTTCATCAAAAACTATGGCCAAACACAACTAAAACTCCAACTCCAAAATTCCAAAAAAAAATGATTTTTTTTTTATATCTATGGACAAACAGGACCTTATATTTCCGCAGCATTTAAGATGTTTACAAGAATGACAGCTTTGATTTTTAAAATATTACTTGAACAAAGTTTCAATGGAGAAGTTATAATCTATTTTGAAGTATATGATTTGTTTGGCATGTTGGACTTAGAACAAAATAGAATAGGAAAATAGGTTCGCCCGATTAAGTCAAGACATTAAGTGTCGGTTGTGACTCGTCTAGAAAACGGATAGTAACACATTTGGTTTAAATCAAAATCACTCAGCAGATTTACACTCAATATGAGTAGTTGGTTTGACTTTTCATTTTCTTTATTTACTTTAGTTTGCTCTCATTCACGACTCTTTTAAGTTTCACATGTAGTTCGATTTGGGCGTTCGGGTCATAGGATTGGATATGAAATTTTCGATTTGGATATTCGATTTTCAGATTGAAGAAATTACAATCCAAATCCAATCCAAATAAGTTCGGATTGAATTGAATATTTTAAGTTCGGTTTGGATATTTCGATTTTTCGGATTTGACTCTTGAGACTTGAGGCAAACTTGTTAGGAACGAAATTTATGTGTTAGTTCCACAAAGGTAAATCTAAATCTTAATTGCTCGGTAAAAAAAGCCTTCCAGTTCAAATTAGGATTAAAAAATCGAAGTCATGTCCAACATAATAAATCCATACCAAATAAAAGCATTCTGAAAAAGTGGAAATGAACAAAACAAAATCTAAGTAGTCATTTGGAATAACAAAAGAACTCTGCCGTGGGTGACACTAACATGAGACTTTGAGACTTGAGAAGTAAGAAGATCCTATATTATATTTGATTTAATAGAGAATTGTATATTGGACTTAATATTTTAATGGGTAGGGCCTTAGGTACTAATCTATTGGACCTTTAAAAACTAGACTTATTAGTACTAGGCACATATGATATAGGTAGGGCTAGATAAAATGTATAAAAATTTCGGATTTTCGGATATCCAAAAATCCATAGTACTAAATTCATATTCAATCCGAAATCCATAAATTTTAAAAATAAAATCCGAAGTCCAATTCATAATCCAAACTAATTATTAAAAAAGTTGGATTTCGATTTGGTTTACGGGTTGGCCCAAACTGTGACCGCCCCTACTCACATGTCTACATTATTGCTAAGGTGACAAAACAAAAATGCCCATAACAATTCGTTAAGTTAGGCTTATTTTCATGTCCATCAATTATATTTAGTTGGTCTTACTTACTCTATGCTCCAAAAATCCAAGATTGTTAAAGATGCAAGTCCAATCAAAAAATTCCTACATTGAATGCATTGAGATGTTCTATCATAATAATGTATGGTGATACTACTTATTGTTTTTTTTTTCGCCTTCCTTTAATTCAAATTGCTTAAATTCGTCTCTATCGGACCCACAGGAAGGATTTATGCAACTCATATACTTTATTTATTTTAATTTATGTGTCTTTTTTTTTTCCGTCTATTCGTAAATAATGTCATATCCTATATTTAGTGATTCTTTGATACTAACATCTCACATGACATGTTTAAGACTGAAAGATTCAAAGGATATTTTAATAAATTATACACATTTAATTTAAGATCACGAGACTTAAAAATTCACTACTTTCTTAAATTGTGTGCCTAATCAAATTAAGACACATAAATCTAAAGGGAGTAATATTTATTTCTTTCTCATTGTATTTGCATTTTACTTTTCAGAACTTGAAATATCTCTCTGTTTTCTTTCCCTGTAGGATAATGTAAAAACTATCCGCAAGATTAGCTACAAGTAATAAGGTTCATCTTCTAGGTATTTTTTTTCTTTAAATATTTGTTTAATTTGAGCTTCCCTCATTCCTTTTAACGAACATATATGTGAATCGAAGTTTAGGGGATATAAGGCAGTTCTCCTTATGCTAAATGTGTAACTTACCGAATCAGTTGCCACATAAATGGAAATGCAAGCTCCGACAGCAAAGTTGAGTAATGAGTATGATACATTAGCCATCAACTTAATACTTTTGTATGAGTCCACAATAACTACACGAGATAAACTTGTTGACAAATTGAAGTTGGCCTTAGATAAGAGGGCTCCGATTGTATATTGTTCGAAAGATGCAAGTCGAGCTGAGTCTCGATTTAAACAGATGAAGGATCCAAAATGTGATAGTGTAAAAATTATTTATATCGTCAACACATATATAACAAATCCTCTAGATCTCATATCTCTTCGGATCGAAAGCAAATAATTTATACCTTCATGAACTCTAAGGTAGAATATTTTTATTAAAGGAACGAAAAGAGGAAGAAAAAAAAAACAAGTAGATGAAGAAATGCACAGTGACAACAATAATAATGTCACTTCAATTCTTTTCTCTCCCTCCTTTCTCATATTCTTTTGTAAATATTTAAATCAATGTGTGGTTTTCTATTAGTTTTGGTGGAAAGCATACGTCCAATGACAAATATAACATTGTTTTTTTTTTTCTGCAAAATGGGATTGTGGTTAGAAAATTAATTGTCTAAAAAATTGGAAACAGATTGGGGAACATTGTTTTGGTTTGCACAATCATAATTTAATCTCCTAGCGGACAGTTCTGTCCTTTTATTTTATTTTATTTTACCTCTTAAATTTGAGAAAAGAACAAAATGGAACCTCCTGGATAGAAATTAATCTTATTCAAGATATGTTTCTAAACAATCAAATATAAAATATATTATACACAAAATAACTCTGAGTGGTGTGGAGTTATCTTTGTGTTTCTATAGATATAGTCAGTTGTGTTGGGTGTGTGAACATATTTCCCATGAAAAGTATAGAAGATAACGAAGCTACTTATATCAGGTGTTGAATACGATTAATAGTTTGAGGTCTTTTGTGGAAAATTGGGTGGGATTGGCCCAAAATGAACAATATCGCACCATGTTAAGATTATATTTGGATTGTTTTAGCCCAACAATTGATATCAATGTCAAAAGTTCAGCGAGATGAGTGTGGAGACTGCAGAGTGATATCATATCGTGAGGCCCGATTTAGTGTCATTGCTCGTTTACGGGCTAGTTTGCTAGCTTTATACGTAGGTCTGAAGACGCATAGACCCAAAAAAAAAAAAAAAAAAAAAAAAAAAAAAAAAAAAAAAACCAATAGATTTGGTAGCCATAAATACTGGTGTGGGTGACACTTAGTTAATTTTCAAATTAGCCCATGAATGCTAATGTGGTTCTGGAACTTAATTCAACAAGAGATTGTTGGGTGCGTGCGCAAAGTTTCACATAGAAAATTGAAAAGAAAAACAAATTATTTATAAGATATTGAATACTCTTAAATCTTAATGGTGTGAGACCTTTTATGAAAATTATACAGATTTGGCCAAATCGAAAAATATCACATGATGTTGGAGTATCTTTAGTTATTTTAGCCCAACAATTGTCAATTCAATTCATACTATTTGATAATTGATGAAATCTATTTATATAGATATCTGTATAAATATTTTGAACTCATATACCAATAATTTTTCTTGTTTTATGTTCTAATAATATGTGAATGTATATTCATATTGCAATCAAGTCTGGTACAAAAAGTGAAACTTGCCAATATGTCCATTTTCTACTAACTACGTTGAAAGGTACCTTTAACCAATAATATTTGACCCCAAAACAATGGTGATTCTTTTAAACAACTTCCACATTGTCTCAAACATAAGTCCTAATCACTGCCTAATAACTTTGTGAACTAGTCAATCATGTTTGATTTTTGTTGTCTAGATTCTCAACAAAGTAATTTTCACCAAAATAGGACCATAAGAGTGCTTTCCGTCAGAAACAAAACGAGTCCATATAGTAAGATATATATCACATTCACGAAAAGCTAGCACATGTCGCCTTTAATTTAACCATACTGCAACTCTGCACTTTGTTTTTAAATTTATAATGTTATTACCAATAAAATAGCGGCTTTTGTATCTTTGAGTGCAGCAACCAATAAAATAGAGTTCCTTCAAGCTGATAATTTATATTACTCTGAGTGGGGGGGTCTATTTTCAGCCAATTTGAAGATCCACTAATATATCTAGATTTATTAACAGAGGCGGACCTAGCTCTGAAGCACGAATTTACGTAATAGTGTTTGTCCCGACAACGTATTTGTACTAAAAAATTCACTTAATATCTATAAATATTGAACAGTGAACCTAAATTTTATTGTATATTAATTTGAGACTGTTGTAGGACTCTATAAATTTTAAATTTATAATCCCCCTCTGACCAAGAAGGTATCATCATCTACTGTATACGCGTTAAGATATGGCCCCCAGACATACCAATCTTCCCTAATTCAGTCAGAATCGAGAATCGTGAAAAGGAACCACCAGATGGAAGTGACTATAGTGAATAAAACAAAGTGGTAGATCAATTAGCCAAATATAGTAGCAAGATACAGAAGACTATAAGTTCATATTGCATATTTGTAGTTCCTCTTATATTTTTTTAGATGCTATTTATGGAAGCAGACAAATTAAACTAGTATATTATAGAAGCTAGTCAACATGTACAATTTGATATGTAAGGAAACCATCCAAAGCAACAAATTGCTAAATGGTGTTTGTAGGTTTCAACAAAACTTTAGGCAAATGCATATACTTTTGTGCCAATCAAATTCACTTGTTTACTCTTCCATGTAATTATATAAAGCACACAATACTTTCTTAGACATCTATGTCGCTATTGTCTGTCTCATGACGACACAATATCTATGAGTAAATTTTTTTGTATATATAAAATACATTTTCTTTGAATATATAGGTTGTAGAAAAACTAGGCTCTAGCATTAACATTATTAGTGTTGGAATATTCTTGCGTTACACTACTAATATTGGAACACGTACGTACCTTATTTGGTTGGAGGCATATGCAACTTATGGTCAAACTAAATAATCTTTTTTTTCTTTTTCTTTGCTTGTGAGGTGATCCATGTTACAATCTTCATTCGCACAAAAATTGACCAATAGTTCATGAATAATATGTGAAAACTTTTATTTACTTGAAGTAGCTGAGATAATATTGGATTGAGAAAGTGAAAGGTTTCTGCATCCGTTTGACCAAGCTTCTAAGAAGTTAAAAGTATTGTAAAAATACTTGTTTTAAGATTTGAGGTGTTTGACCGAAATTAAAAAATGCTTTTGAGCCAACAAAAGCAGATTATCTGTTGTTAGGGAGAAAGTACAACTTATGCCTTTTTTTAACAAAGCGGATGGATAAAATTATTTTTTCACGACAAGACTATCCCTATCAAAATTCACATTGCAAACAGTGGCGGATCTAAGATTTGCACTGAGGTGGTTTGAAAAATAAAAATGTAGTGATTGGAATTTGAACTTGTAACCTCAAGGTAAATTTTGAACACCCTAAACTACTAAATCAACCTCTTCTCTAGTTTTTTAGGGTGTTCAAAATCCATATATGTACATAAAAAAAATGAAAAAATACCTTATATCCGCCCCAGATTACAAAACTACCTCTCTTTAATATGAATGATCTTCATATAAATAGTTGGTCGAATTCACTCATGTTTACTTTTTCTAACCAGTATACATAGATTATAAATGGATTACACATGTGGCATACGCATATTATACGTACATATACTATACATTCGCCGGCTATTTTCAATTTAAATGATTAGGTGAAGAGATATTTAAGTTAATTTTTCTATTCATATATCTCTTAAATATAAATACAACTCCTTTCTCCTCTTCCCTTTTGCGTGTGATTATATTCTTAAAAGCTTTGTACAAAAAGAACCGAAATACATATTTTAATTAATTAAAATTTAAAAGTATCCAATCAAATATCACAAGGATCTAAACTTGAATTTATAAATAACTGAAAGACCAAAGTACTATTATCCCTTTTATATTATTATGGTCTATTAGGATGGAGTGCTTGAAATTAAAAAGAAAGGCCTAGAAAGCAACATGACCACAATTACTTGAAACACTGAAAAACTAATTAAGGTTGAGAGAAAGGCAATAAAAAGGATAAAATAGGAGGGGATTCTGCTATAAAAAAACATTTAAAAGATAGCAAAAGAAATTGACAGCAAACAGACCTATAAAGTTGAAATAAATAGTGATTACATTTAAAGAAAGAACCAAAAAAAATGTATATTATTGAAACTCCATTATTTTGACTAAATTGTATATACTTCTTATTCCAATACTTTTACTTAATTAGTTACATTCTTTTACATGACAAAAACTGGGTTGAGAATATTAAAGATGGGGAAAATTTCTCTATAAAGCTATGATTAGAGAATATATCTATCTATATTTATTTTAAAAGCATGAATACAAATATTGATTGACCAAAATATTCTTCAAATATTGAACGACTTTTATACCCTTTAAAAACTAAAATATCTTTAAAGAAACAATTAAAATATTGGATACAATTGTACTATAAAAGATTTATATCTAGGAAATCAAATTTAACTAAAAGGTTGTTATTATTTGACTACAATTGAATTTAGAATCTTAAACATTTATGGTGATTGATGAATATATATATACACACACTCACACACATTATGTTTCATACCTATTATTGGGATGGAGTTCTTGAATTTATTATTTACTCCCTCCGTCCCAAAAAATTGTCTTACTTTGATTAGACACGGAATTTAAAAATAAAGGAAGATTTTTGAAAGATGTGGTCCAAAACAAATCTTAAATGGATATATGACGGTAAATTATCACATAAAATTAAATTGTTTCCAAATGTGAAAATGTGTTAATTTTTTTTGAGATAAGTTAATAAAGAAAATAAGATAATTTTTTTGGGACGGAGGAGTAACAAATGAGGCCTAGAAAGCAACATGATCACAATTACTTGAAAGACAATAAAAGAGAGAAAATAGGAGGGGTTTTCTGCTATAAATAAAAATAGCAAAAGAAAAAGAAAATGACAGTAAACATACCCTATATAGCAGCATCAAAAATAAGATTTTTCTTACCCTAAATTTTCTTGTCTCTCTGCACATCATAATCTGTGATCTCTTCTGACACCCATCCAAAAAGATCCTCCAATCAACAACATCCAAAAAAAAAAAAAAAAAAACAATTTTTATTTTTTGTTATCCATTCCCTGTTTGATCCCTTTGATCTAGGAACAAACTCTGTCACATCAATCTTTTATGTGTTTTAACAGCTAAGCTTGTTGTTGAAAATTGACACAATATATTTATATTTAAGGTCCACACAAAAATTTCAAGAAACCAGGTTCAAGGTATGTTAAAGAACACATACTGCACCATATTCTCTTAACTCACATAAAAACTATTGTTTTCTTGTCTTTGTGGGACAAAAAAAAAATTGTGCTTGAATTTTAGCCCATACCCTTTGCAGGTTTGTTACATATTAATGGTGTCTTGCTCTTGTTGTACTTGTGGGGTTATTATAATATCAAGAATTGAGGTTGTGGGTTTTGAATATAACCAAAAATTGCAGCTGAGGTTAGGATTTTTGATGAATATATTGTTTGCTGGTTGTTTTGGTTAAATATGTAAACACCCAAAAAGGGAAATAAGAAAAAGACTCAAACTTTATCATCAAGATTAGAATTTTTTCTATACATGTAATTTTATTGAAATTTGTAAGCAAAAAGAAAAAAAAATGGTTAAAGCTTGTTGGAAACCTTCTGTTGAGGGGGATGGTGTTGTAGGGAAAGGGGGTGGAGACCCTTGGGGTAGGGTTGATGGTTTAATGTGGTATAAGAATTTGGGGGTTCATGCAAATGGAGAATTTTCTATGGGAACAATACAAGCTAATAATTTGATGGAGGATCAGAGCCAGCTTGAATCAGGGCCATTAAGTTGTCTTGAATCAGGTCCTTATGGAACATTTGTTGGTGTCTATGATGGACATGGAGGACCAGAGACGTCCCGTTTCGTGAACGACACTTTGTTCTCCAATCTTAAGAGTAAGTCATGTTATTTTTCCGATCGCGTAATATTATCATTTTGATTCTTGATACTATGCTAATGTTGTAGCTCAAAAGTGTATTGGTTATGTTGTAGCTCCAAAGTGTATTGGTTTCTTTTGTATGCTGTGGTATCTGTTAGATTGATCTAATTGAACGAATGCAGTTTGACTTCTACAAGGCTGTGAATGCATTGCTGTTTAAGTTTTTTTAAAACAACACTTTGTTCTCCAATCTTAAGAGTAATTCATGTTATTTTTTGATTGCATAAATGTTCATAAATTTTGGTTCTTGATATTGAGTTAATGTCGTAGCTCAAAAATGTCTCAGTGTCTTTGTCATGCTGTGGTATATCTGTTATGTGGAATTGATTGATCTAATTGAACATGTGCAATGGTTTTTTGATTGCTTAAATGTTTAGTATCAAATTGATTCTTGATATTGTGTTAATGTCGTAGTTCAAGAATGTTTCGGTGTCTTTTATGTTGTGGTATCTGTTAAATTGATCTAATTGAATAAATGCAATGTTTTTTTACAATATTTGACTTGTACAAAACTGTGAATGCTGATGTTGGTTAAGCTTTGACAGAAATCCTAAAAATGATTCAGGTTGGTAGATCTAATCTTTAGACTTTACAGATTGTGCTATTTGCAATTTTTGTAGTAAGCCAAGTGTTTCATTGATAATGCACCAAGAATGTTTTAACTTTACAAAAGTTTGGATATCCATGTACATTAAGCTCAGGAAAAATCGAGCCAACTTTCTATACAATTTAGTATCTCAATCTTGCAATGGTCCTGCTATCTGATATTCTGCCTTCTACAATATTTGATGTGTTTACACGTGGTGATTGTAAGATTTTGCTGAAAGTTTGCCTAGTGATCATACTTGATAGACAGAATTTTCAGGGTATTTTGTCAAATTTATAGTATTTAACCATGATATTGCTTTACTACCACCTTGAATACACTAAAGCTCTTACAATTTAATTGGATAGTTTATAACAAAGAGGTGCTTTGAATGCATTTAGTTGTCTATTTGGCATGTTAAATAAAATTTTGAAATATCAGATCTGGTTGGCCATTTTCATTAGTTATGTCAACGCAACTGTCATCCGATTTGAATGTCTCAGCATGCTATTTTCGTCTTTGAATAAATTTATTAGAAAGACTAAGCTTTTGATACATGCAATAAAACTCCAGTAGAGGCAGACTCGAGGAAGATATATACATGGTGCCATCTCTAGACACCGTATAGTTTTGAAATATCATGATCTGAATTCTCAATACTTCTGTGCATTCAACACTTTTAGTGGTATGACTTTGGATCACTGGCCTATTAGGTTGGCGGTAATGAAATGCTCATAATTTGTGGAGACTTGACTAAATAAACGTTAACCTTATCTTCCACTGAAATGAGAGTCTCAATCATCCGCTCGCACAACTGAAGCTAGTCAAATTAGCAGTCTTAGGTGATAGATGTCCTGCAGCACTGAACCGATCGATCGATGTTTAGCATGTATTCATTCACCCTGAAACTTTGTCGAAAAACTCACATGGGTTAATATCACTTTCGGTCCCTTAGTTCTTGGTAAATTCAGATTCTAGGCCTTACGATATCTGATTATGCACATTTAACCTTCAATTACTTGAAATGTGCACTTTTGATCTCCTTGCTTTTGATTAATCACAAATTCACCCAAGTGTCAATCGATTTACCATTTAATTACCCATATATTGTGTTACCGTTACTCCATATTTGAGGGTAGTGTACTTATAAGACAGTCTAAATATAACATATTTCCTATGTAAAGGGGCCAATTTTAATTAATTGAAGGTTAAATGTGTCGAATCATAAATCAGAATTTATCGATAATTGAGGGAGCAAAAGTGTTTTTATCCTAAGTTACTCGGACTCTCCAAAAAGTCATCCTGTGCGTGTCGGATCCTTCAAAAGTAGTGTATTTTTGGAGGATCCGACACGGGTGCGGCAACACTTTCGAAGAGTCCGAGTAACTTAGCTTTTATCCCAAATCAAATTATCCTCCAAAAATATTTACAATTATTCCCTAAAACTTATTTTCATCTGTGTCATAAAGTGTTGAGTAAAATAAACAATAGTAGCTCTCTACTTACCTTCATATCCCTTCATTAACAGAAATTGCAACGGAGCATCAAGAAATATCTGCAGATGTCATAAAAAAAGCTTTCTTGACAACGGAAGAAGAGTTTTTGTCTCTTGTGAAGCAACAATGGTTTGAGAAGCCACAACTTGCATCAGTGGGAACTTGCTGTTTAGCGGGTGTAATATGCAATGGACTACTATATATTGCCAATGCTGGAGATTCACGTGTGGTATTAGGTCGAGCAGAAAAGGCTGCAAGGGGCGTGACAGCTATTCAATTGTCAAAGGAGCACAATGCTAATAACGAGTCTGTGAGAGATGAGCTTAGATCATTGCATCCCGAGGATCCACAGATTGTGCTTCTCAAACACAAAGTTTGGCGTGTGAAGGGTATCATACAGGTGATTATCTGTTAAAAATCAATTTTTTAGGCCATTTCATGTTGATTTTCCAAAATATGCGTTATAATTTACTCTGAAGTTGTACACCTAGCAAAAACCAAAAGAAAATTATTTGCTGCGATCAAATGATTAGCATATTAGAGCTTTATCCAAGCACCCTTTTGAATAGAAATGAATTTTTTTTCAGTCATTACTAGCTAGAGTTCTTATGTGATTGATATGAGTAGAGACTTGGGTGTGTTTGGTATGGACGAAAACGTTTTCCAGAAAATATTGTCTAATTTTCCCGTGTTTGGTTGGTCAAAATATTTGGAAAACAAGCTCCATACCAAAAACACCAAACAATCCATAAGTAGCTATGTTGTCCTCATAGACCGATTCTTTATGTAATGTAAGTTGCTTATTTATCTTGGATGCCTGTAAAAAGTTTGAGATTTGAGACAACTGTCATTGGAGTTTTAAAGACTCGACTAATGTTGCATTAAGCATCTTGGTTTGGAAGGAAGCTCCGCTCCGAGAGGCGTCGTGGAATCGTGTGTGATACAAGCGTTGATGTTCCTTTGTTATCCTCTTTACAGGTTTCAAGGTCTATTGGTGATGCCTATCTTAAGAGGGCAGAGTTCAATCAGGCGCCGCTGTTGGCAAAGTTTAGATTGCCTGAATCCTTCTCCAAGCCAATCCTCAGTGCGGAGCCATCAATTTTCATACACAGATTGACTTCCAAAGATCAGTTCCTCATATTTGGTTCAGATGGTCTCTGGGAACATCTTAGCAACCAGGAAGCTGTTGATATAGTCCACAGTCAACCCCGAAATGTAAGCATTCGAATTCCGATAACGACCTTTATATTCTCCTTCGCTAGGATTTTATCTATTAAATTTAATCTAAAAAGAGTCCATGATACAGAAGCAAATTTACTTACTGAAAGTGCCTTTCCTGGCACAAAACATTTAGGGTGTGTTTGCTGTGAAGGAAAATGTTTTCCATAATTTTCTAGGAAATGTGGGTTTCTTACTTATTTTCTAGTGTTTGGTAAGTATGGAAACAAAAATATCCTAAGAGCATTTGTACATAATCTAGCAAAACGTTATTGGGGTTTTTTTTTTTGTGTGTGTGTGTGTGTGTGGGGGGGGGGGGGGGGGGGGGGGGGGGGGGGCGTTGGCTGGGTGGAGATGAGGCAATGAACTTGGAACGTCACTTGTGGAACTTGTTTTCCTACCGAAAATGTTTTCCAAAACATTATGGCCAATCAAACATAGAAAATTGGAAAACATTTTCTAGTAAATATTTTCCTCCATACCAAAACAATCCTACTGAAAACTTAAGGGTAGTTCTGTGCCGCTTGTCATCAAAGCATCTAGTGTGGTGTTTTTGCATAGGAATTTCGCTGTTATGACCTACAATAAGTGCTTTGCGGAATCTACTACTGTATAGAGGGAAATGAACTGTTTGTTGCTCAGACTTAAGTAATGTATGTTCTTCCACGTCCATATTATACGAGATTGTTAACTTGGGGTGTGCTTTTTCTTACTCTTCGACCAGGGGATCGCAAGGAAACTAATCAAAGCTGCCCTTCGGGTAGCAGCTAAGAAAAGAGAAATGAGATATTCAGACCTGAAGAAGATTGAACGAGGTGTAAGGAGGCATTTCCATGATGATATCTCGGTTGTGGTTGTGTTTCTTGATCCTTATTCCATGAATAGAAGCTCGTCTCACAGTCCATTACTTTCCATTAGAGGAGGTGGTAATATGCCCGCCTCTCCCAAACAATAGTTCCCAAGACTTTCCGAATTTCCACTCCAATCAATCCAAAAAAGAAAAAGAAAAAAAAAATAGCTCGTCTTTTGGAGGCCTCGAACTTCTTGTATCTTTTCTCCTTCAGTTTCTTTATGATTTTTTAGGCTTGTAATTTAATTGTTATGTGTTGTTTTCTTCGTTATGAGCAATGTAATGTGCACAACAATCTTGTGTTACTGGCAACGTAAAAAAGTAGTACATGAGATGTTGTGAGAACAACGATAGACACGAAAAGATGTGGATCAATCGTTAGTAGCAAGAAATATATGTTCTGCAGTTTTCGTCATTTGTAAATATGAATTTGTTGTTTTGCGAAGTACTAACTTGACTTGAATTGTTCCTCTGGCGTATAACGAATATTTTGTTTAGGGTTCTAAATTCAACGATTGGAATTAAGCACTATTATTCCTTGTGTGCGCCAATTGCCTTTTTGAAAAAAATGATCAGACAAATTCTGTACAGGAATTCATGAAGTAAACGTAGATTGACAAGGACTTGGTAGGTTAGTTTATGTAGCTGGAAAGTGAATAAATACAGACAATTGGACATATCCTTGACTTTTTACTTCAATTAAATTCTGAATATATGCTAGTAAAACCCTAAAAGGTCTGTTGATTTTGACAGTGGGTTGACTAATTGTCCATCTATCTGTGAAGATTCGTTGCTAATTAAAGTTTATGTCTGACAGTGACGTTAAGGTTATTTTTAATTGGACGGATGACCCTTTAACTAGACTAAAGTACAAAAAAGTAAAAATTGCCAAGCATTTTTGTTCTTATTTTTTTGGTTGTTAATCAATCGTAGTAGCTAATCAACCTCCTCCTTGGTTGATGGAGATCATTTTCAACCTCCGCCTCGATCGATTATCACCTAATTCAACCTCCTTCTCGATCTATCACCTAATTATTGATAATCTTCCTCCTTGGTCCATAGATCATTTTCTTAATTTCAAACTTACCACAAAAAAATGAAGGAATAGCCTTAGTTCAACACTTACGGGGTTCTTTTGGTTAAATCTTGCGGAGAAACCTATACACTGATATTACTAAAAAAAGATACACCATCAATGTAATAGCAAGTTAGAAATTTTACATTTATGATAGAAATTTTACAGGTATGACGATAGAGAGATCATATTGATTCCCAGGCAATAAACATGATTTATATGCCGAAGGAACTATCTTATCAGCTCTTTCGTCGACTTTTTCATGTGTTGCCAAAGTAATCTTGCATTAAATTGATGGATGCTCGTTGTTTCATCTCTTTGCTACGAATTGCTTTGCGACCAAATATATCTTTCCAAGCAACAATTTGTCAATATCAAGATTGTTGACAATATCAAGCATATTTTTTTCAAAAAATGACAAAAAAAATTCATACTCTTCCCACTTATCAAGCTTTGATGAGCTTCGAACTCGGTCAAAACAAGTCGACACGTCCCCATACTTGAGAAACATTTACAGAAAAACATACAAAGGCCTCGAATTTACAAAGCAGAGAAACGTAGGACAAATATGACCAACATTTATACAGATGAGTTACTCCCTCCGTCTCAAAATATTTTATCACATTTTTCATTTGCATGCCCTTTAAGAAGCATTTATAAGGAGAGCATTTTAACTATTTTACCCTCTTAACATATTTCATGTAATATCTCCTCAATAAATATCTACTCCATTAATGGTGAGAACCTCTTAAATGTAATTAACACAAGGGTAAAATGGGAAAAGGTTACTTAATTTTTCTTGATTAAATAAAATGATAAATATTTTGAGACAAGTAATTTTAATAAGGACGACAAATATTATGAGACGGAGGGAGTATTAGATACCATGCATCTGGAATCTGTTTTTGGTTGACCCTTATTACAATGTAATAAGTTTTTCACGCATGTCAAACAATCCATATGTTCCAACAGTTGTAACCTCTAAGCCAATTTAATTGTACTGGCGTGCTGCTTCCTTTCCTGTCACTACTTTTTGAGTGAAAAAAAGTCATCTATTCTATTGGTTTAACTCATATTTAAGACTTGTGTCTCTCTCTTGGACCGTACATCTATTTTTACCGATTAATCAATTTTTAAACGCTAGAGTATATCCTAAAAGCTACCACTTCCTCGTTAGTTTATCTTGAACTGGAAATCTTTTGGTTCAACTTTATCCCAGTTTATATGTCCTCTACTTGCACACTCAGCATGCATTACCCCAACAACTAATGCAAAACCAACAAACTTTTAGCATCAAAGCTATGCTCCTCCCTAAAAACAAAACTTCAACCTTCGTAAATTAATTTAGTTGAGGTTGTATCAGAAAATTTAGTACTACTAAAGGGATGGTACATAAAAAAGGTAGATTTCACTTGCAAGGGATAACAATACAACGAATCTTTAATCTCAGCTAAGATATAGGCCACGAATCTTTTTAATTATAACGAACGCCAATGTGTTATAGTCCAGCAAACAAAACAAGAGATAGGATAACCAATGTGCCAAAGTTAACCCTTCGCGCCTCAACATTCTGTTTCAAACTGCTAAAAGCAAACCATCCCCTACTAACAGAAACTGCCAAGTGCTCAGTCACTAAAACTGAAATGCAGCACGAGTCATAGAGATCAATTGAGTCTTATCCAGTAAGTCCCCCAGAATTTACATCACAAAATTCCCTGTAGGCAATTTTTCATAACAATTTGACACGTTTGACAAGCCTCAAAATTTGGGCTGAACGTTCAAATTTTTCTGTAAGTAATTTGGGCCGGAGCATTCAACTGCAAGTATGTAAAAGAAGTCATCACAAGCAAATTTGAAAGTTAGTAAGTGCAGAATCAGAATGTTACCAACAAACTTACTGTCTTTACAATTCAAGTAACCAAAGTACTACCACTTGCCACTGAACATCAATAACCAAGCATAAAAACGCAAGCAGTTACCTTCAAAGGTCATTCTATACTAACTTGGACATCTTCTATTGACTACAGCCTACGGGATTCACCCCAGTGATACTAGGTATTTGAACACACCTCCTTAGTGTTAAACTGTTGCATATGACCCACAACATCAAAATCTGAAATTGAAAATTTGAAAATAGTTCTCTCACTACTCAACCTGTTAAAAAGTTTCATAAAAGAAACCCAAGCGCACTAGCTTAAATATTATAGAAAATATGGATTTGATGACTTCATCACCATAGGGGCAGTAATGTGACAGTAATACCAATTTCACTCAAAGCAAAAACTCTCCAAAGATGTAGAACAATCGAGTGGTTCTTTTTCTTAAACAAAATCTAAGACCCTAAATATCATTCAGGAGATCCATGAAATGTAAACTAAGATGCACTACCAACCACATTATGCATAAACACTAGTCTTACCTTCCTTACAGCCAAGCAAACTAACAATATGGCCAAACTAGAAATAACATATGATGCCGACAGTACATCATGAAGGATGAAAGCTTATCTTCTCAAATTTCAAAATCTGCTATACTTCCTACTGACAAGTCATGAAGGACCATCTGGATCTAAAACAAATTGTGCAGCACAACACCTACCCCAACAAGAGTGGACATCTAAGATCAAGTATATTCCCAGTTGATTCTTGATCCTAAATATGCGACATGTTTTCTCCTTTTTTCTTTTTGGAGAAAAGTAAAACCACAAGAATGTTTAAGAACAATTGCAGATTGATAAAGGAAAACCCGATGATAAAGTCGTCAAATCATAGGTTTCAAGTAGGAAATATTTAGGTTATAGCTTCATCATTTCTAATATTGCGTTTTTTCATTTTCCTTTTTTTTTTTTTTTTTTTTTTGAAAAGTTGATTTTAAATGTTATTTATGGGTCACTTCTGACAGATTGACACCAAGGAGGTTGTGGTCCATGTATCCTAGCACTACTGGCTAACCTAAGAGACAACAAAAGCATTTTCCCCTAATTTGAAGGACAGTCCTGCTAATGGGGAACTTGCAAAATGTAAGAATTCTAACCTACCAAACTGAAAAGGGAAAGCAAAAAATCTCCAAAAACGGGTGAAACAAAACCTTGGGGAATTTAAAGTCGCCCTTAACAAAACTCCTAACCACTGCGCAGCAACAATAAGCTATACATCATAAGCAAGTCTCGCTGTTGAATGAAGTTTGAGAGCGGTTCATGTTCCTCCGACAGCCTTCTCCACCACAACAGTCTCCTGAGTTAAAAATAAAGACAATCATTAATAGAAAGTTGTACTACTAAACTAAAAGTAAGCAGCACAAGGATAGTGCACATTTGATCACCTACAATTTCAAGAAAACACATACTGATTACTTCTTTTTTCCAATTCATTTCAAATGACAAACTTGACTTATAGTGTATAGAAAATGAAACCTGCTCAGTTTTTCCTTTTCCATTCTGGTGTGATTGGGAACCAGATTGGGACTCTGAAAACCTGTTGAATAACATCAAGTATTAGCTAAAGTCATAAACCAATGTGACGCTGAAATAGTTTAGACCCTCAGCTGACATAAAGAAAGGTGAAAAGGTTTCATTGTAACCTGAGGGCCCTAGCTTTCCTTTTATCTTCCTCCACAGGATCAGCCTTCGCCGGAGGTGCAAACCTTGCCAGCCTAGCCTTCTTCTTCGCTTCCTCATCACCACTATCAGATTGCTTAAGCCCAAACCTGACAGAGCCAAAATATCTCAACAAACCCATATACAAGTAAACTACCCCAGCTGGCAGAAGCCCAAATAGATAGTACACATACCTCTCAGCCCTAGCTTTCCTCTTCTGCTCCTCAGCTTTCTTTAAAGCTTCTGATCCCTGAGCTGCAGATGCAGTGCCAAACCTAATACAACAGTCCAAAAAAAAAGAGGTAAGAACAACTTAAAGATATTTCCTCATGAGTTATATGTCTGCAGCTATTGGGAGTCCCATTTTCCTACAGATGCAAGATATGCTTGTTGGACTATGTAAGGCTTGAAGACAAACTGTATGGCAGCTGGAAAGAAAGATGAAAAATTTGAGGATCCCCATGATGGAAACTTTTTAAATTCCAACAATATATCCATAAATCCAAAAGATACTATTTAGCCTTTCAACTTTCACGCCCTACTAACAAAGGAGGGGTGCATTATTGGCTGCTTTAACCCATTCTGCTCGGGTTTCACACACCCATTTCAGGTTACACAAGATTAAGCTTATAAGAAATAACTAGCTCACTAGAAAAGAAAACAAAGGGCAATTTCAACCCCCTTCCCAGCATGAGTCCCGTGCTGTTTGGAGAATGAACCCTTATGGCGCAGTTAAATAGTTATTCTCATAGTTCAGATAAGATAGGGACCACTAATTCTCCATTATGACCCAGCGAAACCAATTCAGCCAACCAACAGTTGACAAGAAAGATATAAATGCTTGTTTCTATGATTGCAAATGGAAAGCAAATGATACTACCAACTGCGTCATCTAGCAACCTAAACAAGGAATTCAGCTACTATACCCTCGGAAATTGTGGAAACTACAAGAAGAACAAAACCCTAAAGCTTACCGACTAGTCACGAGTCAACCACACCTCAATGTCTAAGAACCTAAACAAGGAGTTCAACTACTATGCCCTCGCAGATTGTGAAGTTTAAACACCCTAAAGCTTACCAACCAATCAACCTGACCTCAAACCCAAAGACCTGAACTAGCATTAAAAAGGGAAGTCTAGTGCACAAAGCATCCCGTGTTCACGCAAGGTCCGCACCCAAAGGGGGTGTAAGGCAATCTACCCTGACGCAAGCAATAGTGGCCAATTCCATGGCTCGAACCCATGAGCTATAGCTCACACTCAGGCAACTTTAACGTTGCTCCAAGGCTCCCCTTCAATCACAAACTAGCATGAATCAGCTAAACGAATCATCTAATCTATATATCCATTATACACATACACACCCTCTGCTCGCACCCATCTCATCCAAAACTAGTAGATATTTCAGCATTTAAGACAAATACAAAGTCTAAAGCTAACCAAACAACGGACTGACCAATCTAAAACTAGAACAAACAAAGGCAGATCTGGGATTTAAACCTTATGGGTTCAACCTTTTAAAATTCTTAACATTGAACCCAATATATTTTAAAGATATGGGTTCATGTCTACTATTTATTGCAATTTTAATGAACTTTTACACATAAATTTATGCTCCGCAAGTTATGAGTTCAATTGAATCCATACCGATAGCGGTACATCCGCCCCTGAGAACAAATCATCTATATCTATTCCGGAATATCTCATTCCAACAAAGGTAAATAAATTCATCCTTTTTAAGTTTATTTAGATTCGTTTTAAGCCAAATACAAAACCCTAAAACATACAACACAATCTAAACATAAAACTACCTCTTGGCTCAAGTATTTCTCTTCTCCTCTTCAGAAAGCTGAAACATCGTTCCAAACTGCTCAGCTCTCTTCATCTAACTATATATCCATTTATATATATACACACTCACTGTGGGTGCACATCTCATCCAATACTAGTATATAGTTTAGCATTTATTACAAATACAAAGTCTAAATAAATCACCTTCCGGACCAAACGGCACTATCAGAAATCGATTCCGGACGTAATTACCCAAAAGCAAACCATTGGTCAATTCTTTTTCACTTATTCAACAGAGAAGTTCTAAATTCCTCAAAACCAACCAAAACCCGCCCGATTGCCTCGGGAACCACACCACCCATACCCGCGAGTCATAAATACCAAAAAGGACTACAGGATGGGTATTTTGGGCAAAACATGAGTAAAAAGCCCAAAACGACCAAACGGGTCATTAAACCAACCAACAGACAGACCGATCCAAAACTAGAACAAACCATCTACATCAACTCCAATTTATCTTTTTTAGGTTTATTTATATTAATTTAAAGCCAAATACCAAACCCTAAAACATGCAACAAAATTTAAACACAAAAATTACCTCTCAGCTCGAGTGTTTCGCTTCTCCTCTTCGGAAAGCTGAAACATCATTCCAACTAACAGACAGACCAATCTAAAACTAGAAGAAATCAGCTAACTCCTATTTATCTTTTTTTATATTTATTTATATTCGTTTTAAGCCAAATTCTCAAACCCTAAAAACATGCAACAAAACTTAAGGACATAAAACTACCTCTCATCTCGAGTGTTTCGCTTCTCCTCTTCAGAAAGCTGAAACTTCGTTCCAAATCGTCTATCTACTAATCCATTACCCCCCCCCCCCCCGCCTCGTTCTCGTACGCATCTCATCAAATACTAGTAGACATTTCAGCATTTTAAAAAAAAAACATAAAGTCTAAAGCTAACCAATCTCAAACTAGAACGAATCATCTATATCGACTCCATAACATCTCACTCCAAACAAAAGGTAAACAATCTTCTTCTTTTTTTAACTTTATTTAAATTCGTTTTAAAGCGAAATACCAAACCCTAAAACATGCAACAAAATTTTTAAACACAAAACAGTAAAAACTTTAACAACCAAACAACTAAACATCAATCCCAAACTAGCATGAATCGTCAATATATCCTCCCTCTTTTCGAGCCCATCTCAATTAATACTACTAGTAAATACTAAAGCTAACGGACCCGCAACGGTGGCTCACTTGGTTGAGCATAGGGCTTTCCTAATAGAGGTCTCAGGTTCGAAACCTCCTGCCTACTACAGGGTCGAGCGTCGCACCGGGCTAGGCTCTCCTAAAACATGCAACAAGACTTTAAAGCTACCTCTCAGCGCGAGTGTTTCGTTTCTCTTGTTCAGAAAGCTGAACAGTCATTCCAAACCGCTCAGCTCTCTTCATCTTCTTCTGTATATCACTGTCCTTACCGCCACCGCCATCCGCCGCCGCTTTCTCCGGTTGGTCCTTGGCACCATCAGACGGTGGTGAGTCATTAAGCGGAGGTTCGGAAACAGGTGTGGGAGTTGGATCGGGCGATTGAACTAGGGTTTTGATAGGGTTTTCTGGAATCTGCGGCGCCGTCGTTGTCATGGTAAAAACTGCTGAAAATTTTACCTCTCTTTCTATAATACGGCAGCAAACAGATGATAAATATTTTGGGGGAAAGAACCTCGTTAGATGTTTTTTCCTACTTTCTTCCTCCTTTGTAGATTGATAATTGAGTACCTCCGTTTCAATTTACCTTTGTTTTTCACGAGTCAATTTAATTAAATTTTAAAATTAAATTAAATTAGAATAATTTAATATTTTAAAATTTAAATTTACATATTTAAAAATTACATAATATTACTAATTTTTCTAAGCCACCACGTCATGTACACTCACTCTCCGAAGCCTTATTTCTTTGACTTTGAATAAGGATTGCCAGAGTTTGCTTTGATAGTCTAGCTCAAAAGTGAATTTAGATTGCCCCTTGAGGGTCATTAATTTAGTCAAAATTCATACCGTTTAAATTTTGAGAAGTGAAAAATAACACATAAATTAGGACAAAGGGAGTATGTTTTTTTGGGAGAAAAGAAATTGTTTTTGACAAAAAAAAAAAAAACATTGTACTTTATAAAAGAAGAAAAAAAAACTTTATGTACTTCGTCTCATTGCGGAGTTTAAATATGTCATAAGATTTATGTAATATTTTGCAACTTGTGATATGAAATATGTCTTAATATGGATTAGCTATATAAGTTTTCTGTTAGAAGTGATAAATTAGCACATGAAAATAGGACTAATCCAACCATTCAAATTTGAGCGGGTAAAATTTTGTTTCTTTATTAAAATGCGAGTAACTTAGCCACCATAAATACATGAATCAATTATATTGTTAAGTCAGCCCATCAATTATTTTCACAACCTCCGGAGAGATAGATATGTAAAGGATCGGCCTCATACTTTCGAAGCACTGAGACATGAAAAATTTATAACCTAAAATATACACTCTTTAAAAAATATTTAGAATTCTAACGTGAGAAACACTATTTCCCGGGAAATAAATTTTTTGTCACCATATTATTATCAGTTATGTACTTATGTTCCCCTTGTTAAAACAAAAAATGTGTATATGAGTGGGCAATGATTTCTTTTGGTTCACGTGAATCTGCATTCACATTAAAAAAATTCCCTCCAATTTCTTGTCTATTAATTCAGATAGTTATTATGTTGATTTTTTTAAATCTAATCTCATAAAGTAAATTTTTATGTTGAAGAAATTGAAATCGAGAAGAAAGATGACTTTATGAGATAATAACTATTAGTTGAGTGACTATACGAGACATCAACCCCAGATATATTGTGATTTGTGATCTTCCCTTGTTCTTCAACGTCAATTACGACTCATTAATTTGATTTCTTTTCCAGTTTGTGGTTTGGGTTGTTCATGTAACAATCACCTAATGTCCAACCTCATATACGTGAAAAAGGGGGAAAAAATTCGACTACGGTTTTCTTTCAAGGATATGATTCTCATGCTTTTGTATAAGTAAAATTTCCAGCAGATGTTGGTTCCCATATGTGCTAATTGGTATTAGTAACAACTTAAAATCAAACTAAGGTCAATTAAAGCAATAAACTCTTGTTACCTTACATGAATCTTGTATAAAATATAATACCCGATACTACCAATACATACACAGTAGTACCTATTGGATAATCAAATCATTCTTTTACCATAATCTAAAAATATAACTACTACTATACTATTTCGTAACCTGACATGATTTCAATTTTTAGTCATACAAAACAACAAAGTAAGAACAGAAGCAAGACTGAGGCTACAATACCGGTAATATCAAGACACAGAAGCGGTATACTGAATTTGCTTGATCGGTCACCATGTTCATGGGAATCTAAAGTAGTAGTTGAAGGAGACCCATCTTCACTTGTCTTAGAAAGAGCAGTACTATTCTCAAAAAGCATCATTGTAAGCACCTCTTTTTGAAGAATTTTCCAGGACATATCCTAGCACTTTCTATGAAGCTTCCTCCAAATCTATGAATGACAAGGGATGCTTCCTCACACCTAGGAGTCACCTTCCTCTCACCCACCATTGAAGCTTCCTCACACCTTCCTCCTAGCTTCCTCCTACCTAGTTTTGGTCCTATAAATAGAGAAGCTTGTAAAGCTTTCTATCATCAGACATTAGATCATCACAACACAACCAAGAAGAGTTGTGTAATATCCTTGAGAGATTTGTGAGGTGTTTTTTGAGAGTTTTTTTTTTTGTTAGAGCTTGTATGTCTCTTCTTTCTATTCTTGAAAGTAATAGAAGTATTTTTCTCTCATATTTGCTCGATACTTTAATTACCCCCAACAAGTGGTATCAGAGCCAAGGTTATGTCTGAGTATGCTCTGTGGTTGCAGCATAGTCTGAACTTCCACATCAGAAAAGAAGTACCTTGGTGCTCCTGCATCAGCTGCCACGTCACCGGTCAGTTTTGTAATTTTGAAAAATTGCAGTTTGGTCCCTCATTTTTTTTTTAAATTATTCAGAAGGTGAAAAATGACCATTGACGAGTCAACTTCGTCTTCTAGAGCTATGATTATGCTCACGGCTACCAACTACACGTTGTGGAAACCTCGGATGGAAGATTTCCTTAGTTGTAAAGACCTTTTTGATCCAATAGAGCTGAAGGGTATTAATCCTGACCCGCCAAGTCAATAGAGTGGAAGAAAATTAATAGAAAAACTATTGGTCAAATCCGACAATGGATTGACCATAGTGTCTTCCACCACGTTGCACAAGAAATCGATGCTTATGCTCTTTGGAAGAAGTTGGAAGACATGTACCAGGCCAAGACCGCTCGGAACAAGGCCCTTCTGATGAGACGCCTTGTCAATATGAAGCTCAAAAGTGGAACTTCTGTTGCCGAACATACCAGTGAGTTCCAGAGTCTTGGTAAATCAATTGTCTTGTGTAGAAATGCCACTTGGAGACGAAATGCAATCTCTACTACTTCTTAGTTCCCTTCCTGATAGTTGGGAAACACTAGTTGTTACTCTCAGCAACTCAGCCCCAGATGGCAAACTTACCATGTTTGTGGTCAAGGATGCATTGCTCAATGAAGAGGAAAGAAGGAAAGACATGAGCACAGATCAGACTCATGCCCTTGTGACGGAGAATCGAGGAAGATCACAAGGAAAACAACAAAGAAACAGTAGAGGAAAATGGCAAAGTAGAGGCAAAAGTCGGGGGAGATCATCGGATGGCCGGAAACCTTCTTATACCTGCCACCATTGCAGTATAGAGGGTCACATGAAGAAGAATTGCTACAAATGGCTAGAGGAGCAAGGAAAGAGCAGTTCTCAACAGAAGAACAAGGGTGGTGAAGCGCTCATCACAATCTCAGGTGATGTAGCGTACTGTACTACCCATGATGAGACATGCCTTCATGTCTCAAGAGAAGACACGGAATGGGTGGTAGATACTGCGGCATCCTACCACGTAACTCCCCACAGGTACTACTTCACAACATACAAAGCTGGAGACTTTGGAGCGGTGAAGATGGGTAATTCTAGTTCCTCTGGAATAGCCAGAATTGGTGATGTACAAATAAAGACAGGTACCGGGAGCACAATCACTTTGAAGGATGTCAGACATGTGCCAGATCTTCGGCTCAATCTCCTGTCAGTGGTATCTCTTGACAAACAAGGGTATGAAAACCATTTTAGCAGAGGCACATGGAAAATGTCAAATGGCGTTTTGACAATCGCTCGAGGACATATTTGTGGCACATTGTACAAAACGCATTTGAGAATTTGTATAGACAGCCTCAACATTGCAGAGGAGGCTTCTCAGGATTTATGGCACCAGAGACTCGGCCACATGAGCGAGAAAGGGTTGACTACCTTGATAAAGAAGAATCTTATAAATGTTGACAAGAACGCTGCACTGTGTCCTTGCAATCATTGTCTTTTCGGTAAGCAACACAGAGTATCATTTAATTTCACTTCAACAAAAAGATCGGAGTTGTTAAGTTTGGTACACTCTGATGTCTGCGGTCCTGTGGAGGTTGAATCACTCGGTGGAAGCAGATATTTTCTGACTTTTATCGATGATGCTTCTCGGAAAGTGTGGGTGTATTTCCTGAAGACGAAGGACCAGGTGTTCGAGTGCTTCAAGTCATTTCACGTCTTGGTAGAACGTGAAACAGAAAGAAGCTGAAATGTCTCCGATCTGATAATGGAGGAGAGTATACTTCCAAGGCGTTCAATGCATATTGCAGAGCATATAGCATTCGACATGAGAAGTCAGTACCACGCACCCCTCAGCACAATGGCGTTGCTGAAAGAATGAACCGGACTATCATGGAGCGTGTCCGGAGCATGCTGAACATGGCTAAACTTCCAAAGCCATTTTGGGGAGAAGCAGTCAATACCGCATGCTATCTCATCAACCGATCACCTTCAGTACCACTCAACTTTGAAGTTCCAGAGAGGCTATGGACAGGAAAGGATCCTACATACTCACATCTTAGAGTATTTGGGTGTTCATCATATGCACATGTATCCAAAGAGCTCAGACAGAATCTTGATGCGAGAACTATCCCATGCATTTTCATTGGCTATGGAAATGAAGAGTTTGGATATAGGTTATGGGATCCTAAGGAGAAAAAAGTGATCAGAAGCAGGAACGTTGTGTTTCACGAAAATTTGACAATAGAAGACATTGAAAAATCCACGATGTCTCAGAAGTCAAATGAGGGTGCTCAAGTTTCAAATGAAGCACCAGAATTGTTCTTGAGAAATAATGACGAAGTGCCAGAAGATAACTCAGAAGCAGAAGAAGATGAGGAGACAGAAGAGAGTGCTGAGCAAGGGGAGCTACAACCCACCTCACCAGAACCATCACACGACACAGATGATGGTATTTCTTCTCAGATGGTTCCAACTGCTCGTAGATCTGAACGAGGCCATATACCATCAAAGAGGTACTCATCATCTGAATACCTTTTGCTTACTGAAGATGGAGAACCGGAGAGTTTTCAAGAAGCTATATCTCATAAGGATAAAGCAAAATGGCTGATAGCAATGCAGGATGAGTTAGAATCTCTACAGAAAAATCAAACTTATGAGATCGTAGAACTTCTTAAAGGGAAGAAGGCACTGAGAAACAAATGGGTGTTCAAGTTAAAGAAGGATGCAAGCGGACAAGTGGTGAAACACAAAGCTCGGTTGGTTGTGAAAGGGTTCCAGCAGAAGAAAGGAATTGACTTTGATGAGATCTCTGCACCAGTTGTCAAGATGACCTCAATCCGAGTTATACTTGGCTTGGAAGCAAGTATGAACTTGGAGCTTGAACAGATGGATGTGAAGACGACATTTCTTTACGGAGATTTGAAAGAAGAAATCTATATGCAGCAGCCAGAAGGTTTTGAGGTTTCAAGTGATAATCTCGTGTGCAAGCTATCTAAAAGCTTGTATGGTTTGAAGCAGGCACCAAGGCAGTGGAATAAGAAGTTTGACTCATGCATGAAGAGTCAAGGCTACAAGAAGACTACTGCGGATGAGTGTGTATACATCAAGAGACTTCCAGACGGTACCTTCATTGCTCTTCTACTATATGTAGACGACATGTTGATCGTTGGGAAAGATCAAATGAAGATAAACCAACTGAAGAAAGAACTCTCTAAGTCTTTTGATATGAAAGACTTAGGACCGACTCAATAGATTCTTGGGATGCAGATCACTCGAGACAGGAAGAATCGCAAGTTATGGCTATCTCAAGAGAATTACATTGAACGGGTACTTGAGAGATTCAACATGAATAATACCAAACCAGTTAGTGTTCCACTTGCGAATCACTTCAAGTTGAGCAAAAGAACATGTCCCACATCCAAGGAAGAGATCGGGGAGATGTCAGCGGTGCCCTATTCTTCAGCAGTTGGAAGTCTGATGTATGCCATGGTATGCACACGGCCAGATATCGCTCATGCAGTGGGTACATTGAGTCGTTTTCTCTCTAACCCCGGGAAGGAGCATTGGGAGGCAGTCAAATGGATTCTCAGATACTTGAAGGGTACCACGAAGTTATGTCTTTGCTACGAAGGAGCTGATCCAGTCTTGGAAGGCTATACAGATGCTGATATGGCCGGAGATATTGATAGTAGAAAATCTACTTCAGGATATATCTACACTTTTGCAGGGGGGCTGTTTCTTGGCAATCAAGATTGCAGAAGTGTGTCGCTTTATCTACAACAGAAGAAGAATACATTGCTGCCGCTGAAGCTGGTAAAGAAATGTTGTGGCTAAAGCGCTATCTCCAAGAACTTGGGATCCAGCAGAAAGAGTACAAGATACATTGTGACAGTCAGAGTGCTCTAGACTTGAGCAAGAACTCCATGTACCATTCCCGTACAAAACATATTGATGTTCGGTATCACTGGATACGCAAGACGATTGATCAACAACTGTTGAGACTAGTGAAGATCAACACAAAGGAGAATCCATCAGACATGCTGACAAAGGTGGTGACACGAGATAAGCTAGAACTATGCAGAGACATAGTCGGGATGCTTGTTCTGAATATGCCTGGAAGGGGAGAATTGAAGAAATTTCCAGGACATATCCTAGCACTTTCTATGAAGCTTCCTCCAAATCTATGAATGACAAGGGATGCTTCCTCACACCTAGGAGTCACCTTCCTCTCACCCACCATTGAAGCTTCCTCCAAGCTTCCTCACACCTTCCTCCTAGCTTCCTCCTACCTAGTTTTGGTCCTATAAATAGAGAAGCTTGTAAAGCTTTCTATCATCAGACATTAGATCATCACAACACAACCAAGAAGAGTTGTGTAATATCCTTGAGAGATTTGTGAGGTGTTTTTTGAGAGTTTTTTTTTTTGTTAGAGCTTGTATGTCTCTTCTTTCTATTCTTGAAAGTAATAGAAGTATTTTTCTCTCATATTTGCTCGATACTTTAATTACCCCCAACACTTTTGTCGGGTCTTCAATTAACGGAGTTGAAGGAGCAATAATAGGTGATACGAGTAGTAGTTTTTTGGCGGCTGAGAGGCCGGTGATGGAAGGCGAAATTAGCACTAGTATCATGATTATTGACATCACAACAAGAGATGAGGAAATCACTTGAGCCATTTAGTCGTCTAAGGATCGTGGGTTAACTAGCAGACAATCACCCACAAAGTAAATAGAGAAGAAAAATAACACAAGAGTTTTCCACAATGAAAGAGAAGAAGTGTACAATATTAATGAATCTCCGACTACATCCCCTATTTATGGATCTCAAGTAGTCCCAATCATATATGAGAAGAGTTTTCCAATCCTACAAGGATAATATATTTTTGTTTCCCAAATCTATTAGAACAATGAGTTTCCTAAACCTATAGGAATAAGAATTTCCTAAATATACGAGGAAAAAATCTGAGACATAATTAACAGATTTCAATAATCAAAACTCTTTTAAGGGAAAATATTGTGTGAATATCTTATGCTTTTTTACGTTAGAAGACGGTTATAGCCATGTTTTCAGATTTGTAAATCAAAATAATATCAGGTTTGGTATGTTCCCACCAAGAAAAAGAATTTATGAGTTCTAGTTAATTATGGGCACATCAGAGAAAAATATAGGTTCACATGTTGGCTAATGTTAACTACATATGGCTATTCGGACCAAAGCTACTGGGTTCGGCCGAATTCACGGCCGAAGGGCTAGCTCCGCCCCTATGGGTGATATCATCAATTCTCTTCTCAATCTCGTACGACTCAATGAATCTAGAACTTAAGTTTCCTTTTTATCCAAATCACATGTCACCTTTCATTGACGACTCTTTCAAACACACTTTATCTCCACTCTTGAACTCTAAATCACGTCAACGACTTTCTGTGTAAGATTTTTATCGGCTCTGAGCAACCTTAGGTCGTTCCTAAATCAATGTCACATTCTCTAAGGCCTCGTGCACAATATCAGGACTAAGAAATCCCACCTCGGTCAGTTAAAACCACCCAAAATGGACAATCTATAACCTAAATTAAATATACACTCTTTTAAAAAAAAAAAAATCTAATGTGAGAAACACTATTTGTCTATTTCCCGTGAAATAAT
Source organism: Lycium barbarum (assembly GCF_019175385.1). Lineage (NCBI taxonomy): Eukaryota > Viridiplantae > Streptophyta > Magnoliopsida > Solanales > Solanaceae > Lycium > Lycium barbarum. Next base: position 8,049,213 of record NC_083339.1, on the reverse strand, counting down.
TTTTTTTGTCATCATATTATTGTCAGTTATGTTCTCCTTATAAAAAAAAAGGTGTATATGACTGGGTAATGATTTCTTTTGGTTCACGTGAATCTGCATTCACATTAAAAGGTTCCCTCCAATAATTTCTTGTTTCTTCCTATAAAAAGCTCCCCAATTCTCATTCTAATGCTCTATCAATCTTAGCTTTAGCAGAAAAATTAGGATCAATGGCTACACTGTATGTTTTTTAGCTTCCTCTTTTTCTTCTTTTCCAATTGACCCGCTAGTTTAATTTGTCAGCAATAGGTGATTAGAAAAGTTGGGTGATTATAGCATAGAGTTCTAAGCATGGCAGATCTAAAGTACAAGCTATGAGTTTATGGGAATCCTGCACGCTATAGACCATGTATATGTAATTAGAAATATACTAAATATGTTATTGTAAATTCAGTTATTAATGTGTATTAACTTAAGATCGTCACATAAACCCATAAATTTCAAAACATAAATCCGTCTCTAGTTACGGTCGCTTCTAAGTTCTAGCACTTTCAAAGGAAATAGAAGGTCCTATATTCCTAAATATGAGTGGATAGTAGGCTTGCTTCTTTGGTTTTTCCTCTTAAATACTAATCGTTTTTCTATAATAAGATTAAAACTTTATGACGTACGCTTAAGCCACACATCACGAGCTTTGTTCTTACCCCTAGACCCATTGCCCGCGGGATATCTCTATTATTATTGTTTTAATTGGCCGAAGCAAGAAAATTTGAGCTGGAAAATTTGTATTTATTGAACTTCAATTTCCGGATTAAATACAATATTCTTCTCTATGATACTTACGGAGCAACAAACCAGAAATACACAAAATAGAATTTGCGAAACCTCTACTAACACACCTGGAAAATAGGAATAATTGAAACAACAATTGGAAGTACTCCCTCAGTCCCATATAATTGTCCACTTTTCCCTTTATACGTCCCTTAAGAAATCATAAATAAAAGTGTATTTTTAATATGTTTACTTATCTCTCTCCAATTAAATGCACTCCCATATTAGTTGTCCACATTACTAAAAATATTCATCCCATATTAGTTGTCTACATTACTATAAATATTCATCCCAAAATACTTGTTCATTTACAAAATCAAGATAAAATTAATTAAGTTTATTCTACTTTGCTCTTAACATTAATTATTTTTTAAAGCAACCAATATTGATTAAAGTGCAATTAATTGGAGAGAGATAAAAGTAATGTAGTAAAAATATACTTTTATTTATGAATTTTTATAGGACGTGTAAAAAGGAAAGTGAACAAGTAACGTAACAAAAGAAAAGAAGGAGGAAGTATCATCATTTGGTCCAGCCTAATTAGTGTTAGAATATTCAAGAAGCTTAAAATTATGAATTTTGCTAAATTTGATGCCATAAGTTCATCATCACAAGTCAAGATTTACTATTTTTTTTTATTTGACCATATTTATCAACTACACATCAACAAACACACAATTTCATTGCAAAGTCAAAAGAAGCCACCTTCATGATGATGGAGGGTGTCCCACATCCTCAACCTCCACCCAACGACAACAATTGTGAATGTAGGTATTTGTATTCACAAAGCGTCCATATACATTCATGAATCATGCCTTTGAAATTTCTCAAAATTACGATTTGGTCAGATCAAACTTGATAAAAAGGTGCACTAAGCTCCCACTATATTTTACCTTGCATTTTTATAAAAGGTTGTTTTCACAGCTTGGACACATAACTTCCTGGCCATACGGCAACAACTTTACTAGTTACGTCAAGACTCTCCTTTAAATCAAATTTGATACATTTTGTAATTATAATTTGGTAGGATCTAAATACTTAATTTTTGAGTACGTAAATGAAATACGAACAATAATGAGATAATGATAAAAAATACATCTAAACTATCGCCTTTTCACAAGATTCATATCCCAACGATAAGTTATTCTCTTTTCCTACCTGAACTATCACCATTTATTATTAAAACACACATCAACTATAAGTTGTTCCCTTTTCCTACCTAAAAACCCTAAGCCCTATCATGTCTGAAACGGGACAATTGATAGTAATTGAGATGTGTTTTAATACAAAAATAATGATAGTTTCATAAAAAAAGAAAACAACTGATAGCTGGGTGTGAAACTCGAAAAATAGTGATAGTTTTGATGTATTTTTTACTACTCTACGATAGAAGACTAAAAACCATACAAATAAGAGAGTAGTGAGAATTAAGAGCCTGTTTGGATGGGCTTATCTAAAGCAGCTTATAAGCTGATTTCAGCTTATAAGCTGCTTTAGATAAGCTAAGTCAAACAGACCCAATTAATTTTTTGGGCTTATTTTAAGCACAAAATGACTTTAAACTGGCCAGTCAAATACTAAAAAAACTGAAAATAGCTTATAGACAACTTATAAGCCAATCCAAACGGGCTCTAAATAATTGTTTCAAAGCACCAAACGTGTGTCTCCTCAGAATCCAAAACGTGGACAACATTCAGAAAACATCTCCAACTCGCAATCTAGTGATTAGTCAAATACAGCAGTTAGTTTATTTGTTTGAATTAGTAATAAAAAAACTCTAGTTTAACAAAAAAAAAAAAAAAAACTCTTTCTCAGCCAAAGAATTTTTTTAAAAAAGTAGAATACATCCTTTTCTTCAAAGTTACTGTGAGGTCCTTCCCATAGTTTAGGAGGGTCAAGATTTATTGGTATCGATTGTTTATACTAATTAATTAATACTTCGTTCGTTCTAATATATGTGGTATTTTTTCGTTTTCTGAGACTCAATTTAACTAATTTTTGAAGTTAAATTGGAGTAGATCAACTCAATATTTTAAAATTATATGAAAGATACTATAAGTTGTTATTCTTTTTATGTCAATGTGATGAAAAATACATTTCAAAATGTTGGCCAAAGTTTATATAGTTTGAATCTCGAAAAATGAAAAGCGCCATATAAATTGAGACAAAGGGAATACAATTTATCGTGGTTGAGAGATTTGATAAATTGAAAAAATAAATTAATTAACCATGATTAATTACTAGTAATTATCTACATATAAACACATTTCATGCATATATTAATTTGATATAAAAATTGATGTGAATAAATATTGTATCATTTTTTATCAAAAGATAATGCTCAAAGTACAAACCGATCAAGAGAGTTCCAGTGGTTGCCAGACATATGATCTTTCTAAAATATACTCATTTTATTAGTATTCACTATTAAAAAAACACTCTTTTCTTGTTGAATGTCTGTTCAGTGGGAATTTCACACTGAATATCGGTAGAGAAAATTTAAATAATAGTGTTTTCACACAGAAATATTAGAAAGTTTCCTGGCGTTTAATTGAAATTTGTTTCTCACCATGCGTTTTTCTAGTGACATGATTCAGTAGAAATGAGGTGAAAAAAATCATATTTTATAGCACAAATTTTTCAGCGAATGTTGATGAAAAAAATCTCTGTTTCTAGTAATGATTTGGCTATTTGGAATCTCGTTTGGCCATCAACATTTACAAAATATTGGCTTCAACATTTGAAATACGGAGAAAGTACTGAAAAGTTCGTTTGTAAGAGTATAAGTGCCTACTTAGAAGTATTGTTCAATCAAATACTCTCTTCACTCCAATATAAATGAATTTCTCACATTTTTTTTCATATAATTCAAAATGAATGAATTTTTCAAAGACCAAAAATGTATTAATTAACCTTTTTCCTTCCAAAAATCACAACATGGACTTTCTCTTATTTTAAGAAAAGTTTAGGAAGAAGCAAAAGGATAATATTGATAAAATTATTCTTTAATTAATATCTTTAATTAACTTTCTTAAAATGTGTGTAACACTCAAAAATTCATTTATTTTGAAATGGAGAAAGTTACAAGTAAATAAATCCCAAATGGTCAAAGAATTTGACAATCTAAATGGTAAAGTGATCACAATCTTAAACTCTTAACAAATACTCTGTCCGTCCTAATTTATTTAACACTTTTTGTTTTTAAAATCAAATTTCTTAATTTTAATCGTGTGTTTAAACATAAAATCTTTAAAAATTTTGAAATTAAATTTACATATTTGTTAATTACGTAAAAAGAGCTATAAATTACCATAATTAATAATTTAAAATATTTAAAAGACATATAAAAAAATTACGGCCAAAGAACAACTTATTTGACTTTCGAAAAATAAAAAGTGTCAACAAATTAGGAGCGGGGTATTAGTTAGTAAGAAATAGTCACTTATCTATACTATATTAAAAGCACGAAGAGCCTTAAAAATGTTGTTTGAATTTTTTGCCCTTCATTAAAAGATTCTATAATAGACAAAGTTGTCATTTACTATTTTGTTACATATATTATTACTAAACTCTAATAATAACTATTTCCTTTCAAAATAAAAACTGAAACATAAAACTGCCTTATTTTTAGCAAAAGAAAAATCACCATAATTATAAAACCCTACCTTATTTTTGGCATAGTCGTAGGAGTCCTAACACTACCACAAAAGAAAAACAGCCGTATATAAATATTGTGTGTGAATATTAATTGAATGTTGCTTTGCGAAAAGAACCAGAATTATATATATGCAGTTGTTGCTTTAGGTTTGAGTGGGGACTAGGCTTTTGCCATTTATAGTGGTTCCGAATACAAATTAGAGAGATTAGCACAGTAGCGGAGACTTAAATTGCAATGAGTCCTAAGTTATAGAATTTATTTATATGTCCTTTATAATATACTTGAATATGTTTTTATTTTATTTTATTTCACATGTGATTTGTAGTATTGAGAGCATTCAATTTACTGAGCTTTTACCACTTTATAATACATGTTTTTTTTTTGTTTTTTTTTGTTCCATTATCGATGTGATTTTACATTTGATTTGCAGTAGTATGACATTCAATTGTACTAAGGATACTGAGCTTTTACCTCTTTAATATATCTCATGTCTTTTTTTGTTCCATTATCGATGTGATTTATTTGTTAGTTTTGTTCAAAATTTTAAAAAATTCACTTTTAATGATTATTAAAAAAGCCGAAAGCATTTTTTGAGTAAGATCAAATAGCTATCAAATTATAGAAGGGAGATTTATCAATTAAATACTAATCACACTTATACAATATTACTGAATAACTAACTGGCCAAATGAACTTATATAGACTTTTAATTCAAAATTCAATTCCAATTCCAATGTTCTCTTGGAATAAATTAATTTTATTTTACATAATATAAGAATTAAATTATTTGAGTTCCATAAAAATAATTATTAGAGTACTAAATAAACACACAATTCTACCTTATATTTAGGACTTCAATTAAGTGTGTAATATACCCGGGATTTTCTTCTGCCTTCTTTTGGTACATGGTAATATAATAATTTCTTAACCATAATTAGGTTAGAGTTCTGAATAAGCTATTATATTAAACAATTCTTCCGTGTCATGACGAAACTGGTTTAGCAAAATTAACTGATTTGTTCTCCAAATATGTTTTATAGTCACTTGGTTCCTTAGATAGTCAATTCTCTTAATTTTAGTATACTTAATTTCTCTTTAAAGGTCAAGAAAAATTTCACTACACATAATCTGCACCTTCAGGCATGCTGATGAGATTTTGACAATTAGGATTAAGGTAAAGTATACTAAAATGAATCATACACCATCACTTCATCCGTTCATAAATGTATTACATTAGACACAAGATATAAATAAGACGTTTGACACGTGAGCCAATATGTACAAAGGATAAAATTATTCTTTTATATGAGTGCTGGTGAGAGTTGGACTTGCTTCTTATTATGTTCAAATCTATGGTCAAAATTAATAAGTTTGAATCTCAAAAAACAAAAAACATCACATAAATTGGGACAAATGCTAGAGCCTACAAACAAATACACTGGTTATTTAAGGTTAGAACATGTGAATTTTGACGGTTTCGTAAATATTTTGAATTGGAGTGATTACATAAATATGAACAATTAGATTAAGTTAGATAAATATACTTATAATTACATCACTTTTATTTTATGAAGTACACAAACGCTATTTGGTTGTATCTTATTAATCTTGATAGTTCATTTCTATTAAGTTAAATAGATTATATTTATAATTACATCAATATTCTATACAGTTTTTATTAACAAACACAGAATTCACGCGCAAAACGCGTACACTAAACTAGTTTCTACAAAAAATGTCATCATTGTTGCGCGAGTAATGACATAAGCCTATTCGATAACTCTCAAAGATCCTCTTCGTTGCACTCATCCTCACCGTTCATTCCGTTCACTGCTCTGCTCACACATTATTCTCATATCCTATATTGTTCTTTTCCACAAATTCTCGTATCCTATATAAAGCTCTCAAAATCCAATTGTCAATTTCTAATACTCATCAATTTACATTACATTTCCAGTATATTTCGTTCATAGCAGAAAAATCAGCATCAATGGCTGCCACGTAAGTCTTAATTACCTTCCTATTTTTTATCATCACCTGTGTTTAATTAATTTGTTCCAAATAGTTAATTAAAAACTATCTAGGTTCAAGGTTTATTTTTTTATTTTTAATATTGCCTAATATTAAATTGGTCACGTTTAGATGTCCACCCAGGGCATGAGTGATTTAAGGGAGTTACGCTTAGGGTTTTAAAAGGACTTATATTTATATATTAAGTAGTGATTAAAAAAGTTATCACAAAAAGTAATTGGCGATACATCACCTAACCCTATGTTAGGATGGTCGTTACAGTAAAGTCTTCGTATTGTACAGTATCGTATTGTATTATAATGCATTAATGAATACAATAGTTGGATGACTCAGTTGGTTGAGCATGAAGCTTTCATAATGGAGGTCTCAGGTGCGAAACCCCCTACCTACGACAACAGGAGATTTGCTTTCTGGGTCGAGCTTGTCGCACGAGGCTTGTCTAGTGTGGTTACCTCTCTTTTGTGATTTACGAGCTATTGCACAGGAGCTGAGTTTACCTGTGCGCACCCGAAGGGTAGAGGCTGCGGTTCCCATGTCATTAAAAAAAAAAGAATACAATATTTGGGTTTAATGTTACTAAATGAAATTAGTAATCACACCAAAATCATCAAATTCATGGGTACAAAAATTGAGCTTTTTCTTGGTTGTATAATCACAAAATTACAACGAATTTACGACACCATAAATATAATATAATTTAAGAATAATGAACCACTGGAAACAACCATCCAAAGAGGGGGTAAGGGGGGTTGCCTAGTTAGAGACTTATAGGTGGTGCTAAGTTCAACTGAACGGTTCAGTTTAATCTCCTTCGTTAATTATTAGTATTATCTTTTTACAATAATCCGTGTCCGAGCTAACTAATGTTTTTAGTTTCTTGGAGTATCTACTATCTCTTACCGGCACAAATATTTTGGATTCAGTGATGGTTGTATATGTATGTTGTATGTAAGTTAGATTTTTTCAGCTTGCTATTGATATGGATGTTGATGGGGTTATTCTTTTATTTTACAGAAGTGTACAAGAAGTTCTACCACCAGTTCTTGATTCTACTTCCCAACCCCCGTCTCTCTTCGATGGAACTACCAGGTTTTATTACCTTTCTTTTAATTTCTTTATTGTCTGGCTTAAGAAAAATGTATTCTTTGTCGATGTTACGTTGTTATTTATCTGAGGTGAAGATTGTGATCTGAGTTTATTGTCTTCTCTGAAGGTTGTACATCAATTATCAGTGCCCCTTTGCTCAGCGTGCCTGGATTACCAGGAATGTTAAGGTTCGCCTTTTTACTACTGGTTCTTAATCTGGCTAAGTACGGGTTTATGTTCAATTTTGCTCTTTCTAAATTTAGTCCTCGTTTGGTTGCACTATTAACTATTAAGATGTTATATACATGCATAAAACTCTACATTTGTATAATTAATGCTCGGTTACCTTCAGCGTTGTATAATATATTGTTTAGTTAAGCATTTTCGTTGCCTGCTTAACTAACTAATACATGCATAAGTTATCTATGCATTATTTTATGTGGGGTAGAAGGTAACATAAGAATCCTTACATAACTTGTCTCTAAACCAAACAACTCCCTATGTACTGCTTCATTCTGTCTAATATGAATATTGGACCTGTGCATAAGTGCTATCCAGCTAGTGCTGGGCTCGGGGTAAAATGGCAAATATTTTATGCATCCTGCATTTGCATTTCTTCGAGGAGGCTTTTTTCACGCTTTTAAACCGGTGACCTAAAGGTCACCAAAGAAACAACTTTACTCTTGTGTCAAGACTCGTTCTCCATGCTATTACGTTGAAATTATGTTTTCCCGGCTCCTTGATCCAAGGGTAAATTGATAGGTTTAACATTTAAGGTTCTTAGCATTGAACTTATTATACTCTTAAAATTATGGGTTTAGATTTGAATATTCGTTAAAACTTTAATGAGTTTTCACATACATATCCATGTTTGGTGTAAAAATTATGGGGTTAAAAAAGGAGTGCTACTTGGAAATGTTGATCTTATTGATGCCTTTTATTATTCCAAATTGGAACTAATATATATCCATCTTGAAATTTTTCAGTTGATGTGTTCTTATACATGGCAACTGACCTGATTACCTAGATAAATTTTCAAACATTTTGACTTACAGGGTTTGCAAGACAAGATCAAGTTAGTTCCAATTGATCTTCAGAACAGGCCTGCTTGGTACAAGGAAAAAGTTTACGCCCCAAATAAGGTAGTTCTTCCACACAAACAACATTCATTTTCACTCTCCCAATTCACTTAAGCACACCAAGCGAAAATCTTGAGCTAAGATTTTGACATAAGGCATTTGGCCTCGTTAAATTGTATGAAAACTATTGAAGAAAATGTACATGAATTTTTGAAAAAGGTTCGCTATTCCTTTCCGAATTCAGTGATTATTGACTAAGCCAGTGCATAATCGCTCTAGTTTTATCTATCATCCAGTTGGCACATAAGCTTTTATAGAAGGACTTTGACGCAAGTGAAAGTTTAAATTTTCATGAGAGCATTTTCTTTTGCTTCTAGCAATTTATTTATTCTACCCCTTGCAGGTTCCCTCATTAGAGCACGACAACAAAGTGATCGGAGAGAGTTTGGATCTGATTAAATATATTGATAGTAACTTTGAAGGACCATCACTTTTGCCGGATGTAAGTTGCAAAAGTTCATTCTTTGCCTGTCTGTCTAGGAAAATCATAAGTTGTAAATTGATAATAATTATAGCAAATTGCTGCAGGATCCTGAAAAGCGGAAATTTGCTGAAGAATTGATAGCTTATAGTAACACGTTTGTCCCAGAAGTATACGGATCATTCAAAAGAGATGCACAGACACTGGCTGGTGAGTTTTGAGCTTTTTTCTTGGAAACTCAGTATGTTTTCTTTGTTAAATATTTCTCATGTAAACGGTATTCACACTTGTACCAGGAGCACAATTCGATTACCTAGAAAAGGCTCTCCACAAATTTGACGATGGACCTTTCTTCCTTGGTCATGAATTCAGTCAGGTCATTTACTTTATTTATTTTGTTTGCCATAAAACATACTCGAGAATGAGTACAGAGCAGTGTGGATGTTTTTTGTTTTCCCTAATTTAAATTTCATAGTAGTGTACTGAAATGGAAACTCCATTGTGCTAGGTTGGCATAGCATATGTTCCGTTCATCGAAAGGTTCCAAATTTTCTTGAAAGAGGTGTTTAACTACGACATCACATCTGGGAGGCCAAAACTAGCCAAATTGATCGAGGTATGATTAATATTATATACAGAGTATTAGTCTTCACACTGGGTATGTTGTTGGTTTTGTACAGAGTTTTAATCTTAAACAAAATTTTACTTGTATGAAAAGTTGTATCGTGGAATGTTCATTTGTAAAGCGTAGAGGCTAATGCTAGAAACTGTTAAGAAAGAATGACTTTTCTTTCTTTTGTTGATAGGTTAAACTCCAAGGCTACAACTGGTAGGTGAATTAGATAGATAATATTATAATCAAGTGTAAAGATGCAACTAAACTCCCAATATCTGTGATGAAGTGTTAAGAAAAGCTACCTTTTATTCTTTTGGTAATAGGTTAAACTTCAAGGCTAGCTGATTGGTGCCTCAGATAAATAGAATTATAATTAAGAGTGTAAAGTTGTAACTAATAGCGATTGAACCACTTGTTTCGTATTTTTCGTGTGTAATTTCTCCTTTATACTGTGTAGAAGCCTTGAAGCAACTGGAAAGTTGTTTTTGTATGCTTTATAGATAAAAGGTTCGAACTGTCAATTATTGTGCGTCATGGTAGGGTGCCTACATTGCAGACCTCGGGCTGCGGTCCTTGATTATCCCGAACCCTGTGTGAACGAGGGATACTTCGTGCACAGAGCTGTCTTCTTAATTGTGTTTTATAAACATTTCACAGGAAGTGAACAAGCTTGATTGTTACAAGCAGACAAAAGTCGTGGATCCGAAGAAACTGGTTGAATACTACAAGGATCGGTTTCTGGTACCTGTTTTATAATAGAACACGATTTCTTTTGCTTTTTTTGCTTTGAGAATTTTTATATATAGCTGCTGAGACATTTCACTATATTTTTACAGCAGGCCTAAAACTTGAAGAAACCATGATCAAACATTGGTGAAAATCATACAGGCTGGCGCCTTTGGTACCAAACATGTCATGGAGTTGTATAATGTTATGCATCAGTAATAATTAATAAAGTGGTTGTGTGTTTTTCTTTATCAGTAGTATTTGGATTGTATTTTTCTGCTAGAGACTTGGATAATCATAGATATCAGTTTCATATATTGGAAGTTCTGTTGCCTGTAATGTCATGAATGGTCGTTTAACTTTTATTTTGTTGCATCTTACTAAACTACTTTTTATAACCCAAAAAAAAAAAATCAGTCAAATTTGTACTCACTCTATCAATGGCCTAGCCGGATCTGGGTGTATCATAAGGGATTTGTCTTTTCTATTGATATCTGTGGATTGGATAAAAAAACGATCAATTCATAGATGTATATTTCGGATCTATGAATAGGGATATTTTCGAAAGTAGTAGAGAAAATGATATTACGGAAATTCAGTAAATTTTTCTGTATCAAAAGCAGTGTTTTAAAAGGCGGGGGCGTAAGGCGGGGGCGTAAGGCGGGGCGTTTTACATACGCCTCGAGGCACGGGGCGTAAGCCCCATGGGTATTTATTTTTTAGTATTTCTTAAAATAATATAATTACAATTAATATTTTTAAATAGGTGAAATTACATAAACAAAATAAAAGAAAACTGTAAATAAATGAAATATATATATATGTGTGTGTGCGCGCGCGCGCGGATCCTCACAAAAAAATTATCAAAGCAATCCATTATACACCGCTTATAACTTGTAATTATATATAACATAATTTTACATGTATAAACAATACAATGAAATAAAAGCTATTATGAAATGCAAATCAATTCTAACATTTTAACTTTCAAACACGGAAAAAAACATAGTTTCTTAAAACACTATTACTATCATACTATTCATTTTATCTCCCTATAAGCAAATAATCAATAAAATTTATCAATATTACAATTAAAACATAACTTCTTCATGAACAAAAAATAAAATTATATGATAATTCTGATACATAGGACTTATGACCAATGACAAGTGAAAATGTACAATTTCGCTATGTGTTTTTTTTTTTTAAAATTAAGTGATATTCACCCTCACGACTTTCTCAAATAGTAAATATCCAATACTATGACTTGTTATATGAGTTACACCCAATCTTCTATTTCTATAGATGAAAAACTATTAAGTATCATTATTTTGTTAAACAATTATGAGGGTGAATGATTTTAATTAAGGAATTTAAAATATAATTTGTGTAAGAACTGTTAGGCGAGCCCTGGGCGTTGGGCGTTAGGCGTGTTTAGGGCGTACGGTTGGGCGCTTAGGGCGTAAGCCTCATAAGAACTAAGCCCCGCACGTTAGCCTCAGGGCGTTTTGCCACTGCCCTGCCCCGAGACGAGCCTCGGGGCGAGTCCTGACACTGCCTTTTAAAACAATGATCAAAAGATTGTTCAATTTCGCCTAATTTTTCTATAATGGCTGATGTAGTGATGTACAAGAGCATTGGGAACGACATATTTGACAAAAGAATCGCATTATTATGAATGTCATTCTACTTAACATAAGAAAAAAGAAATTTTCGATAATAAAAGATGTCCGTTAGGAGTATCAGTAAATTAACCTCAAAATTTTTAGAGCGAAAATGAAATTTTCGCACTTGTTTTAATTTCAAGAAAATGATTCTTAATGTATAGCGGTTGGACTTTATTTTTGGACTTATAGCCTGTTTGGCCAAACTTATTTTTTTCCCAAAAGTATTTATTTTTTCAATAAGTGCTTATTTGAAAAAAAGTGAGGTGTTTAGCCAAGCTTTTGAGAGAAAATAAGTGCTTTTGGGGAGTAGCAGAAACAGTTTTTCAGAAGCTAAATAGCCTGTTTGGCTAAGCTTATTTTTCCCCCAAAAGTACTTATATTTTCAATAAGTGCTTATTTTAAAAAAAGTGAGGTGTTTGGCCAAGCTTTTGGAAGAAAATAAGTGCTTTTGGGAGAAAATAAGTGTTTTTGGGGAGTAGCAGAAGCAGTTTTTCAGAAGTTAAGAAAAAATAGTTTTTGCCCAAAAACATTTTTTTGAAAAGTATTTTTGAGAAAAATACACATAGAAAAAGCACTTTTTAATAGCTTGGCTAAACACTAATGCTGAACAAAAGTACTTTTTAAATTAATTGGCCAAAACCAAATGTTTTTAGCCAAAAGTACTTTTTGAAAAAAATACTTTTTAAAATAAGCTGTTTTTAGAAGCTTGGCCCAACAAACTATTAAAAAAACAGTTTTTGCCCAAAAGTACTTTTGAGAAAAATACAAATAGAAGCACTTTTTAAAAGCTTGGCCAAACACTAATTGCTGGTTAAAAGTGTTTTTTTAATTAATTGGCCAAACACAAACTGTTTTTCGCTAAAATTGTTTTTTTAAAAAGTACTTTTAAAAATAAGCTGATTTTAGAAGCTTGGCCAAACATGCTATTAGAAGATTTCAAAAAAGATTCTTGTAGTGATTGGAATCAGATGCACAAATCTTCGGTGAAACTAAGTTTATCAGTTTAACCGTTAAATTTAACAATATTTTTAGAGTACGAAGTGTTAAGTTTATGGGTTAGGACTAAAAATGTTCACCTTTTATATGCATATATCAGACTATATTCATCAAGTGGTACATGCCACTGACCAAAATAGTCCAACCACTATACGTCAAGGACTATTTTGATCGTTTCTTTTTCAATTTCGATCTTGAAACTTAATTAAATTTGATTCTTTGTTTTTCTTTTTCGATCAAGTAATTATGTCCAGAAGAAATTATAATTATATACTGATATAATTTTTCAAAACTTTAAGACCCCGTTTGTCCATAGAAATAAAAAAAAAATCACTTTTTTTGGAAATTTGGAGTTGGAGTTGGCCATAGTTTTTGAAATTGTAATTTTTTGTGAAATGTAGTTGTAAAAAAGTGATTTTTTTTTAAAAACAAGTTTTTTGAGTTTTTGGTATTCCGGAATACAACTTCAAGTTGTATTCGGAATTCTTATGGCCAAATGCTGAAAAGTGAAAAAAGTGGAAAAAAAATCCGAAATAAAGTGAATAATTCTTATGGCCAAACGCCTACTAAATCAAACTTTTTGGTGGTTAAATGCTTTGAGAATGATGACAATGAAAGCAAAAATCAGCTAATTAATGTCTGATGATAGAATTTCCTTTACAACATTTCTATTCGTGGAATGCCAACCATCTCTCCTTGGCTACAAAACACTTTGCATCATCTTCTGCTTCACTGTCAAAGTCTTCTTTATCATTTATCTATGTTAGTATATATCACTACTAAAAAAAAGGCAAAAATCGCAGTCCGTCAGTTTACGTTACGTCGCTTTTCAAAAATCAACGCACTGTGTCGGTTTTTTTTTAAAATAAAACAATGAAATGTAGCTACTTGGAATCAAACCCGGGTATGTCCCGTGGCATTAAAGGGCTCTACCATTAGACCACTCATATTCTTTGATCAAATACTTACATTGATTTAATTTATGCTGTTTTTTTTGCTAAAAACCGACGAACTCCGTCGATTTTTTAATATAAAAAATAAAAATAAAAAACCGACGGATAGAAAATAATATAAAAAGTAATTATATTTTTGGCGCATTTTTGCGGGAAAAATAACCGACGCAATCCGTCGGTTTTCTTAAAAAAAAAGATTTTAAAAAATTGTCAAAAAACTGACGGAATTTTTCCGTAGGTTTTTGTTCGTCGATTTTTGCCAGTTTTTTAGTAGTGTCTTCCCAATTACGACTAAGTTGTTCATCTTTCTGAATTTATTACACTGCAAATTTACGGACATTAAGAAAGAAAATGTTACAGACTTGAATCAATTGGCCAAAATCCAGTCAATCGTGCACATAATACTTCTAAGTTAATTAGATAGTTAAATACCAGTGGTGTAGTGGTGTAAGAACAAGTAGAGAGAAAGGGTAAATGAGTTGGGGCATTGAGGTGGCATGCCGCGTGCCTTATCAAAATGTCAATGCCGCGTGGCATCCACCTTAGACAGTCCTAACGGAGGAGAGCTATAGATAACGGATGAAGTATTTTTAGACCAATGATACAACGAATGATAAAATCGATCCTTTTCCCTGTAGAAAAAAGGTTAATTGACCATTTTTCCCTATAAATGAGTGACTTGACATTACATAACTAGTTAAACCTCTATCTTGCCAAACAATGTTGTCAAGCCGTCGAACTTAATTATTTCCTATCGGACCTTTTCCCTTTTGGAAACTTAATGACATTACATAACTATTTAATTTGGACCTCCATCTTGCCAAATAATATTCTCATGCTGTCAAACTTAATTTCCTAGTGGACCTTTTTCTTTTCCTTTTGGAAACTCATTGACTTTTGGCACTACATAACTATTTGGGACCTCCATCTTGCCAAACACTCTCACTTCTCAGACTTCATCACTGCTCTGCTCACACACACCATTCCCGTATCAGCGTTAATGGCTTTCCCGTAAGTCTTAATTGCTTCCTCTTTTTCATTTGATCATATCAGCTGAGTTTAATTTTTTTTTCCAGATAGTTAAGTAATAGTGATCAGGGATGATTAACATGTCGTCTGACTTGTATATATAGATGGGTTAAGATTTTAAGGGAGTTATGTTTATATCAAATAGAAAAAAGTAGTGATTATAAAGGTTTAATTTGTCACAAAAAGTAATGTAGGTAGCTGGTTTGGAGCTGAGTTATGCAAGTATTAAATCCCGCATAAGTAATACCATGTTTGATAGCTAGTTAGGAGGTAAGTTATTCATGTATAACATTTATATAGTATTTAGTGCAATTTAGGAACTTGCATAACTAGTACATGTATAAGTTATGTATTTATTTAATGCATGATAGAATGTGGAATACTTAGTACATATAACTAAACTCTGCATAATTAGTATCTGCATAAAATAATACATGGATTTCCTCATAATTAATTCTTGTATTACTAACACCTGCATAACTCTAACTAGTTACCAAACGACAAGGGTGTGGCCTAATCACGGTGTTGCTAAGTTCAATGAAAAGCTTCAGTTGAACCTCTTGTTGACACTCAATTTTATCCTTTCTTTATTTTAATTTACTCGGGCGTCTAAATTTATTGACGAGCTAAATACTTTATTTTCACTACTATTATTTTCGCTACTTTTATTTTCAACATTACGAGCATTACTTTATCACAAATTTTAAATGTTCGTCATCGTTTCATTTTCGGGTTTGGACTCGTTAAATTAATTATAAGATAACACTTTGTTAAATCCTTATTTTTTTTTTCTACATATTAATTATTAAATATATTGTACTAGTTACTAAATTAGAAACCCAAAAATAATTAAAATAGCGGAGGAAGGAACAATTTCTTTTCAGCTAAATTATTAGCCCATACTCTAATTAATTTACCCCAATATTTCAGACCAGCCCACGTCATTCCCCTACCCAAAATAATTCAGCCCACTACCCTTTTACCCGGTCCAGCCCAAAAAAATTACCATGACCCGACCCGACCTGGTCCAAGCCCATCCCTTTATTTCCTAAACCTAATCCCTTTCTCTTTCTCTTTCTCTTTCCTTTTCCCTTTTCTCCGCCGCCCTCTCCCTCTCTACCCTACTCTCTCCCTTTCATCATCATCATCATCGCCACCACGCTCCTCCCCACTCACTGCGGTCCCCCACGCCTCTGCCGCCTCCACTCACCGCTGTCCCCCACGCCTGTTCCCCGCTTCGTCTCTCTCCCACGCTCCTCTCCTTACTTTAATACAAACAAAACCCTATAAATGGGATCCGAAGTTGAATCGTTTGAGGGAGATTATTCAGTTTTGGAGGGGACGGATCATTGTTTTAAAAGGGATTATTCAGTGTCTGAGGGGGGGGGGGGGGGTGAAAAATTCAAAACCTTATTTCTGTTTGCTCTTTTACGATTTCGAAGTCGAGTATGTAAAAATTGGGGGGATCGATTTTCATTTTTTTGGGGGAGGATTCAGTGTTTTTGAAGAACACAAACAATCTTAAAAACTTGATTTCTCCTTTCCGGTGAACTTTGGTCGGAGATAACTCAACGTTTTCAGAAATCTTTTGGGAAATCAGTAGCTTACCTTAAAGTTTCGTACCATTTGACAATTGTTTATCTGTTCTTAAACATTTCTCACACGAAAACTTTCGGGTCTATTTCGATCTGGGGTTTGAATCTGTTCGGGTGTAGATTTGACGACTTCGACACCCCAGTTCATTGCACACACAAAAGGTAAAGCTTTTCCTTTTATTTATTTTAATTTATATTTAGTGTTCTTAGTATTTTCTGTGTATTTATTTTAGTTTTTGCTTATGTGTTATGCGTTCATATTGGTTTTGTTTAGTTTAAGTTTTAATCTTGCTATGTGTTAGTTATTTATTAGCACGTCTATGCTTGATTTAGTAGTTCATATATGTTCAGTGTTAGTTTTTAGATCAACTTGGTTTGGTTTAATCAATTTTCTTGTGTAAGCATGCCATATATCTTCATTATCAATTAGTAGTATCTTAGCATAACTGCCTATTTAGCTTATATTAATTACTGGCCTGCTAGGTGTATAGTTGCTTAGCTTATGTATTTTGGCTTAATATTAGTAGCGGTTCATCATCGTTATATATCCAGATCTGGTTGCTGTTTAGCTAAACATATAGGGGTTTAATCCTAAATGTGCCTAGCCTTAAATGTTTGGACTATTTTGATGCTACTATTAGTTTAACCTTGTCATCATCATGCTTAAGAATCTATCTAACATTTGGTCCACTTAAATGCTTATATGTTGCACCATTTGTTGGTTTATTAGTAGGCATAGTCGAATTGATGTTCAAGCCTGAGTTTAGTATCTAGGGGGGTCAGATCAAAATGGCATAAAAAATGTCAGTGTAATCGTTTGGGGTATGGATTACACTACTTTGTTAAGTATAGCTTAATAGTTTTATGTTGAGTCAATACGCCTTTACTATAATTTCTTGATCAGCATCCTCCTTATTTATCTCATCTCACTTAAGCTTAGTATGAATATAAGGGCCTGTCTAGCCTTGCAAATGTTAATGTGTTTGTTAGTGTTGGTCTGTATAACTACGTAATGTCCCCTTGTACCCCTGAATCTATCACTGACTTGTTCAATCCATTCAGATTGGTCTGTGTGTTGTCATGTTCTTGTAGGATTTGATAATGACTCTGCTCTAAGATTTTGTTTATTTTGAATTGAAATACTTGTGTCTTAGTCTGAGTATATGGTTACTGGACTTATGAAACTGAAAATGATAGGAAATCTGTGTTAGTTCATCACATAGGGAACTATGTCCACTCTGCACTTCTTTTTTTTATTTTGCCGCCATTTTGCTGGTTGAAAGCCGAAGTAAGTTGGGATTAATTTAACCTCTCTTTGATTAGTAGGCCATGACTCTAAGGCTGTCCAAGTTTCTGAACTTAACATACTGGATTTCTTCGAATCTAGTTACCGAAACCTATGTGATTGATCACCATGCTGTCATTTTCTTGCTTCTGAAAATAATGTTCTGTTAAATAATCTTCATAAGAAGCTTATCTGGTGAGGCTCTTACTTGGTATACACAACAGGACGTCCGTAAATGGTGTGGTTGGAGTGACATGGCGCAAGACTTTATGGACAGATTCAGTTTTAACACTGATATCACGCCAGATAGAGTCTACATGACTAAGTTAACCAAGAAGTCAACTGAGACGTTCCGCGAGTATGCGTTACGCTGGAGGTCAGAAGCGGCCAGGGTTCAACCTCCGATGAATGATAGAGAAATGACTGCTACCTTCATTGAATGCCAGGCTGACGTATTTTATGAGAAAATGATAGGTATGATGGGACAGAAATTCACAGAAGTTGTCCGAATGGGAGAAGCCTTAGAAGAAGGAATCAAATCGGGGAGAATTCAGGATCTTATTGCTTTACAAGCAATAAACAAAGCTATTCAATCTGGTTCTATCGGCGGGGTTAAAAAGAAGAAGGAAGATGTCGCTGCAGTCATGAACGTCCAAGGGCATAAGCCGAGCCAAGCCATTACATACTTTAACCACCCACAACAACCTTTCTACCCTTACCACTACCCTGAACCATACCAAGCTCCACTATCTCCTTACCCTATCTACAACACCCAAGCAAACTACTACCAACCCCGAGCACCTTCACATCAAAACCCACGTCCATATCAACCCGTCCAAGCTCCAACTTACCAAAATCGACCACACACTACACCTAAAGCCTGTCCAAACCATGACATCAAAAATACCCGTAAGTACACTCAGATCGCTGAACCCTTGGCTCAATTATTCGAAAGACTGAAAGCTGCAGGTCTGATACAACCAGGGAAAATTCCCGATCCTATTCCAAGATGGTTGATGGTTCCAAGCGTTGTGCATACCATTCTGGAGTTGCTGGGCATGACACTGAGGATTGCTTTGGTCTTAAAAACAAAATCGAAGCCTTGATCAAGGAAGGAGCGATCCAGCTCGCTGAAGCTAAGCCCAATGCGGTCAACAATCCTTTACCTGCTCACGAAGATGCCAAGATTTGAAAGAATCCAGTGTGTCAATTGGAAGGGTGGAAAGGGGCATGTCATCAACTTTTGTCGCTCCCATGGGAACAATCCAAAGACAAACACACATAAAGATTACTGCTACAACTACTCACAATACCGAGACATCGACCATACGGGGTGCCGAACTAGGAGAGACTCTGAAGAATTGGACTTGTACTCCGTCCCTGATTCGCCGGGAGTCTTGGTAGTATGAACATGTAGTGAACTTGTTTTTTTTTTTAAATTGAGGTTTGAATCGTACCCAAAACTTTTGTTTGTTTTGCTTCATCTTTTGGAAGCTTAAATTGCAAAAACTATGAATGCATTTCTGATTTTCCTTAATCATCCATTATTGTTAGTTTCTACTTTATTTATCAAAACTGCCAACTCTATGATTGTGACATAAAATGAACGAATGAATAACATACGTCTCGAGAAAATAATAAAGAATTTAGAGGATAAAACAAGATTCCAGTTGAAAGAAAACGAAATAGCCGATAGGTGATGGCATAAACCTCAATGCTAGCAATTCAAGAAGAAATCAAAGTACGACATTAGGTTAGACAACCTAGTTTGCAACCTTTCCTTTAATACAAATACGAACTACGCTGACCTGATTCGCATGGGGGATACGTAGGCAGCCCATATAGGGTTCGGTTGCATTAGAACAAAGAATCCAAAAAAACCTTATACAAGGAGAACTACACATGGCTGGATTCCCTCGGCGGGATTCGTAGACTATCAACATACAGGTCCGTCACACTTAGATAAAATCCAACAAATCTTTTACCATTTATATAATAGAACTACGCTGACCTGATTCCCTTGGTGGGATACGTAGGCAATCCACATCGGGTTCGGTCCCTTTATCAGAAAATTTCAAACCATTTTCTATGTACCTTACGAACTACGTTCTGACCTGATTCCTTTGGTGGGATACGTAGGCAACCTATACATGGTTCAGTCACACCAGAATATAAGTCTAGTATACCCTTCTGAGCCCAAAACTAGGGCATATTTTGAAAAGATATAGACAAAAGAACGGTTGGACATCGACAAGATTATGGTTACCAGACAGGAAGTATTATAGACCGATTACTTTAGAAGTGTCACAATCTAAAGTTGGCAGAATATTTTACAACTTACATATATATACATTTACACATATATCTTTTCTTATATACATATACTTACGTATATATCTTTCCTTATACATATACTTACATACATACCTTTCAAATGAAACACTTTCTTTCAATTGTTTCACTACTGTTCATCTACCGAGGCTTGAACGGAGATCACAAGATCCAAACAAATAAGACGAATGGAGCAGCCAACAACGTCAAGCTTCGAGTCAACACGAATCAACTTCCCCCTCCTAAACTAAGAATTTTTCTTTGAGTGCAGGAACCTAAAACCGCGAGATCAACAGTCAAGTCTATCAATCATGGCAGAAAAGCATCCTTCGGCTCATTATGGCTTCACCTCAAAAGCCAAACGGCTTTATTTCCAACTTTATCTTTAATTTTATTTTATCACAACAACTTTATGACTTCGTTAACAAATATACCTGTTTTGTAGGTTAAAGACGAATCAAATCAGGATTACGTGTCATTAATTCGGCTTGTCACGATACCATCAACACCATTAGCCGAATGACTACACTATCACTTTACTTTATCAATTACCATTTACTTTATCATGAACTTTACAGGATTTACATCAAGTCTCCGAAAACAACCGGAGACATTATCCTGAACTTTACAGGGTTTGCATTAAATCTCCGAAAACAACCAGAGATATCATTTACATTTTATCCTGAACTTTACAGGATTGCATCAAGTTTTCGAAAACAACCGAAAACATTATCCTGAACTTTACAGGGTTTGCATTAAATCTCTGAAAACAACCGGAGATATCATTTACATTTTATCCTGAACTTTACAGGATTGCATCAAGTTTCCGAAAACAACCGGAAACATTATCCTGAACTATACAGGGTTTGCATCATTAAATCTTCGAAAACAACCGAGACATCATTTACATTTTATCCTGAATTTACAGGATTGCATCAAGTCTCCAAGGACAACTGGAGACATCATTTACAAACTGTAACGACTTTATCCGAAACTTTGCAGGAATTATCATTGAGCCTCCGAAGACAACCGGAGACATCATCCGCTTTACGACTTTACCCCAGACTTTACGGGAATCTTCATCAAATCTCCGAAGGCAATTGAAGATATCATATCATCAAGTCCCGAAAATAACCGGAGACATCACATGGCTACACAGCCTCATCTGCATAAGCCAAACGGCTATACACTTACTTTACTCATTACTTTATTACTTTACTTTATCATCCACTTTACTAACTTTAACGACTTTACCTTGAATTCCGCATACATCATTTATCATCTAGTCCTAGAAGACAGCCGGATGCCTTATCACTATCATTAACATCTCCAAATACAACTGGAGATATTATTACATCCTCGGCATATATATCACACATTCATTCAAGTCCCTGAAGACAACCAGAGACAACATTATAAGCCACACGGCTTCATCCTCACTCTCGCGCTCATATTTATTATCATTTTTACATTTATTTATAAGTTTTACACTTTCAAATTTATCCCAGACTTTATTACTGATTTTGACATGAATTTCAGTTTTGACAGAAAATACAATCTGCATGCGGAGACACAGCGCAACGTGGAACTTTATCTTACGCAGTGAACTGGGGCAACTATGCTGAAGAGGAATATCAAACTCATAAGCAAAGGTCACGAATCTACTCTCGAACTCAACTCCGCCTACGTCCACAAACACGTGATACATACGTTAATTTCTCTTTCATATCCTCCACTAAAAAAAAAACTCTACTAAATCTACTCCTTTCACAATCTTGTAAGCTTGTCTATATCCCAGTGTCTCCATAACTCAACACTGGGGCATTTTTGGAGAATTTACATCGTGTCTAGTAGAGTCCTACTTATAGGTGTGTTGTGCACCACATTTATAATTAGGAGGCTATAAACATACGGTCCATTCTCAAACACTGTCGTCATCTGTCTACGACCCGCGAGGATACAAATGACATTTCATCCAACATCTTTTCAAATCATTAACACCTCTCAATACACCGTCAGTTTTCGCTTCCCAACATCCTAATCTCACCATAATTCTTTCCATCTCATAATATTTTCCACCAATTCTCCTAACCCATATTTTCCCAAGTTCGTATTTGTTGGTCGGAACAAAATTGGCTACTACGTCAACTTCTTCACCCGAAGACTCTTACATCATCTCCGGTCGAAGATGGGCATCTGTTGACACTCAATTTTGTCCTTCCTTTATTTTAGTTTACTCGGGTGTCTAAATTTATTAACGAGCTAAATACTTTATTTTCACTACTATTATTTTCGCTACTTTTATTTTCAACATTACGAGCATTACTTTATCACAAATTTTAAATGTTCGTCATCGCTTCATTTTCGGGTTTGGACTCGTTAAATTAATTATAAGATAACACTTTGTTAAATCCTTATTTTTTTTCTACATATTAATTATTAAATATATTGTACTAGTTACTAAATTAGAAACCCAAAAATAATTAAAATAGCGGAGGAAGGAACAATTTCTTTTCAGCTAAATTATTAGCCCATACTCTAATTAATTTACCCCAATATTTCAAACCAGCCCACGTCATTCCCCTACCCAAAATAATTCAGCCCACTACCCTTTTACCCTGTCCAGCCCAAAAAAATTACCATGACCCGACCCGACCCGGTCCAAGCCCATCCCTTTATTTCCTAAACTTAATCCCTTTCTCTTTTTCTTTCCTTTTCCCTTTTCTCCGCCTCCCTCTCCCTCTCTACCCTACTCTCTCCCTTTCATCATCACCATCATCGCCACCACGCTCCTCCCCACTCACTGCGGTCCCCCACGCCTCTGCCGCCTCCACTCACCGCTGTCCCCCACGCCTGTTCCCCGCTTCGTCTCTCTCCCACGCTCCTCTCCTTACTTTAATACAAACAAAACCCTATAAATGGGATCCGAAGTTGAATCGTTTGAGGGAGATTATTCAGTTTTGGAGGGGACGGATCATTGTTTTAAAAGGGATTATTCAGTGTCTGAGGGGGGGGGGGTGAAAAATTCAAAACCTTATTTCTGTTTGCTCTTTTACGATTTCGAAGTCGAGTATGTAAAAATTGGGGGGATCGATTTTCATTTTTTTGGGGGAGGATTCAGTGTTTTTGAAGAACACAAACAATCTTAAAAACTTGATTTCTCCTTTCCGGTGAACTTTGGCCGGAGATAACTCAACGTTTTCAGAGATCTTTTGGGAAATCAGTAGCTTACCTTAAAGTTTCGTACCATTTGACAATTGTTTATCTGTTCTTAAACATTTCTCACACGAAAACTTTCGGGTCTATTTCGATCTGGGGTTTGAATCTGTTCGGGTGTAGATTTGACGACTTCGACACCCCAGTTCATTGCACACACAAAAGGTAAAGATTTTCCTTTTATTTATTTTAATTTATTTTTAGTGTTCTTAGTATTTTCTGTGTATTTAGTTTAGTTTTTGCTTATGTGTTATGCGTTCATATTGGTTTTGTTTAGTTTAAGTTTTAATCTTGCTGTGTATTAGTTATTTATTAGCACGTCTATGCTTGATTTAGTTGTTCATATATGTTCAGTGTTAGTTTTTAGTAGTTCATACACTACTTTGTTAAGTATAGCTTAATAGTTTTATGTTGAGTCAATACACCTTTACTATAATTTCTTGATCAGCATCCTCCTTATTTATCTCAACTCACTTAAGCTTAGTATGAATATAAGGGCCTGTCTAGCCTTGCAAATGTTAATGTGTTTGTTAGTGTTGGTCTGTATAACTACGTAATGTCCCCTTGTACCCCTGAATCTATCACTGACTTGTTCAAGCCATTCAGATTGGTCTGTGTGTTGTCATGTTCTTGTAGGATTTGATAATGACTCTGCTCTAAGATTTTGTTTATTTTGAATTGAAATACTTGTGTCTTAGTCTGAGTATATGGTTACTGGACTTATGAAACTGAAAATGATAGGAAATTTGTGTTAGTTCATCACATAGGGAACTATGTCCACTCTGCACTTTTTTTTTTATTTTGCCGCCATTTTGCTGGTTGAAAGCCGAAGTAAGTTGGGATTAATTTAACCTCTCTTTGATTAGTAGGCCATGACTCTAAGGCTGTCCAAGTTTCTGAACTTAACATACTGGATTTCTTCGAATCTAGTTACCGAAACCTATGTGATTGATCACCATGCTGTCATTTTCTTGCTTCTGAAAATAATGTTCTGTTAAATCGTGGCTGTTTCTCTATCGAGTTTGTTGTTTGTTTATTTTGATTACTTTTGCCTTCCATCCTTTGTAAAATTGTGTTGCTGTGCCTCTGCTTTGATTGATCTCTATATTTGGTCGTGTCTAGTTATGCTGTGGCCTTAAGTTTCTTTTCTGATGAAGGGTGAACCTCATAATTATTATTCTTATGCCGTGTATATTTTTCAAGCCTTAACAATTGTTCTTCTTTGTTAATTGCTGGCTGCTACAATATGATCTCGATGCTATACTTAAGAAACCTCTGGTTTTAAAGGAAACAGATATTTCATGTGATGAGAATGTAGTGTTAAGCCTTGCTGCTACTGTTTTCGATGTATCTACAATTGAGTTGCTGTGTTTGGCCTAGTCGATTGGTTGGAATACTTTCAATACACTTATAAGTATTTTAATACTGTTGAGGCAATGAGGTTGTATACCTATGTATACATAAGGTATACTTCAAATATACATAGAATATATACGCTCTGCTGTTTTGTTTGAGTTTATATCTTACATTTTTAACACCATCCATTGATCGTATACTAACCCTTTTCTTTTTATTTTTATGCATGATATCTCGCATACGAGTCCAAGGGACTCGTCATTTCCCGCATTTGATGTTGGGCTAAAAAGCCTAACGTGAACTACTCTCCCTCGAGTCAGTTGCAGCAGCCTATATAAAGAAATTACTAGGCTAAAAGCCCGACAGCAGCAGATGATAGCAGCCTTAAAATGGGCCGAATCCATTCAAACATATGTGTTTTCCGTTACTTTATTTTTGCACATCTATCTGCTTGCTTTCACTTTACTTGCATTGGAATGATTTTATCTTTAATTATGTGTGTTATGTTGGAAGAAATTAGCAATACAAGGAAGAATAAGAATCCCTTTGTTCTTTGTTATATCTGAAAATGTAGGATCAACAACAGCAATAACAGCCACGGTTTTTAAACACTTATGCAAAAAGGGACAAATATCCGGAGCTTGAATTATAAAGGAACATAGGTAAAGAAAATGATGGCATATCAAACAAACGCTGTCCAGTTTTAAAAAAAATAAAGAAGAGAGTTTAGAAAAGAAACTGGGAGTTAAATTCGGTTAGGACACATTAAAGAAGCAACTTTATGTTTAGCTACCATTTATGAAGAATCAGAAGGATTATTAGGTCCAAGGAAGAAAGAGGTCATGTTAACAAGGGATTAAATTCCGTAACACATTTTTTAGTTTAAATCAACCATCTTATAGATTAATTTCTACAACTTACACTTAGCCTAATTAAATTTTAGTCCGGTCGGTTAACCATTGTTAATGGGCCTTAAAGGATGCCTAATACCTTCCCTTTAGACTAATTGAACCCTTACCTAGAATCTTAAGTTTCGCAGACTTTTAAAACAGAGTTAACTTTAAAATACCTTTAATAAATTTAGGTGTCCTAATTCACCACAAATAAATTAGGTGGCGACTCCTTAACATAAACAAAAAATAGGAATCACCAATATGTCGTACTTCTACTTTAACCCGGTTAAAAAGGGGTATGACAGCTTGGCGACTCTGCTGGGGACTCTACCTAGGTTCTAACCATAACAGACTTAGATTTAATTAAGCTTTGTGTGCTAACGTAGTTACTCTATTTTGCCTAAACTGTTTTACATGCTATAAATTGTTTGCGTGATTAATTGTTGTTTGATATAAACTGTCTAAGTGTTACTGCTTTGATAAATTGTCATTCCGTTCATATTTCTTCCACTTCTGGAAATTCACACTATCACACGTACACGCGAGGTGTGTTTTGAGCCATCTGAGAACGTACAATATGTAATGCATGAGTTTAAAAATCATATGCAAGTGTGTGTGTGTGTATGTATGTATATATATATATATATATATATATATATATACATATATATAGTACATCATCATCATCCCTCGTCCGGGGTATCATCATAACCTGCCCACTGCAGTGGTGTGAGCATCTACGCGCCTACTCGGCCGATTATATAGCGGCGCGGTATAGTCAAATAGTGCAATACATATATATAGAATGCACGAGGAGCCAATGAATTAACATCGGGCCTTTCAGAGTGACGTAAGGTCGGTAACCTCCGAATGAATTATGAAATTCGTATCGAATCCAAGGAAATAAGTTAATGATGATAAACATGATAATATTTCAAGAATCAATCAGATTATTGAGGCATTAAAATTTTAAACACAAAGCATAGGAATGGAGTGAATTGTTATAGAACGCTATTGTTCATGTCCTAGTTGGTTTCGTGCCAAAGAAAGAGGTAAACGAACACCTTACATACCTTAAATCGTCGATCCGCTACTTGAAGGAATTCCTTATTCCGAGGCCCGCTCGTTCTTTGCCCCTACATGGCGATATATGACCTTAGTTAGGCCTTAATTGTTCATACACCAATGGATATGTGATGTATCTTTGAGACTATTTCATTTGAGGTTAAGGGAATTCGGGCAGCATCTCCTCTGTTTTTACTACGTTCCCATGATCTCAACAACAACCAAAACCAACATCAAAGGCGTTTGATCTAATTCAATAGCCATATAATTCCATTAACAACATTCCACAAGAGGTTCATACTTTCTTTCGCCCAATTAGGATTAACACGCGACAATCTAACAAATATAGCTTCGAATTAACTTAATTTATTGGTAAAAGAGAAGGAATCTTTACCTCAATTGAGATAGTTGACTCTTAGTACCAATTTGGATCCAAGGTTTCCACCTTACCACAACGATACCAAGATGGAATTGAAGCCTACGAGGTAATACGCACTTCCCAAGCATAATTGATGCTAGATTTCAACAAGTATCGTAAAGATTGATGTAGAAACTTTGGGAAAATATATGTGTCTATGGTGAAGCTTCCAGACCTTGAAATATGATGAAAATAACAAGGGAGGGTCTATTTATACTTGTGAAAGTCAATGGGCACCGACTCAACTTGATGTGCACATCGACGGACCGTCAACATGTCGACGGTTCGTCTATGTGCAACCATCGAATTGCAAGAAAAATCGCACAATTTTGTACGAGCCGTGTCTTCCACCTTACATCTCGGATTTGCGATCTGTCAATTGCATTGGAAAGAAGACTCTCTGAACTTCAATTTACATAGCTATGCGTTCCATAACTCCTTATATACTACTAGGAGATATACCTCTCCAAAGTTGGACTAAAATTTTTGTCTAGAATTTTGCCAAATCTTTCCCAAGTTTCGACAAACTTAGTTTCTTCGAGTCGCTTGATCTCGGAGCCTTTGGATACATGTTTAACACTTGTTAAAAGTCTTTCTTGACCTCTTGAGATTTCCATGGCCTCTCCGGGCTTTTGTCGAGGAATACGTAACGTACTTAGTTTCTCGAAGGGCGAGATGTAACATTTCACAGCCAAATATTTACAAACATTTAATTTGTGAATATTTGAATATATATGTGTATATTGGGTTCCCGTGGACTCGCAAGCAACATGGTAAATCTGCCCTCTGGTTGAGTATGTAAGTAACTGTTGAATTTTCAGTTTGCTTTGATATGGATATTGATGGGTATTTATTTTATTTGTACAGAAGTGTACAAGAAGTTCTACCACCATCTCTTGATTCCACTTCACAACCGCTGTCTCTCTTTGGTGGAATTACCATGTTTGGTTACCTTTCTCTTTTGTAGCCTCTTCTCTTAATTTTTTTCTTGTCTACCAATAGAAAAGAATGTGTTATTATCTGAGTGAAGATTGTGATCTGAATCTATCGTTTTCTCTTAAGGTTGTACATCGATTATCAGTGCCCCTATACTCAGCGTGCCTGGATTACCAGGAATTTTTAGGTTCACCTTTTTACTGCTCGCTCCATTCCATTTTATCTCGCTCTTCTTTTTGCAGTCTATTCCAAAAAGATTGACGTCTTTTCATATTTGAAAACTCTTTAACTTTGAACTTACAATTTTAATCTTAATTACTACATATCTTTATAGCTATAAAAATATCATGACATGTATCTGATCATAAGTTCAAAGGTTACTTTTGGTACGTGTTAAAAAACTTTTTCCTTAAATTCCATGTCTAGTCAAACACCACCAGATAAATAAGTAGTTCTTTTAGATGCGTACGGTCATATTAGATTTTGGTCTTTGTAAATTTAGCATATTGCTTCATTCCTTTATCTGTCTAGCATTGATATTGGAAATGGCTACCCGTGCATGAAGTGTTATATATACATCTAGTGCTGGTGTTGGGTAAAAGGGCATATCAGCCTGCACTTGCATTTCTTCGAGTAGGCTTTTTTTCATGCCTCTAAACAGGTGACTTAAATGGCACTAAGGAACAACTTCACTATTGTGTCAAGGCTCGTTGTCCATGCTACTACACGGAAAGTAATTATCACTTCCCGACTTATGACTGCCGTTATCCAAAAGTTAAATTGATGATTCAACCTTTAAAGTTCTTGGTACTGAATTTATTATACCTTTAGAATTTATGGGTTTAGATTTTAGTAGTTGTTAAAATTTTAGTGATTTTTCACATACATATCCAAGTTTTGTGTCAAAAATATTGGGTTCGAATGAACCCATTGTTCAAAAGCTCTATCCACCTCTGAAAAGGATCGTGCTACTTATTGGACTGTTGATTTTATTGGTGCCTTTGTTATTTCAGAGGGGAAGTACTTTCTATCCATCTTGAATTTTTTTAGTTGATGTGTTCTTACACCTGGCAATTGACCTGATTACCTATATAAATTTTCAAACATTTTTGAATTGCAGGGTTTGCAGGACAAGATTAAGTTAGCTCCAATTGATCTTCAGAACAGGCCTGCTTGGTAAAAGGAAAAAGTAGTTGGGAATAAAATAGATCGCAAAAAAATATATTCACGGTATTAGTGATAAACGCAGAACACTAAGTTATGGTTAAATCAACAAGAATAAAAAAGAACAAATAATGACATCAAAATTTTACGTGGAAACCCTTTTGAATAAGGGAAAAATCAGAAGCCAAGAGGAGCAACTGATATCACTATAGTAAGAAATTTACACTGTGTAGTCACGAGTATAAATATTCCAAAGACCACTACACATTCAAAAAAGAAAATAACACTCTTTTGATTTCCCCACCTCACTACAATATCGCTCACACTATTTTTTTCATAGACTATTTTCTTACACAAACAGTATACCTCACTCCGCTCTCTAATAGTCAGATATATTTGTCTGAGATTGGTGTGTTTGTAAGCTGATCAAGGGCTCCCTATTTATAGGGATGCAGACTGCCCATATTTCTTTTTGGCATTGATTGGCCGGTGCCAATTTTTCAAGAATGGTGTTTGCCAAAAGAAATTGCTAGAGATTGTTTTCACACATTTTGTCAAAGGGAAAGAAAGCATTTCCCTTAAATCATGGATATGGGGGCTGCACCCCACAAATCCCCCCTCCAGACCCATTCACCTAAAGGAGGCTACATCGGACTTCTAGTTTGAGTGCATGCCGACAAGTTTTTTGCACAATTCGAACTTGTCACTCGGTATTACCTTGTTCAGCATATCTACAGGGGTTTCACTCGTGTAAATCTTCTTGACTTGGAACGGTTCGTTCTCCACTTGCTCACGATTCCAATGATTTTTGACGTCGATATGTTTTGTTCTTGCATGGTACATGGAGTTCTTGCTCAGTTCTGTAAACTCTGCCTTAAGGTAGAGTTTTGCAGGCAAATTATGTCCGATGGGGCAAGGTTTGTAGGCAACCTCTGCCTAGCGATTTTTTTTTTAATTTTCACCTGAGCAGGGGTTCGAACCCCGAACCCTGAGGTTTTAGGCGAAGGACAAAAGTTAAATACTTTCATTTTGATGGGAAAAAATTGAAGACCACCCCAAAATAAGGGCATTACTGTGAATTGCCCGATTTAAAAGTCTCATAACTTCGGCCTTCAAGTACTTTGATGCATTAGTAATTTACCCCCTTTTAAAATATTTGTCACGTTTCATTTTTTGAGAGTTAATTAGACTAATCTGTAAAATTAAATTGCATTAATTAATTCAGTATCTTAAAAATAAATTTTAGATATTAAAAAATTATACAAAAAGTATTATAAGTTGCAATTCTTCTAATATCAATCTGGTAAAAAAATATATCTTAAGCTATTGATCAAAGTTTATGTAGTTAAAGTGACAAATATTTTGGGATGGAAGGAAGACTAAACTTAGGTGACCTTTGTTATTTTTCTTTAAAAAATATTTCAATTACATAGGAGGTCGGTAATGGAAAAAGGGATAGTGAGAAATAAGAATCGAATCTACACCTAATGAAAACTCATACAGTCCTACTATTATAGATTAAATTATGGGGAAAAGGGTCAAACATACCCATCTATTTTAGTTTATTGGCTAATTTTGCCCTCCGTTAGCCAAAGTAGTCAAATATACCTCTCCGTTAGCCAAAGTATACACATATACCCTTGAATGGGTGGAAATCCCAAAATTAGCCAAAATTACCCATTTAACTAAAATTACCCATGCTCCATAAGTTAGACCGGACCAGACCCAGAAAATAATTTCCCCACACCCTAATATACCAAAAAAAAAAAAAAAAAAAACTACAGAAATTAACTTGTAAAACTGCAAAGATACTCGATTAATCTCCTATTATAAGACAAATAATTTCTTCTCTCGTTTCTTCTTAACATAATACTATGCAAATTTATGCTTAAATTAAGAAAAACAAGTAAAGCTAAAATTAAAAAACAAGTAACACCAGTAGTAATATCCACAAACATACTCAATTTATTGCACCATTACTCGATATATTTTCTTCTTCGTAACATCGCAAATTTCTACTAAAACATTAAAATACACACACACTTGCAAATCAATAAAAGCTACATATATATATATTCAACGTGATGATGAAATTAGCTTCGACAGAGAAAATAGTTTTACTGATAAATAGTTTTTGTTTTTTTAGTTTAAAAAAAATATATATACACGCTGCAAATTTGTGCTTAGAAATTAAGAAAAATAAGTAAAGCTAAAATTAGACAACACATAACACTACAATAATATTCTTCTTCTTAATTAACATAGCAAATATTGCTTAAATTTAAGAAAACACAATCACTTGCAAATTATTACTCCCTCCGTTTCAATTTATATGAACCCATTTGACTGAGCACGATATTTAAGAAAGAGGGAAGACTTTTGAAAATTGTGGTCCAAAATAAGTCTTGAAAATTTATGTTGGTGTAAATCATTCATAAAGTGAATTTGTTTCCAAATTGAGAAAGAGGTCATTCATTTTGGCACGGACTAAAAAGGAAATATGTTCAAACAAATTGAAACAGAGGGAGTATTTTTTTTTTAAAAAAAACTACAAAAATTAATTTATTTTTTTAGGGTGGGGGGAAATTATTTTTTGGGTCGGGTCGGGTCTGGTCTAACTTATGGGGTATTGATAATTTTAGTTAAATGAGTAATTTTGGTGAGGATTTCCATCCATTCAGGGGTATATGTGTATACTTTGACTAACGGAGGTGTATATTTGACTACTTTGGCTAACGGAGGGCAAAGTTAGCCAATAAAATAAAGTAGAGGGGTATATTTGACCCTTTTCCCTAAATTATATCGTGATTGTAACTAAATTTACCGCTATTGTCTAATTATTTTTTATGTTACGGTTATTTTGGGAATATGAGGTTTTAATTAGACTTATTGTTATTAATAAAAAGTCAATGAGTTTAATAAAACATCAGTCAAATCCACTGATCGTTGCATTTTAAAATATCCTTGATTTCTATTTGTCAAAGCTTCGAATTCCAACATTATTTGCTTGAGTTGTTTTTTTTTTTTTTTTTTTTTTTGGTAACTATCATTTTATTAATCACCAAGTGCAAACATTACATAACCATAGTTTAGCTATCACAACCAACTTTGTCAAACGAAAAGGAAAACTACACCAGCTACAACTAACCTAGTTACATGGAGAAGCAGTACAAATTAGAATTGATATTGTTGGAACAATTTGGTAGTGCTTGGTCCAGCCCCCACATTGCAAATATATGCTATTTCTTTGGCAATACTCTCAATATCTTGACTTCTCTTTTCAAATATCCTCAGATTCCTTTCAATCCATATGGAATGGATTACTTTAGCATAAAACATTCTCATGACCCGAGCATCTTGAAATTTACCTTTAGCACACTTAAGTATCCATGTTAGTTGTTGAGTCCATGCCTGATAAGAGCAAACAGGCTTGTGCATCCAATTCATCAGTGTTACACCTCAGAAAATTTTTGCTATCTCATGGCATAAGCAAGCTAGTATGAGTGGGACAAGTTCCAAGGGTTCTCAGAGTTAAGTAAGGAGATAAGATATGCGTCTCACATCTCTTCGTTCATTGAGGTTTCCATTACGATCCACTTGATCGAGGCTTGCGTTGAGGACCCTCTGGAAAGTTGTACAAGCAATCTACGAGCATGCCTTGAGATAGAATATGACCATCAACATGTTTCTTAGAGGATGCAAGAGTTGGAAGCTAAGCGAATCGAGAAAGAGCTACGCCTCTTATTTTGATACATTAAAGTATATGGTACATTGGTCGTCTTGGTCTCGAGTGTTGGGATTCATCTTTGAGGTTACGAGATATTGGATATGTTATCCCATGTATATGAAGGTTTAAGTTCATGTGTAACAAGTATTGGAAGGTTTAGAAGTTAAGCGAATCAAAGGAAATTTAGTTTGTCGAAACTTTGGGAAAAATTGGAAGAATTTTGGACGATATTTTTGGCTCAACTTGGGAGAGGTATATCTACTAGAATACGAGGAGTTATGAAATCCATAACCTATGTAAATTCAAGTTCATGGAGTCGTCTGTCTAATGCAATTGGCAGATTGCAATTTGGAGAAGTACAGAGTAAGTTATGAGCTGTACAATTTGATGGTGCAATTGTACGGACCATCAACATGATTGACGGACCGTCAATATGCACGTCAAATTGAGGCGATGGATTGTCCTATGTGGTTGTATATATGTGTATATCACGTTTATCTCCTTCATTTTCATATCCCTCTGCTCCAGAAACATTTCGAAACCCTCTCTAAACATTTCCAAGCTAAAATTATAGAAGTTAATCAAGAAATCATCTTAGGGACGTGAATTAGAAAGGGAAAGTGACGTGCTAGTGATGTTTGTTGCGTGGCTGCTTGTTTGAGTTGAAAGTTGAGGATTTTATTTGGGGATTCTAAATATTCAAGGTAAGAACATGAATTTAACTTTTTTATTAGGTTGTTTATGGATGGCTTTTCTAGTTTAAATGAAGGAAAAACATGTTAGGAAGCTTATAAAACAAGTTATTGAGATGCATATTGTGTGGACTGATTTTGAACGGAATTTGGAGGAGATTTGTACTTGTTATTAGTGTTGCATGTTGTATGTTGTTGTTGTTGTTGATGATGATGATGATGTTGTGTATATTGTGGGTTGTTTTAGAGTTGGATTGGAGTAAGGATTATAGAGGAAATGCTGCCCAAATTTCATTAAATCATCTACATGCTTAGAATAAATTGTAAGGATTGAATATGATCTGATTATGGTGTATATTGCCTTATTTGCAAAGTTACAAGCTCGGGAAGTCGACGTTGGACATTTAGGTAGACCCCAAGGTATGTTAAGGCTATCCGTTTCCTTCTTTTTGGCATGAATCATATGAGAAGAACGAAACGGACTAATGAACGAACGAACGAATGAACGAACGTTATCCATAATGATTCCATTCTTAAAATGCTAGAAAGCTTATGTTTCTTTGGATTCCTGATAATGTTATTACTTCATTTTTTATGATTCTTGAATTGATCTTGTGATCATTGATCCAGTAAAGGTGAGATATATTGATGATGTTAGCTCCATAACGATATTCGGAGGTTACCGACTTTACGTCACTCCGAAAGGCTCAGATGTTACCTTTATGAGTCCTTCATGCATTGAATATATATATATACACTTATCTTACCATACCGAGCGACGCCATAATCGGGCGGGTACGACACCTACTGTGCACACCACTGCAGTTGGGTATGGATAACACCGAGCCTGTCTTGGCCAGATACGGATAATACCGAGCCTATATTATATGGCCGGGTACGGTATTATGATATATGTATATGATTTTTGAAAGAAAGCATGCTTATCATACGCCCTCAGAGGCACTTTCAGATGTACAGAGTTATACAAATATATTTTGATATATAGATTGTCTCTCATGTCTCAAATTCCTTTCATGATTCTTATGTATATGTTGTTTCCATGCCTTACATACTCGGTATATTATTCGTACTGACTCCCCTATTGTTTGGGGGCTGCATTTCATGCCCGTAGGTCCCGAGATAGAGGTTGATGATCCATCTAGTAGGATGTCAGCTCAGCGGTTAAAATTGTTGCACTCCATTTGCTCCGGAGATGCTAAGGATCAGCATGATTATATATATATATATATATATATATATATATATACACACACACACGCACACACATGCATGGGTATTGCGGGACCTTATCCCGACCATGTTATGTTTTCCAGTAAAGGATTGTAGACAGTTACGTACAGTCAAATAGTTTGCAGTCCTGTTGTTTCATATATTGTCACACAGATGATCATGATAGCCTTGTTAGCTCATATAGTATGTCCAACATATCCATAGAGATGAGTCGTTCAAACTATTTAATACAGACACGTTTTCCTTATGAGTATATTGAGTATCATATGATAGCCCTACTAGCCCATCTATGTTCATATTGATGTCATAGATATACGTTAAATGGTACTTAACTAGTACGGTCAGGTGCCCGTCATGGCCCTCCAGTTGGGTCGTGACAATCAGCCTTGCCTAGAGTTGTTGTGTGGCAGGGCAAACTACAAACAAATGAGCTCTATCTTTATCATGAGATTGGCAGAGGACACATACAGGTTCCACCCTCATTCCCTATTTGAGGAGCCTATCAGTTGTTAACAATCAACCATGGAAGGATAGCCACATTGTAAAAATTGCCTTAGGCCTTGGATCATTATGAAAGATCAGGCATTTCCAGCTGACCCTTTCCAAAGTTCCCAGGAGTTGTAGATAGATAGTTCTAATTACACTCTTATTAGGATGAGTAATCACTGATACCTGATCAAGAGTTCTGCTTGTTGTAATTATCTGCCTAACCATCCAGCTTGCCTGCGAAGGAATACACATATCTGTAATCGTCTAACCTTTAATATAGTATTCATGTATCCAAAGTTTATCTTGCTTATATGCCAAGTCCCAACTCAACTTGAAAATAGTAGCTTGGTTCCACAGATGAATATTTGTGAGATTCAGCTAACCCCCCCCCCCCCCCAGATTTTGGTGAGCAGACCCTTTCCCAGGCAACCAAGGCTTTCTTGGTGATTACATTTACTCCAAACCACACATAGCTTCTATAGTATGAAGTAATGGCTTGGATCACATAAGCAGGTAGTATAAACAGTTGAGCCTAATAAGATTGTATACCAAATAACACACTCCTAACTAGTTGAATTCTTCCTGCATAGAAGAGCTTTTTAATAGTCCATGAAGTTATCCTTTTGGTAATCTTTTCAATCAATGGTTTCTATTGAATCAAATTCAACTTTTTGGTAGCCAGTGGGATGCCTAAATACTTAAAAGGCAATGTCCCAGCTGAATAACCCAATTGCTGAAGTATCATGTTTTGCTCAGCCACATCAATCTCCCCCCTCCCCCCTACATATACATAACTCTTATGCAAGTTAGCTTGTAAACCCGAGGGATTAGAAAACAACACAAAAGCTCTATGCATAGCAGTTACAGAAGGAAGGTCACCTCTGGAGAATAACAACAGGTCATCAGCAAAATTGAGATGTGTAATGCCCAGTCTTGAGCACCTAGGATGAAATTTAAAGTTCTTATCTGATCTCAGGTTAGCCAGGCTTCTACTTAGGTACTCCATCACAATTACAAAGAGGAAGGAAGAGATAGGATCTCCCTGCCTCAATCCTTTAGGAGCATTGAAATGGTTAGTAGGGGAACCATTAACTAAGATAGTATAGTTAACAGTAGTGACACTTTCTAAACTTGGTGAAGAAACCCAATTCCTCTAAGATCTGCTCCAAGTACACCCACTAAACAGAATTATAGGCTTTCTGCGAATCAATATTCACCACGCACCTAGCTGATATATGTTTTCTAGAGTAAGCTTTAACCAACTTATGTGCTAGGATAATGTTATTAGATATCCTTCTCCGTAGGATAAATCCTGACTGATCTTCACTAATTATACTAGGCATGAGATGTTGCATACTAGATGTTAGTACCTTAGAGATGATTTTATACAAAATTGTGCAGCAAGCAATAGGTTTGTAGTCTTTAATTGTCACTGGACTAGCCACCTTAGGCACTAAAGTGACTGTAGTGCAATTTATGTTTTTACACATTCTCCCAGTCTCAAAGAATTCCTTAATAGCTTGGCATAGATCATACATAATAATTGGCTATGCCCTCTTGAAGAAGTGAGCATTATACCCATCAATGCCACTAACTTTTCATCCTCAATCCCATTAAGACCCTCTCATATCTCCTGATCAGTAATATCAGCACATAAATCCATTTGTTGAGGGTGATTCAAAACAGGCCCTTGTTTCATGACTTTCTTATCAACAGCAAGAAGAGAGTCAGCTGATGTTCCTATTAAACTCTTGTAGAAATCAATAATTTCATCTTCAATATCCTTAGGATCATGTAGCATCTGTCCGGATAAAGACATGAGTTCTCTAATCATTTTCCTTTGAGTTCTTTCTTTCATAATTGCTGAGAAGTACTTGGTACTACTATCCCCCATCTTAATCCAGTTTGCTCTTGATTTTTGTTTCATCACACTTTCCTCCACCATAGACCATTTTTCCAGTTGTTATACCAAAACTATTACCTATGCCACTAAGCTGTCAGCGCATTGTGTTGTTAGAGCTGCCTATACCACTTTCAATTCCATTCTAGCATTTTCAATATATTGCCTAATGTTCTTGTATTCTCTAGCATTAAGATCCTTAAAGTGAGGTTTCATACCCTTAAGCTTGAGCCATATATCTCCCATCTTCCATCCTGACAGAGTTTGGTTCCATACTTAGTGAACAACGGTCTCAAAGGAGCTGTGATTAGCCCATATATATTGAAGAATCTAAAAGTTATAACTCCACTTTGAGGTGCTGCACACAGTTGCAGTATCATAGGTGAGTGATCAGAGATCATGGGAACATCATACTCAGTCTGTACATGGCCTCACTTTATCATCCATTCTAAATTGCCAAAAGCCCTGTCTATTCTACTCCAAATCCTATCATTACCTGCCTGTTTATTTGACCATGAGAAGTATTCACCCTTCCATGCTAATTATGTTAAGTCCACAGTCTGCACGCAGTCAATAAAATCATGAATTCTACCTGCAGTCACAGGATTCCCCATAGTTCTGTCATTCAAGCCCAGCACAGAATTGAAATCTCCCCATGCAAGCCAAGGTTTTGAGATCCCAACTGCCACCCTGCTCAGTCCTTGCCACAGGCATTTCCTCTGTTCCATACTATTGAATCCATACACTGATGTGACATATGCAGTAAAATCAGTCGACTTGTGTCTTACCAAGTAATGCATAAACTGAGCTTCTTCCTCCAAAAGTTGTACATCATAGTAGTTAGGATTCCACAATACCCAAATCCTACCATTCACAGCTTGAGAGTAATTATGTAAACTGTTCCATCCATATACCAATTTATTAAGAACATCATCAGCCCTATAGGACTTTACTGTAGTTTCTACTAAACAAGCAAAAGTAATCTTCCTACTAGCTATATAATTCTTTAGTTCTTTCTGCTTATACCTTTTATTTACACCCCTAACATTCCAACACAACCAAGTCATGATGCAACACTGGAAGGCCCTGTTATACCAGGAGGCCTAGTACATTGTGCGTATCCCTCATTACTCCCTTGAGTCACTAGATTTTTGCTAGGAGTTGTGTCCTTATTAATCACAAGAGAGTTACTCAAATTAAATTCCAAATTACAAATTTCCTGCTTATCCCTATAGACCTGTCCAGTACCCTTCTTAGGAACCTTGACGTATGTACGTTGCTGTTGTGCTATCCCTGTAAATGTTATAGAGGTAGTTTGAGTAACTTGTTGCACAATCCCTGAATTAGTCTGAGCCTCCACCTAAGTAGGTATTGCAGGCCCCTTATTCTTCCATTCCTGTGTGATGCTTTGCCTTGCCTTATTCTCCTAGCTGGCCTAGGTGGCGGGTGAGGTTGAACAACCTTTGGAGCACATTTATGTCCCACTACTAGGCATTGATCATAGAAGTCAGGCTTCCAATCATATTCAACTGGTTGAACAAACTTCTCCCCATTGTGATCAATAATGAAGATTTCACTAGGTTTAGTGACATTAACTTCTATCAACATTCTATCATATGAAATCCTAGTCTATTTAGACGTGCATTCATCCGCAAAGATAGAGGTGCCCACCAAGATAGCAATCTTGCATAGAGAACCATAAGCCCAATAACTCATAGGTAACTTTGGAAACATTACCCACAAAGGTATTTCTGATGGAAATTCCACACTAAAATCAAAGCTAGGACTCCATGGTTTCAAGATGATAGGTCGGTTATTAATGGAGTAGGTTCTTGAGTAGTAAATCTCATTCGTGGCTTTAACTGATTGAAACTTAACAACATAATAGCCCTCATCATGATAGAACACATCAGGATCAGCTACTTTGGTCCATGTAGTCGTAACATACCTGCACATTGCATTATAGCCTGGAGTTTCCCTTAGGAAATATGCTATCAGGGCACATCTCTATTTCTAAATCTATGGTTCAACCTCAGTCTTCTCAAGTTATGCAACCAGTTGTCCCTCAAGCACCTGGGAGGTATATAGCTCAAAGTCATACCCGAAGCAGCAGAACGATTGTTCTTAAACAAATTCACCCACGTAGGACCTTGCTCCTCCACATGACTTCATCCTGCGCAATCTCCACCTCTTTCGATTTAATTGCAATTCTAGCATCCGGAGCTCCAACCACCGAAGTCAGAGCCCTAATCGACAAATTCCCGGTTCTATTAGCTCCCAAATCCCTAATTGGTGTGTCACTCTCACTAGGGGTCTGAGAAGGAGTAAGATTAAGCTGTTTACTTACCCCAGAGTTGGTGTCATCCCCAGTCCCATTTGGTGTAGTACTCGCACCAATTTGAGGTGGGGTCTCAACTCCCTCAACTGTATCACTCATAGACAGTACCGGCGGTATGCGCGTCCCTACTGAGCTACCAAAAGTAACCACTGGTACTTTTCGAGGTCGTCAACGTCTACGTCCTTGTCCTTGTGGCTGCGATTTATGATTATTTATGATTTTTTGATTTTTTCGGCCTTTGGCCATGGTTTTACTAGTTCCGGTGCACGTTAACTAACGTGCGCCCAGAGCATAGCTGAAAGACTTATATTCTTTCAGTTCATTTTTTTTTTGGAGCTGTATGTAACTAGTGAAAAAAATGGAAATGCCCAAGGATAGTTTGGCGGCGAATGAACGAAACAAAATACAGCCAATTAAAAAACAAACATAAAAAACCAACATCCTTTACATGGACCTAATATCCAAAATGAACCAACAGTAACGAGAGTAAAGAAGAAATAGAAGTAACGAGAGTAAAGCAGACGGTGAGCAGAATAACGGGATAATACCAAGATTACACAATCTTCTTGAACTCCTCAAAGACACTTTTGAGATCAGTTACTGCTTTTACATCCTCCAATGCACTAACCCCAACAAGCTGCTCTGCCAATTCAACAGTTGTGTTGTTTCCAATCAAGTTCATCCACTAAGCGAAATTAGTGTAGGCAGCCTCCAGATTACTTGATGCATCTTCAACATTCTTGATGCATGCCTCCTCAATTCCCTCAGCATTGCCCTTAGCTACAACTACAATACCAACAACATTGCCCTCATCAGAATTGTCCTTAACCACAACTACAATACCAGCAGTATTGCCCTTATCAGAATTGTCCTCAGCCACAGCTACAATATCAGCAGCATTACCCTATTCAAGATTGTCCTCAGCATTGCCCTCAGCCACAACTACAATACCAACAACATTGTCCTCATCAGGATTGTCTTTAGCATTGCCCTCAGCCACAGCTATAATGCCAACAACATTGCCCTCAGCCATAACTACAATACCAAACAACATTGCCCTCATCAGGATTGTCCTCAGCCACAGCTACAATACCAGCAGCATTGCCCTCAGCCACAACTACAATCCCAACAATATTGCCCTCATCAGGATTGTCCTCAGCATTGCCCTCAGCCACAACTACAATACCAACAGCATTGCCCTCAGCCATAACTATAATACCAGCAGCATTGCCCTCATCAGGATTGTCCTCAGCATTGCCCTTAACCACAACTATAATACCAGCAACATTGCCCTCAGCCACAACTATAATACTAGCAGCATTGCCCTCAGCATTTCCCTCAGCCACAACTACAATACCAACAGCATTGCCCTCATCAGGATTGTCCTCAACATTTCCCTCGACCACAACTACAATACTAGCAGCATTGCCCTCAGCCACAACTACAATACAGCAGCATTGTCCTCAGCATTGCCCTCCGCATTGCCTTCAGCATCCTCATTGCCCTCCTCATTCACATAAGGAGAAATGTTTTAAATCTTTGACCACCTAACTTTCAAGTGCGCAGTTGTGCGACATTTCAGTATTGCTAAATCAGGATCGTCGTCGAATAGTACGACCTTCCACTTATGTTGTTTATCCTGATGCTTGGCATACCCTAGCCTCAAGGC
This sequence comes from Lycium barbarum, assembly GCF_019175385.1. NCBI lineage: Eukaryota > Viridiplantae > Streptophyta > Magnoliopsida > Solanales > Solanaceae > Lycium > Lycium barbarum. The sequence goes on along the minus strand of NC_083339.1, from coordinate 8,007,756 downwards.
AAAGTCATCAGCGACCGCCCATTTGCGAAACGCTACAACCTGAGCTTTAACACCTTGATTCTGTTCATTTGCCCTGTCTTTAATTTTTGACCACTTATCTGAGAGTCAGCTATGCGACATTTCAGAACTTCAAATGCTGGATCTGCATCCTCAAACAACAACTTCCATTTCTTGTAATAATCCCTGTACTTCCCATGCCCTAGAATGAGAGCTTTGTCATCATCATATTTCCAAACAAAAGACATGGTGAAAAACCTGTAATGAAAAGAGAGAACGACCTGAAACCCTAGTGAAGAATGCGAAAAGAGAAAAACCCTAGCCCAACTAGATTGCTGAGAAAGTGAAGACTATTTTTGAAAACCAGTTACAAAAATATAATTAATATTAATAATTTTTAAAATAATAGGTAATACGACCCGCCGTCTCAATTTATGTGAATCCTGGGCACAGAGTTTAAAAAGAAGAGAAGACTTGTAAACTCGTGGTGTTAAAAATGAGTCATATACATTTTGTGTGGCTATAAATCATTACATAAAGGTAAGTTGTTTCTAAATATAGAAAGAAGTCATTCCTTTTGACACGAACTAATAAGAAAATAGGTTCACATAAATTAAAACGAAAGGAGTATTTAATACTAATAGGTGTTGGAAATAACTACTAGTATTTACCAAGAAAAGAAAAGAAAAAGAAAGGCCGTTACCCTTGTAAAACATCATGAAAGCCCGCGAAGCGACACACACGTGCTTCAAACGTGACCTTGTTTCTCAAACACTACTTTAAAATCCCGCTCCCCAGTAAAGTTTTCAGTTTACATTTCAACCCCCATATTCAGAGGCGGAGCCAGGATTTGAGGTTTGGGGGTTCGGAATTTTAAGACACGACACCGACCTCAAGCTAATATATAACAACCAAGGGCGTCTCGATAAAATTAATGGCCTAAAACTAAATTTTAATCCGAGACCTTAAATATATACACATACATAAAAAAAATCTAGTCTTGCCTTTTTATTTTATTTTTTATAATTGTTGCATTTACTTCACATAGTAACATTATTATTAATATTTACAATAGTGAGGATTAATTAAAGTTAATAACATGTTAGTCATGTGTTTTAAATACATTACCTTAGATGTTGTTGTAAAAACTTTATTTAATAATATGAAGATTTTGAGTAATTTAGTTCAAAGTTCTAAAATATTTCTCTTAAAAAGTAGATAGTTTTTCCCTTCTCTTATTATATAATTTTTTTTCTTCTTTTTACAATCTTCAGTATTGTCTAAGAAGAAATAAAATCATAAAATTCATCCGTATAAATTTTGGGAGCTAAAGCAAAGGTTTTACTAGCTTCACCCTTGAGCTACCCCTAATAACAACCATCAAACTAATGAACAAGTATCAATATTTAATATATTTTGAAAATCTAATTTTGGATTTGGCTCTGTAAAAGAAAACGATGAAAAAGAATGGTAACAACAAATATCGGGAGAATTCGATTTGCTTTTTGCTTATTGATTTGTCAATTTTATATTTTGTTTCTTAAAATATAAAGTGTTAAAAGAAATTCTGATGATAGCAAAAAGGGAAAAAGTTACCCCAAAGGAAAAGAACTGCATGAGTTCAATTTATAAGTTCTTGTAATTTTAAAAAGTGAATTAAAAGAGAATCTTGCTTAATATAACAAAAAAAAAATGAAAAAACATCTTCTATGACCTCTGCATTACCACTAAATCGTCTGCTTATTTGTGTATGTGGGTTCGCGATTAATAATACTCCCTCCGGATAAAAAAAAAAGTCTACTTAGTCATTTGCACACCCCTTAAGAAAATAATTACTCCTAGACAAAAATAAGTAATTTAACTAAACTACCCCTAATTAAATAGACATTGAGATTTGATTACATAATACTTAATAGAGGCAAATATGAAAAAATAAGATTAATTCTTTCTTGATTTGCTAAGTAAACTCTTTTTTTTATCAAAAAATAAATAAATAAGTGAACTATTTTTTTTATCTACCTTTAATATTTTTTATAGTAAAAATATAGGTCTACGCAAAAGCTAACCGCCCAAACACCCCCTCCCCAATTAACAGTGTTGCTCCGCCCCTGCCCATATTTTAAATTTACATTTACACAGAGCAAAAAAGAAAATAAAAAAACAGAGCGAAACCGAAGCAGAAGATTAAGGAAGAAACTGTTGAATGCCCATATGAAAATATTAACCATTCGATCATTCCGAAAAACCCTAGATTTTTTACACTTCTCCAAATAATGACGGTTAAAAATTCACCTTTTTTCCCTAATTTTGAGCCCAAAAGGTACATTTTTTACCCTTTTTTCAATATAAAAAACAAGCTCAAATTTATATACATTTAAGATTTTATCTGTATTGGGTTGTGTAAAAATATGTTTGAGTCAATAGGGATTTGTTATTTTATTGTATAGGTGCATTTTGTACGTTAGTTTTTGAACCACAAAAGGCACACTTTTTACCCTTGTTTCAATATAAAATAAGCTTGAATTTTATACACATTTGGGATTTTAGTTTTATTGGGTTGTAATTAAACACGTAAAAATATGTTTTGAGTCAATTGGGATTTGTTATTTCATTGTATAGGTGCATTTTGTACGTTAGTTTTTGAGCCAAAAAAGGCGCACTTTTTACATTTTTTACCCTTGTTTCAATCTTGGATTTTATACACATTTGGGATTTTAGCTTTATTGGGGTTGTAATCAAACATGTTAAAAAATATGTTTAATTTTGAGTCAAATGTGGATTTGTTATTTCATTGTATAGGTGGATTTGAGCTATATAGGTGTAATTAAGGCTGACATGCAAGAATTGGTTTATTTGCATGGCATATTTACACTTGGCTATTAAATTTTAGGGAAAAGAAAAGAATTTGATTTTGAAAGTTAAAAATTCTCCTTTTTCCTCAATTTTGAGCCCAAAAAGAACTTTTTTTACACTTTTTACACCTTCTTTCAGTATAAAATAAGGTTGAATATATACACATCTAGGATTTTATCTGTATTGGGTTGTAAAGAAACACCTAAAATAAAAATATAGATGTCCAGTTTTGAGTCTATGGGATTTGTTATTTCATTGTATAGGTGCATTTTGTACGTTAGTTTTTGAGCTATACAGGTGTAATTAAGGCCGATACTCAAGAATTTTTTATGCATGAGAATTTTACACTTGGGTATTAGAATTTAGGGAAAAGAAACAATTTTGAGTTTTTTTGTTTTTTTCAATGAAATGTGTTGCTAGTTAACTCACTTTTGATTGATTGATGACTTATTAGTTGATCACCTATTGATTCATCATTACCTTGCTATCAGAATTTAGGAAAAAAATGGTTTCTTTTGGGTTTTTCTGATGAAATGCGTAGCGCGTTAAATCATTGATTGATCAGTTATTATTAAATCATACATATCTGAATGTATTTCTTTTAGTTATGAGTTAAGGTATAGAGATAGATTCAAGATTTTGTTTTGGTTATCAAAAAGATAGATTCAAGATTTTTTTTTTTTACTGAATTATTAGATCTTTCTAGATTTTGTTTCTCTTTCATAAGAAGTCATATTAGGTTTTAGAGAATCCGGGGATGAACCTTCTCGACACCAAAAACTTGGTGGGAGGAGGTAATGAGTTAGTGAGTGGAATGTCCTTCATGTCAATTGGTGTATGTGTTTTTGTGATCTAAATTTGCTTGAGGAGAAAAAGATCGACATGGGCTGTAGGGTCAGAGACTTTGATGAAGTATGTTGTTATCCTTCTTGAGTAAGCGTTCGTTGGATGTTGATTCCAGGTAAAAGTGTTTTGGTCCTTCACCAATTAATATGGTTATATTGCTAAATTGAAGCAAATATTTGTACATTTTAGCAGCATTCGAATGTTGTGTTAATTTTGTGTGTTTCTTTTTTCTTGTATACCATGGTTAAATTTTTGGTTTTCTGTATTTCGGCTATTAAACTTGTGTTGAGATGTGTATCTTTAAGTGAAAGTAATAGAAATGTAAAGCATAATCTTTTATTATTTTGACAGGGATGCGTATGGATTTACTGTGAGACCACATCATCTTCAAAGATACAGAGAGTACGCTACTATATATAGGGTAATTGCTAGGTGTTTAGCTGTGCTGCCATTAATCACGTGCTATTGCTATTTATCGAATGATTGCAAACTGTACTATATATTCATAGTGAACGCTTGTTTTCTTAACACTAGATGTGACCTCTTTTTTATATATTAAGCAAAATGAGGTAAGGTCTGTGTACATCCTATCCTCGCCAGACCCCACTTGTGGGATTACAATCGGTATGTTGTTGTTGTTGTTGTAAGCAAAAGGAAATTTAATGGAGAAAATAGGAATATTTGAAGAGATGTCATTTTTCTTTTAATTCTTTTGTTCTTTTGTGTATTTTATTATAATTCTTTTGTTGCTTCCATTTTATGGAGAAGCTCAATTGCAAATTTGTAGATATTCAATACAGTAAGCTTCATTCCCAACTCTCTTAGTCTATGTATCTTTGACATTCTTCTGCACACAGGTATTTCTAACTTACATTAGAACACCTGATCTTGTTTGGCTTGCAAAAATATACAGAAATGTCATGCACACCTTAAAGTTTTCACTAGGCCACTTTTCCCTGTTTTAAAAATTTCACAGTGGACCCTTGTTTCTTCTTTGTAACTCAATTGGAAGTGAAATTAGTAGCAAAAATTCAAAAGCTTAAAAAATTTCTTGTCTGGATGAACTGAAGAACTACTAAATAGTGGTTACAATTAAGAATAAAGATTCTGCTGAAATATGTACTCCTCCTAAGTAGATTTCTTTAAAACAAAATGCAATAGGAATTATAGGATAAATATGTTTATGCTATCACAAGCAAGGCACACAGAAAAGAGCACACGCAATACCAACATTATCAGTCTGACGGATTAATTCTTGAAGAACTGAACAACTGTTAGTTTTTTTTTTTTTTTTTTTTTTAAATTTTTTTATGGACCTAAGACTTCAACTTAAGTTTGGCGCTTTTAAAAAATAAATACTTTTTTGAACTGAAGTTAGTTTGGTGCTTTACGAGGTGCCATGTAGGTCCAGCAGTAGGGAAGGTTACATGTTACTTTTTGAAAATATTAGCAGATTCTGCACTTTCTGCCCTTTTAAGAACAAGGGTAGAATTGTTTAGTTTTGGTGCACCCACGAAGTTATTGCCTGTATAGAAGATTGGGTGACATTTTTAGTGAACCATATTATTGTGTAGGTTCTCTTCTTTTTGGCATACGGCTTGTATATAGAGTTTTTTCTCACATTAACAAAATTATTTACCTTATCAAAAAGAAAACAAAAAGACAGAAATGAAATGAACAAGGCTAGAAAACAGCGATAGTCTGGCATAATCTGATAGAAATGCAATCTGTTCAATCATCTGATTTGTTACTAGAATATTTCTAACAGTTTCATATGTATGTTTTTAGGAAGAGGAAGAAGAAAGATCACAGAAGTGGAAGGGCTTTCTTGATAATCAAGAAGAATCAAGTCAGCCACATGTTTCGGAGAAGTTGGATGTCAGGAAAACGGTTCCTGCACATGTGTCTCAAGAAGAAGGTGATGGTTCAGCTGGAGAAAATCCAGTTTCAGACCTTAAAACGGAAAATGATCTTAAAAGGGAGTTGCCAGCTTATCTACCAGCAAAATCCTGTCAGGCTTATACATGGGCTGAAATTAGAGCATCCTTGAGTCGTATTGATCATCTGATGAGCTTTCGTGTGAAGAAGACACCAAAGACGAGAGCTGAACTGTCAACTGGTGTTCACAATCATCTTGCAACTATGAAAGAGCCAGAGGGGTCAGAAGAAGAAAATGAGGAAGAATGTTCTGTCAATGAACAATTGCGTGATGGTACCAATACCTCTGCAGAAGTAGGTAATGCCGGCAGTGGAGTTTCTCCAGAACTTTCCTTTCCTTGGAAAGAGCTAGAGTTCCTTGTTCGTGGAGGAGTTCCAAGGGATCTTAGGGGAGAGGTATTGCCTAGCATCTCTACCAGTTTAATGGTTTTCTGAAACCCCACATCAGAAACAATTTTGTAGCTAATCCCAATTGATTATCCAGGTATGGCAAGCTTTTGTCGGAGTTAGAGCACGTCGGCTGAAAAGATATTACTTGGATTTGCTTGATCCAGAAAGTGATACTGGTGATGGTGAGGAGCATGATGGACCGCCATTAGCTGAAGAGAATAAGCGGCGGAGTAAAGAAAGCGTTCATGTGCCAGAGAAATTGAGAAAGCAGATTGAGAAGGTCATTAGATGCATGGGCCCTGGACTTTATCGTTCAGTCTTTTCAATTTGTAGGTGCTACTTCTTTTTAGGGTCCATTCTGGTTGGTAATTCAACAATTTTGTAACAGATACTTCCGAAATACTCTTCGTCATCTTCAACCTTTCTTGAGTTGCTCTTTTCCACTTGTCCAAAATCAAGTCTTACCAATTTTATCTCATTTTGAGCATCCTCCTCACTGATACATTTCCAGCTGCCAATGGATGTTCATCCTCTTTGACTTGGTGTAGAATATCTACTGTCATCCACTTTATTCTTCTTTTTGCTTTTTCTTTACTCTCTAGCTCTCTTCATAGACATAAAACTGGCCACACATATCTGCATGAACATTATTACTTTCATTTCATGTTTGATTGCATTTTCTTTGCATGCATCAGATGTCACTCTCTAGGCTAATGCTTTGGGTATTTACAGGATCTTCCTCGAACCTTTCCTGGACATCCTGCACTAGACGAGAAAGGTCGAAATTCCTTAAGGCGTCTACTTATAGCATATGCTCGACACAATCCAGATGTAGGCTATTGCCAGGTGTGGCTTTTTTACCGAAGTGTTCCTTTACCATTGCTTTCGTTTCCTCACCGTTGTTGGTTTCAAATCATGCTTTTAGTATGATGAAGGAAGCTATAAATTGTGCCAAGTTGACATGCTAGATGAGGATATTTGCCAAGATTATAAGTACTTATGTCGCACCTGTGAAGTTGGTATAAAATGGAGAGAACATGTAGACAAAATGTGGAAACCATGAGCTGTGGAGCTAAAGCTGTTGATTGAATATAACTAAGCACTAACTATATGGGTATTAATGTGTGAATATCTCCTTCCTGATATATTTGATCTTTCTTTAGTGTCTTTCAATTTATTTGGCCCACTTCCGTAAATAGCAATCAATTTACATAGCACATTTTCTTTATTAGCTTAAGTATCAAACTCAAAGTCTTAAGGCTACAGGTGGAGTAGATTAAGATCTTTATTGTTGCAGACCTAATAAACAAATAAAAAGTCCCATCTCTAACGACTTACTTGTAGATTAAAGATTCATAAATTTCAATATGGCAGCAGAGTAGGTAGAGGTTCTAAGATCAAGTCTCATAGCCACCCATTAACAAAATACTTCCACGTGCTTGGTCCGTACCCACACAAATGAATCATGTCCAGGCATGAGGGGTCATGTTGCAGAGCCGAAAGTTTTGGCAAATTAAGTTTCTCAGTTATCAAATGACACTTAAAGGAGCGTGGTTGACTTTATTAAAATTATAAGAAAGAAGCACAATCGTAGTGGCTTTTCGTGAATACACTTGTTGCCTTCAATTTTTCATGAAAAATGAGATGGAAGAGAATTCCTTGAATTCCAAAGTAAGAAAGGGAAATAAAATGAGAGGAAATGCAGTCACTATTTCGGCCATAAGTTTTAAGAATATGGGGGTGCATTGTCTAAACATGATTTATTTTTCCTTAACAGCTACAAGATCAGATGGAAGTAGTTACCATTTAGAGTGGAACTTATTCTTTTCATTTGTCCATCGACGTGCATGTAGTTTTATTGTCTGTTTGCTCCTCCTGCACTCTAAACTATGATGCCCTTATTCGTTGAGATGGAAAACTTGATCACTTGTCACAGCTATCCTTTTCCATACTAAGTTCATCTGTTCTGTTATATTCTTGCAGGCAATGAATTTTTTTGCTGGTATTTTACTTCTAATGATGCCGGAAGAAAATGCATTCTGGTAAGTTCCCCGTGAAACTTCTTATCTCTTCTTTTCACATGGAATATCCGTTTATACCCTGGGAGAAAGTGTTACTGGAATGCGAATGGAGTTCTTTAATTCCGTGCCAAATGTTTTGTGCAAGTCCAAAGTTTGTAAAGATTGCACAGGCTTTTGAGAAAGTACTTTATTCAAATATTTGCTTAATTTCATTCACTAGCAATGGTGCATCTATTTCGTAAGTTGAAGAGTAGGGTGAATAAACTGGACCAACAAGTTTAGGAAAGTTCGGTTCTCATTATTGTCGAGTATGATGTTGGGTTCCATCGAATGAATGATCAAGAGCTAGTCAACAATAACTGACACTAAGGAGAACAGTTGTTAGCATATACTTTTTTTTTTTTTGATAAGGGATTGTTAGCATATACTTAACCATTGTTAGGATATTAAATGAATATCTGTCTAAGTTCATGCTCGTCTAGGTTCATTTTTTTATTAGGTAAAAGTTTTAATAAAAGTACCAAGAAGGTACATAAAAGTACAGAAACAAAACATCCCTACTTGTATTTGACTAAGGTAAATCTTATAGAATATACTTCATTTCAGAAAAAAGGAAGATCTTATGGAATTTCTATAGGATACTTTCTTTGAAATGTTAAACGGTAGAATATTTGATTACTTATTAGCATAGGATTAATTACCGATTTTAGTATGTATAAGCTACGACTCTTATATAAGGAGCGCCTTTTGTACATTTTAAACAAGTCAATGAGAACCTTTTCTAATTTCACATGACCATCTCATCTAACAATTAAGCTTTTTCAACATGGTCTCAGCACATCTACGATCTTGTTAGAGGCTCAAATAACTTCCGCTACCATCAGGCCTGTTGCCAAAGTGTGTCATTCTTCTGACCAGTGTCTGATTTTTCTTTTTCAAAGGAATTCTGAAATTAATTGTGTGAAAATAGAATAGCTTCTCATTGACTTTGATTAATAATGTAAAAGAGGTGCTCCTTATATAGGAGTCTTAGGCTATGTATAATAGCATAAAGAATGAATCCCTATGCTGGTTATCAAAAGAAAAAAGAATCCCTATGCTAAAAAAATATTCTATAAGATTTTCCTTATTCAAGTACAATTAATCTAGATATGCATGCATCTAGACACATCTTCACTTGATATTGTAACATGCTCCCTTAGTCAAAGTGGGAAATCCAACTTGAGTTTACTTATTTTCAAAACATAGAAAATTGTGATGCCAAAATCTCGTTGGAATAATTCAGTCACCAAAATGAAAAGCGGTGTTGGAATTCTCTCCCCGGCAAGTCGTTAGTCACTGCACACCATAAGAAAGTGCTTCCCACACTACACATGGCAAGGAGCCTATTCTCAATTGGCAAAAACAGATATGGTCTTGAAAATCTCGAGGATAGTATCAACATGACTTGAATAAGCAGAACAATGACAGGAAATTCAAGGTCTAATTCAGGGCACCGGTTGCTGCAGAGATGAACGGTGCTTGACACGCTTCTATAGAGAGGAAGGACTCCTGAATGGTCCTCTGAAGAGTAGCACAACAGTTGTTGGAGAGAGGAGTGGCATTGAATCCTGGAAGGAAGATGAAAAAAAGAAGACATTGCTCAGACGGGCGGCACACTCTTTTTTTCCGGCAGCACCCAATGGTAGCGAAAGCTATTGGGGTCTCTACCAAGATTGTAGAGGCTCTGGTACCATATCGAAGCAGTTTAAGCTTTTGGATGGTATGGTCACAGTGAGGTGATTACAATACCAGTATGAGCTGAGACACCTTGATTGCAAAGTGAACTATGATACAAGAAATTCAGGTGGCATATGGAGCAATATATGGATTTCCTAGAGGAGATAGGGGGTTTGTAGCTGCCCTGGTATGAAAGGGGCTGTTTTGTTGTAATTCTGTGCCATCTTAGTACCTTTTAATAAATTAACCTTATAAAAAAAAAAATTTAAAAAAGGAATTCAGGTGGAATAACAAGGATGATAAATAACAAAAGATAATAGCATTTTTGAAGCTTTGATGTTCATTTTGATATGGAACACTGAATTTTCAGACCAAAACCAGGTATGTTTTGACCAAGACAAGTGTGACTTCATGTTACACATCAATTTAAACATCTGAATTAGATTGTTCATGTGTCAGTTTATATCCCGTTTCTGTGTCATGAGAAGTTAAACCTAGTTGCCTTTGGCTCAGGACCACTTTCAATTCCAATGATTGCAGTAGTAGTATTAATTTCTTATGGAGCAGTTACTTTCTGCTGAAAATTAACAATAATCGTTTCACCTTGTCGACAAATGACAATGGCTAAATTCATTATTCATCTTGTCATGATTTTGACATTATTTTTTTGTTGTCGATGAAATCATGATTTTGACAATTTAAAACTGAATTCTCTGACAGACTCCGAAAAGAACCCCATTATTTGCCTCAATTTTATCACGAATAGTTTTTTCACCCTAGTTTGTCATCTCTTCAGAACGTGTGAAAATGATTCTCTTCAGAACGTGTGAAAATGATCTCACGTGTTTTGAATTTTATAAAAACATTTACATCTTGAATGAATCTCACAATTATAAATCATATCATTTAAGGTTGTGCAAGTGAAGCACAACCATTAGTAGTCAATATCTGGTTTTGGGTGGGGGTGTATGTGAGGAAGATGGGGATACATGTAACTGGGCTTAACTTAGAGAAACCGTTTTCTTGGTGCGAACTAGCTTTAGTGTAGAACAATGGCACTCTCGTTTGCTGATGGTGATTTCAAGCTTTACCTTTTATTTGAATCTTCTAAATGTGGACAGTTCTATTTAGCAAACATTTATTTTTGAGACAAGATCAAGAACTAAAAATTGTAAGGTGATAAACATGCGATACACCTGTTCCCAACCTCCGCCCAACACCCTTCAGAAAAGAAAGAGCAAAGGCAACAGAATTTTGTGAACTCCCCCTTCTCTACAGGGGCGGAGCTAGTAAGGGCCCAAGGGGTTCATCCGAACCCCCTTCGGCGAAAATTTACACTATATATACAAGGTTAAAGTTATTTTTTATGTATATATAATAGATATTGAACCCCCTTGGCTTCTTCGTGTGTTCCACTTCTTTATATTTTTGAACCCTCTTGGCTTCTTCGTGTGTTCACTTCTTTATATTTTTGAACCCCCTTAGTAAAAATTCTGTTTCCTCTACTGCTTCTCCACACCCCTTTTACACATTCATCTATGAGTGATGGCTCTGGAATTGCTTTGGGATTTTTTAGCTCATTCTTTTAAACTTATTAAACCTTCCATTATCAGTATACTATAGCCTTTTCAGCGTTTGCATATCATCATTGCCTTGCATAATGCATAAAGAACGATATGCATCTGCACAAATATGCTTGGGACTTGTAATAATACCACTTCGTGCACAAGCTAAATTCTTTTCCTCAGAGATCTCTAAGATTTTTCTTTATCTGTTTTTTTTCACACCTTACTCTATTGACAGAAGATTCAGTTCAATCATCAGATTCTATTAGGTTGAATTGTACTATATCTGTGCTTACGCTTTTTACTCAATGCATTATAGCTGGTCACTTGTTTAAGTACGCTTGCTCTTTATCAACTTTGTTACTTGTGGATTTCTTTCAGTTGGGTGTTATTAAAATGCTGTTTAGTAACTAAACAGACACTGTTTATTTCTTATATTTATTTTCATCAATGCAACTAAACTAACGTTATAGACTGGTTTGTTTGAATCTCCAGGGCGTTGGTGGGTCTTATTGATGAATACTTTGACGGCTGTTACTCGCAAGAGATGATAGAATCACAGGTTTGCTTAACCATACACCTTGATTCTGGCTATGCAGGATGATCATACCTCATGCAAATGATCTTTTTTTTATCAGGTGGATCAACTGGTGTTTGAGGAGTTAGTGCGTGAAAGGTTTCCGAAACTTGGTCTGTCCATGGCTTATATCTGTTTTATCTTGCTTGTCTGCTTTCCTCATCAAAACAATCCAATTGCCATTTCTTATTAGATGTGATCCTTTTGCTGCAGTAAATCATCTGGATTACTTGGGAATGCAAGTGGCATGGATTTCTGGACCTTGGTTTCTTTCAATTTTTGTAAATGTGCTTCCCTGGGAAAGTGGTGAGGTTCTTGTTCTGTAATGTGGAAATTTAATTAAACTTATACCTTTAATGTTAACAGTTCAGTTTCTTGTTGAAAGTTATTTGATTAGTTTTCACTCCTGATGGGTTGTTTTACTTTCAGTTCTCCGAGTTTGGGATGTGCTTCTCTTTGAGGGAAATCGTGTCATGGTCTTTCGAACGGCACTTGCTTTGATGGAGTTGTATGGTAGTACATTTCATTGTGATTAATGTTTATTACATGCCAACCTCATTTAGCTGGGACCAACTGAGACTATCTTAGACAAATATTAAGATCATAACAAAATCTTGCAGGTCCTGCTGTAGTTACAACTAAGGATGCTGGCGATGCAATCACCTTATTTCAATCCCTTACTGGTTCAACTTTTGATAGTAGCCAACTTGTGTTGACCGCTTGTATGGGTTTCTTAAATGTCACTGAAGATAGGTTGCTAGCACTGAGAGAAAAACATCGGCCAGCTGTGCTTGCAGTTACTCAGGAGAGATCAACAGGAGGGCCTGTTAAGAAAGATCCGAAAGGTCTTGCCTCCAAGCTGTATAGTTTTAAGCATGATCCTGAATCCTTTATGAAAGAAACAAAGCCGGAGGAACGGTCAGATGATAAGAAAACAGGCAATAAAACATCAGATTCAAATTCCAACTCTGCAAGTGTGGATGAATTTCTCAACAGCCTCAACATAGATTCACATGTGGATTCCCTTCCAGGTCTTCAAGAACAGGTTACTTGTTCAGTCCTCTTAGCATATCCTATGAAGAGGTCACTTATGGGCTTATTCACCTTATTTTGCTTGGCTTTCAGCTGAGGCTGACACTATAATTTGTGTGCTTTTAGTTGTACATTTGGTGTTAACACTTTGAGAGAAGAATGTTTATCAACTTTGTATAGTCCCTGGTATTAGAAAACCCGCGGTTGGAAAGAAAGGGGTTATGTGATTTGGATGTCTCGAAATATATATCCTTTGTCTTTTGTTCTTTTTGACTTTTACGTATCTCATAGTTGAAGGAACCATATGTGGATACATTCTTTGTTCTTATGTGTAAGGGAAAATTACTTGTCTGTTTTAGTAGGCGTTTGGACATGCGATTTCATCTCATGTTTGGACATCCGATTTCATCTCATGAGATGAGATCCCAAATCATCCAAAAAAGGCATGATTTGGGATTTCAAATCATGATTTCAAAATTTTAAATGTAAAACTTGACCCATAAGTTTATATTTTGTAAAAAAAAGGCCATAAGTAACAATGTTGGTTCGTCTTCTCGGTCATCTGATAGGGAAATGCGTGCTCGGCGTGAAGAGATTGTCCGTACCATATGGGAGGATTATATTATAGAGTAGTTACATTATTACTATTCATGTTAAAATTTCCTTTTTATTGAAGTAAAGTTTGATCAATTGATGTTGTATTTTTTAGAAAGGCCTTCTAGTAGCGTATTAATTTTGTTATGAACTATGACTTGCTCATTTAGTAAGATTGTATAAGAATTGAGAAAGTTTTGATGGTTTTCACAACTTGTGGGGTTTTTATGTCTATAAGAAAAAATACAACTTAAGAAACCCAAATTGCATGTCCAAACAAAACTTCAACTCATGATTTCAAATCACGTCCAAACAGCTCCTTAGTAACTAAAGTATTTGACCACTATCTCTTTATAAAGTGCAATTATTAACAGCTCTTATGCAGGTTGTTTGGTTGAAGGTTGAGCTCTGTAGGACACTGGAAGACAAGAGAGCAGCTACCCTGAGGTTTGCATTTTTATTGCAAAAGTCCAATTTTTGGTTCATTTTTTATGTGGAATATCCTGTAGTACTTTTTATTCCTGTGATTAAATCATGATGATTGCGTCCACTAATATATTTATTAATGATGCTAGAATATGAAAAAGGAAAGGTTAACCTGAACATATAAAAATGATAATCTTCTTTTCCAGAGCTGAAGAGTTGGAGACGGCGCTTATGGAGATGGTCAAAGAGGATAACCGACGGCAATTAAGTGCTAGGGTATTTGTACTTACATATGTTTAATAGTTTTACTACTCATGTTGCTGGATGAATGCAAGTTATATGGACTTTAAACATGGATGAAAATTTCACTTGTAAACAGACTTTTCTAGTACATCTTTATTATCTCTATTCATAAAATCTCAGCTTATTCTGGACTTTCCAAAACAAAGAAAATTCTGTTGAATTTGTCAACAATCTGCAGGTTGAGCAATTGGAACAAGAAGTGGCTGAACTGCGACAAGCACTTGATGATAAGAAAGAGCAGGAGAAAGCAATGCTTCAGGTAGTTAAATAAAGTGCTTTCTGTAAATTTTGAGAGCTATATTATGCTGAAGATATGACCTGTAGGTTTTGATGCGGGTTGAGCAAGAACAGAAGGTAACGGAAGACGCTAGGATTGCCGCCGAGCAGGATGTGGCTGCTCAAAAGTATGCCGTACATGTTCTTCAGGTTTGATTTCCATAACCAGTGAACAATTTAATTTGTTTATTTGAAGCAACTATACCATTCTTTTATTTGATAAGTAAGACTTTATTAATATAACTGGCCAGCAGCCCAGCACCAAGACAGTACTTGTGAGTCCATCACTAATAATCGTTCTTGTGCCATTTAATGCATTGATTTTTTGAGAAGTAATGAAATAGCTAAGTTTTTTCAATTAAAAGCTCTCTTGTGAAGCCAACAGTAGTCTCAATTAGCTTACAGTTTCAGGTTAGAAGTTTCATAACGTTATACCTAAATTTCCTGGACGACCTTTCCCATGCAGGAAAAGTATGAAAAGGCTATGGCTTCTGTTGCTCAGATGGAGAAGAGAGTTGTCATGGCTGAATCGATGCTTGAAGCTACCTTGCAGTATGAATCTGGTCAAGTCAAAGCTCTATCTTCCCCACGGTGTGTGAGAGTTCTGAGTTATTCCCTAAATTTTACATCCTCTCTTTTTTTTTATGTATCTGGTCCTTGTGCATCCAAGATATGGGTAGAATATAACAATATTTCCTTATGACTTCTGGTGAACTATGCGGACATTAAAAGCTTTCCTGTTTCTTTCCAGAAAAAATGCACCAAATAATCAATCGGGTATCATTTGTTAAAAAAACTATTCCTTCCAACACACCCAAGCTGGCAAAAAGCCCTTGAAGGTCCACGGCATTGCCCATGATACTCCAACAGCTAAGAGCCCTTTCAGAAGATGGACCTGGGATGGACAAAAGTAGTCATCTGATATTCGAGGGGACTTGAAAGAGATCTCTTTAAATCCAATCTGGCCCCTCTAGAAAGATATTGTTTCCTTCAAACAGCGAACTTGGATTCACCTCAATGGTTCCATGACTCCACTTTCTCGTAATTAGCGCCTCAGGAGTACGCCAATGTATTTACTTGGCATAGAACCAATGGAGCAACCTAGACAGTCTGCTAAGCCTAAGGGGTAAATGACTTACCCAGCTGCACAACTCTATTGCAGAAAAATTATATGATGAAGTAAGCACACAAGATAATTCTTAAATCTGGATATGTACATTATGTAGCACACATAGGATTATGATCTGGTCAATGAAGGGTGGAAAGAATCAGAAAAACAGAAGTTGAATGGCTATGGTGGTTGAGTAAGTAGTTGTTACTGGAAAAGGAATGAGGTAATTTGGTAATTTCAAACACGATGCAAAAATAGATTCATTTGAAAAGCTGCTAACCTAATTTCTATTACTGGGAAGAAGTTTCTGCACAATCTGGGTGTAATATCTACCAATGGTTAAGCAATCAACTAAATTTTGTAAACTGAAAAGATCTAGCCCAAGTGCCAGAAGACAGTGTATGGTGCCGCTTGTTGCCCAAGTGCAGGAAACAAAAGAATTATATTTATTTATCATCAGCCTCTTGCAGAAATGCAAGGTAAGACTGCGTACAATAGACCCTTGTGGTCCGACCCTTCCCCGGACCCCGCGCATAGCGGGAGCTTAGTGCACCGGGCTGCCCTTTATCATTTGTTTACCTCAGCCCATTCTTTATTTTTAGGTGATATTATACTTTAACTACTTCGTATTTGGTGAAAGAAAAAGTTAAAACTACTTACACGAGCATTTTATTTAGTCGTAGAGTATCTCGGCATCCTTACTCTCTCAGTGTCTACCATATCAAGTCTTAGCTTTATTGTTAAGCTGTTGAGAGTATGATATTCGTTCTTTCAATAATATCATAAAGTTGTACAAAGGCTTTGTAATGTGTTGATTAGTATTCTGTCTTTGGCGGAGATTTTGAGGAGTAGATTAATTTAAGGACTTTACATAGTTAGGCGTGTATCTCTTAAGTCAGACTCATGCTGAAAGAATCACTGTATAAGACGAGATTATTGTGCAATAAAATATGGTTGATATTTGTGCTAAGGAATTTCTCATCCAATATCACTTCCAGAGTTTTGTTTCTCGTTATTTTGGCGTATAGATGATTTAAATTGACCATATATTTGTCAGGTCGACAAGACCAGATTCTCCGCAAGGTGTACCAGCAAAAAGAGGTCTACTATCGTTCGGCCTTGGTTGGCGTGATAGGAACAAGGTATTATTGATAATCCCTTCACTTATAGGGTAATATCGATTATTAACACAAATGATAATAAATAAGAGCATCTCTTCTTGGCAAAGAAAAATATAAGCGGAATATATTTTTTAGGAGGATTTACTAGTGAAGATGCCCTAATTTAGGTGCAAAAATTGGTGCACGTGAACACATGGTCTCTCCGTAAAACTAGATATTTTATGTATATATTTTCTAAAATTAGAATAATACTATTTGCTTGAACCCATGCTACAAAAAAACTAAATAGTGCACTTGGTTGAAGGCTAAGTTATTTACTTAGAGGTCTAGGGATCAAGTTCCACTTAATATATTTTTTCCTTTTTTGTTTTTAGTGGTGAACCCATGTTCCAGAAATCCTAGATTCGCCTCTGCCCTAATTGGTGGTGTGAAATCATACTTTCATAAATTTGATAATCGTTGTTTAAGTGGGGGTTTTTAGGTCAAAAGCCACCACTATGGTTGGGGTTAGGCCATGATCCTTACCTGTATATCAATATACAACAATAACATACCCAGTGTAATCCCACAAGTGAGTTCTAGAGAGGGTAGGATGTATGCAGACCATGTATCAATATCCAATAGAAAATACACGAAGAAGGGGGATATAATGCCTAACCTTCACAAAACAAGTATGGGGGACCAGACATCCCTATTCCTGTATAAAAGTTGACAATATTACCAATATGATATAGAAGTGTGTCATAAAGATGAAACTTTACATTTTGCATGAGAGGATTCATCTCTTTCATAAATCATGATTGTTTTGAATGGCTATTATTGCCCTTTTGGCCTTCCTAATGGGTCTGCTTTAACTTTCTGTACCAACTTAGACCTATCCTATATGACAGGCGAAGCCAAGCAATCTTAACGAAACAAAACCTGCGGATGAAGGACCAGAAATGAGCAGTACGAAGACTGAAGCTAACGGGCAGCAAGAATAGTGAACATGCTGCTAATTGTGAAGGGGTATACTGAGTTTGATCTTTAAGAGGTGGTGATTGCACCCTCAATTGGTAGAAGCATGTGAAGTAGGTCGTTTCGACGTCCCGTTGAAGTGTAACTTGTAGCTCCTACATCAATTTTGTTTCAATAGTTATTTGATTCTTTTGTACAGTTATGTAAAGAAATTTGATATCTTTTTGTAGCATTTATGAAATGTGAGCTTATGATTTTGCTTAATTGTGAATCACCCTGCCCCCTCCCATTTAGATCAGAAAAAAAGCACTCCGTCTGTCCCAATTCATATGACACATTTCTCTTTTTAGTCAGTCCAAAAAAGAATGACACATTTCTTTATTTTAAAATAATTTAACTTTAAAATTTACCTTTTACGATTAACGAGATGATTTATAGCCACACAAATATCTTTTACCTGTTTTAGAACATTAGATTCAAAAGTCTTTATTTGCCCAACTCCGTGTCCTGTTAAACTACATCATATAAATTGGGACGGAGGAAGTACTTCATTTGGCTCCTTGAACAAAAAGAAAAATATTTCGTTGTCATAATCCATAGTAATCCTCATCTTTTATCTAGATTTGGGCCAAGTTTTGCAAAACTCTCACAGGCAACAAGGTGAAAAAAGTTCATCAAGTATAATCTTCTAAGAGTACAAGAAAGATGAAAAGTGGACTTGCACATTCCATAAGAATTATACATGAAGAAGAATCCTTTGTTTTTTGTTTTGTTTTTGGAATATGGGTTTTTCCATTTTTTTTTTTTTTGGCAAGGTAAATAATTTTATTAACAATTGGGGAATCCCGTATAAGAAAAATGGTTTGTTCCTTGATTTGCTTTAGTCTTGTTGAGCTTTAAAGTACTTATTGTAATTGTAACCGTGGTCAAAGAAATAAGAAAAGAACTTCTCTTTGACTGATGCACTAGAACTTCACTTTTGAGTTCGTTTAAAGGCACTAGAGACGAGCCATTACAGATGCTTCTAGACCTTGCTCATATCGAATTGTCTAAAAGCTCAATAGAAGATATTTCGTTCATTCCATCGGTATGCTCCCAGGTACCTATAATTGTGATCCAGATTCTATGTATATGCTTATACTCCAGTATCATTTATTGTTTCAGAATACATACAGGTGCAGCACTCAAGTATGAAGGCACAACTTTACATCAACACAGACCTGGCACTGGCCAGTTCATAATGCTAATTATGATTCATCTATAATGACTATTGTGGATAACAAGCTCTTCTAGAAGCCTAGAACCATCTTTAGTGTATCAACCAAATTTTGATGAAATGATATTAAGACATTTACTTAAACACCAACTAAATCTTCTGAGTTTTTCATATATTTCATATGAACTTGCCAGTTGCTCATATTCTCAGCGAGCATTACGAGATGTTTAGGTTGAACTTTTAACATCCCGACTTTCAGAATCATACTTTCCTGAAGCAATATGAGTCAAAAATGTGACCACCTCTGCTATGGAGGGACGTTTTGTAGGTTGCTCGTCAACACACATTCCTGCGACTATAAGAGCTTGTTGTAAACCTTTTGCTGGAAAATGGCCTTGAAGTGTTGGATCTGCCATTTCTGAGAATTTCTCATCTTTGATCAATGGAGTTGCCTGGCATGCAAAATAGGGAAAGTTACACATTTGTCAAAAAATAATTACAGTCGCTAGCCATATATACAAAAATATACACTAGTTATGTATAAAATATGTATCTTATCCGTAAATATACGTTAATATACAAAACATATACTCCCTCCGTTTCAATTTATGTGAACCCATTTGATTGGGCACGACATTTAAGAAAGAGTGAAGACTTTTGAAACTTGTGGTTCAAAATAAGTCTTGAATATTTGTGTAGCTGTAAATCATTTCATAAAGTGAATTTGTTTCCAAATTAGGAAAGAGGTCATTCATTTTGGCACGGACAAAAAAGGAAATAGGTTCACATAAATTGAAACAGAGGGAATATATATTTACCGGCTATTATTTTGGTGGGAAGCTATATAATGTAAACATTCCAAAATATCAACGTGTACATCAGAAAATTTTAAGTAGAAATGCTGCTCAGACTTTTTAGAAATGTTGTTGGGTGCATGTCAGATCATCCAAAAGTAGTGTATTTTTGCAGGATCCGACAAAGGTGCAACGACATTTTTCGAGAGTCCGAGCAACATATACATTGCCTTATCCTTCCCTTTTTTCCATCAAGAGAGTTTGGACTTTACTTGAATGTAGTAGAACTAACTTCAACAAAAGAATTCAGGAAAATCAGAACAATCATTTCATTGAAGTCAAAAGAGAATTAATATAAGAGCAAAAATAGCTTTACCCATTCAACCAGATTGCGCTCTTCTCCATCTGTTGAAGTTTCTATCACTTTCCTCCCAGTAAAAATCTCCAGAAGGACAACACCAAAGCTGTAAATATCCGACTTTACACTCAACTCCCCGTTCATGACATACTCGGGTGCACTATATCCAATCGTACCCTCGAATTTCACGTGTACATTGTGTTTGTCATCGGTAGGCCCCAGTTTGGCCAAGCTAAAGTCAGATAGCTTGGGTTGATATCCCTCATCAAGCAAGATGTTGGAACAGTTGATTTTACGGTGTATTACTGGTGGCTGTGCTTTATCATGTAAATATTCCAACCCCTTTGCTGCTTCAAGAGCAATTTTCATTCTGGTGTCCCAATCAAGTTGTTTATTACCAGGTGAAGGATCTACAGAAAATAAGTAAATTTTTAAACCGTATCTTCCTTTTAAGTGATCAAATATAGTGAAAAAGCATATGACCTGAAGAAGATTACCATGAAGATAGTCTTTCAAAGACCCTAGGGGCATGTATTCGTAAACCAGAAGTCTATGATGATCTCCATCAGCACTGTAGCCAATTAGATTTACAATATTAGGATGGTGTAACAGATTTAACATCAGCACTTCAACAAGAAATTTCCTGTTGTCATTTGGATCAACCTGCTTGATGACAACAACCTGTAAATCAAGGGTATCAAACTAAAGTTCAGTGGTCAAAATTCAAATTCATGAAGCCTATTCTACAAAGAAACAATCAAATTAACAAATGATCCCGGTGAAAAAAAGTATTAAGTAACTCTATTCCATCCAATTGCTAAGGGGAAAAGCATGGTAAAGTGCATAATACAGTCAAACCTCTTTATAACCGTGTCGTTTGTTTGAATAACTTTTGGTTGCTATAGCGAAAAGTTGTTATAGAGAACATATGATATAACAAAACATGAGAAATTTGTTGCAAAAAAAAAACTTGGGTGTTATAATGAAATGTTGTTCTAAAGAGGGACTATAGAAGCCAACTTTTTTAGCTACACATTCCTAATCTATGTCGCGATCTACTAGTTTTTGCTTGTATCCTCATGATTCCTTAAAAAGAAAATTGACTTTGGGATTGAGACGTAGTTGATTGATTGATTGATATCCTCATGCGCCGTAGGCATTTTCTTAGAGAACCAAACTTGTATGACACACCTCAACAAACCGCAACATAATGGGAAAGATGATTTGATTTTGGATTTCTCGCATAAAATAAACTCAACTGAGCATCCCGTAAATAAAAAGTAACAACAACAACAACCTTGCATGGACACAGGATGCTATGTGCACCAGGCTGCCCTTTTTTTACAGACAAGATTTCAAAATCTTTCCCCAAACAGTACATATAGAAACAATATCTGTCAGAAGATTATAGAAAACTGGATCTAAAATTTAAGAAGTAGCAAAGTCAAACCTGAAAACTTTTGCCACTTTTATTTCTCTATGTAAAAAGACTACTACTTTGCACTAACCTGTTCATCAAGCTGCCCCTTGTATAATCTTCCACTGCCTCCTTCTCCAAGAATAAAATCATCTCGAAAGTTTCTCGTTGCATTGGCTA
Organism: Lycium barbarum; assembly: GCF_019175385.1. Taxonomy (NCBI): domain Eukaryota; kingdom Viridiplantae; phylum Streptophyta; class Magnoliopsida; order Solanales; family Solanaceae; genus Lycium; species Lycium barbarum. The sequence continues at coordinate 7,986,065 of NC_083339.1, read as the reverse complement.
ATTCCTCAAATGTAAAAGTCTTTGCTGCAAGGTTACTGGATCCTGCAATATCACCTGCATCCATAAGGTAAAATGAATTCTTAGCCTTATGTCACAAATGGAAAAATATGACTATATAACATAAACCAAGGTAATGGTTTAACATGCCAAGTGTACCGGGACTTAACAAAATGCCAACAAAATGACAAAACTATCAGCTTGTCATTGGGCCAATTGTTGGAAGGAAAGTCAATCTGATTATTTCTCCAGAACTTTCTTATGTGAAAGTGACACAAATGTATCTAATGAAGACTAAAATGGAGAATTCCTAAGGAATAAGTCTTAGAGAGTTTCTCCTAATTGTGACATTTACCTTCCCTTTACTTTTTGAACAAGTCTAATTAGTCCATTACGCTGAATCAGTCATGCCACAGAGAGTGGCAGGCCAGGCAGAGGCGGTGTCAGAATCTTGAGCTTATGGTTTTAAATTATAAAAAAACAGAGCTTACTGGATTCTGGATAAATTTTTTATAACATATTAAATGGATTTTTAAACACAAATACATGGTTTGGTCCGACACATATTAAGTGGATTTTATATAATATAATTTTTATCCTACTTATACATTGTAATTTCCGGGCGAAGGGGATTTAGTAGAACTCCCTTCCTTAGCCACTGGCCACATATACTCTCATAAGACATAAGTAGGGACTTTAAGTTTTAACATATACAATTATCACCTCAGAAAAAAAATTCCTTGTTCATGCTTTCGGGTATCCAGAAAGGGATAGACTTCATTCCATTTAAATTTTTGCGGTCCACATTTTTTCTTTAAAAGAAAGATTCACTTTTGGTCTTTACTGGTCCTTGCTACAGAGGCGGATAGGATTTTAAGTTATGGATTCTACATTCTAAATACAGTTATTGAGTTCTTCATAAATTATTTATACATATTGAGTGAATTTTTTCACACAAATATAGGTCCGTGCAAAAGCTACTGAAATCTATCGAACCCATAAGCGGAACGCTAGCTCTTCCCCTGACCCTTGTGTCCTTGCAGTGAATTTTATTCAAGCAACCAACTCGAGTGTTTTTTTTTTTTTTTTTTTTTGGTGTCTGTGTGTGTAAAGAATTTATAAATTCAATATAAGCATATGAAGAAAGATCATTGCAAGAAACAATTGCATTCAAAGGTGTGGTCTAGTGGTCAGTGAAGTGATCGGGAAATATAAGGTCTCAAGTTCAAACCTAGGAGAGGCAAAAGTACTCGTAAAATTAGTCGAGTATCCTATGAAATTAGTGGAGAGAGCAAGCAAGCTGACCCGGATATTACGGCTATCAAGATAAAAAGAAAAAGAAGAAGAAACAATTTAAGTTAAGGGCAGGCTCAAGATCATCAGAATAAGTGAATTATCATAACTTTGCCTTAAACATATATGCAAAATAAAAGAAGAACAAGAAATCATTTGAAATATGTAGAATTATTAATACCAAAAATGAGTTTCTCCGAATAGAACGAATCTTTCAATTTGCTTCTCTTCTTGAATAATTCAGTGCATGGGAAACAATTCATCTCTGAAGAAAAAAATGAGGAGAAAAAAATAAAGGAAAAGTTGAGACGGTTTTGGTGGTATATTTGAATACTCTGGGTGTGTTCGGTACGGAGGAAAATATTTTTCCCAATTTCCTCATGTTAGTTTGGTCAAAAGTTTTGAAAAATATTTTCTTTAGAAAAATATGTTTCTTCAAAATGAGAAAAATGACTTCCCTAATAAAAATAGAAAAAACAACTCCACAATGCATTCCACCAACCATCCAACCCCCCAACCACTCCACCACCCCACCCCGCACCCCCTCCCCCTGCAGCTCAAAAAATAATTAATTTTGTTTCGAAAAAAAAGTTTTAAATTTTATTTTTTATTTTTTGCACCACCCACCCCCAGCTACTAAACCCCAACCACTTCCGCAAACATGCACGACCCCATACCCAACCACTTCCATAACCCATGCACGACCCCATACCCAACCACTTCCATAACCCATGCACCACTCCCCCATGCCGCACCCCACCCCACACCCCCCTCCCCAAAAAAAACTTTGGGTTTCTACACCACCACATCCCTCCCCCCACCACTCCCCACTCAACCCACCCCCAACCACTCCCCCCACTCTAAACCCTACCCCTCACTCAACTTACTCCCCGCACCCTAGCCCCACACACTAAGAAATTCACTTATTTTTCGCTACCCAAACGAATATGAAAAAATAAGTAAAAATTCACTTATTTTTCAAAAACACATTTTCTAGAAAAACATTTTCCTCCATACCGAAAACACCCATATAGTTGTGTTTTTATTTTCCATTTAGCGTGGAGGAAAAGCAAGGGTCAACTGTCACCGTCAACTGCCTCCTTAATTTCTCTTCCAAATTGAAACTTTGGTCCCTTGGTTTTGTGTTATGTTCGTCATCCAAAACCATTTATGATTTCATTGTGCACATTCTACCTTTACTTTCTTGCTTTTTACACTTTTAGTCCAATTAAAAAAGAGGATGAAATCAGGCGGAGGGTCGGGGAGGCTTGTAATATACGACTTAGGAATTAAGTATGTACTGATGTAAATGCTTTTTGTGAGGATTGCCCTTCATTTGGGGTGGTCTTTAATTTTTGCCCTTCAAATTGGTGGTCTTTAATTATTGTCCTTTGCCTAACACCCTGAGGTTATGGGTTCGAATCCCAGCTTAGTTAAAAAAAAAAAAACCGCAAGCCAAAATTTCGCTTGCAAATCTGCCCATGTAAATTCTGCCTTGAGACAGAATTTGGGCACGACTTTGCAGACAACCCCTAGGACAACCTGCTCTGATACCACTTTGTCACACCCTAATCTTACTAGGGTGTGATGGGCACCCGACCATTACCTAGGGCCGAGCGAACCCACTGACTCTTACTACACACATAACCGCTTTGGACTCTTTAAATCAAATAAGAATGAAATACATAATAAGGGCTTGCAGAATCATTTTTTTTCATCGTTCTCAAAGCAAGTAAATCTGTAATCATAAGGAATCTGTAACATAATGCATAAAGGCACATCGGCTGGTGGAGCCGCTTACAAGACTGACATTCTATACCCACGACTCTGTCTGCAAAGTCTCTAACATCAATCAGAAATCATAACATATAAACTCTGACTCGGCAACACTCCGGAAAGAAGTGGAGCTCGCCAATCCCGCTGGAACACCTTCTAGCAAAGTCTTCTACTCATCTGGGTGTACCTGCGCGGCATGAAACGCAACCCCCGAAGAAAGGGGGTCAGTACGGAATATGTACTGAGTATGTAAAGCATGAAACACAGAAAAAGCATCATAATTGATATAAGGAGTGCAGGAACAAGCACAATGTTCAGAATACCAAAACTCTTGCCTTTAAAACATAAATCATGCATATCTTTATCATATACCGTACCCGGCCCGTTATGGGACTCGGTAGATAAAATCACGCAATCACATTATCATATCATCATGCATGCATATATATAAATATATATACCGTACCCGGCCCTCTAGTGAGGGACTCGGTGAATGAAGTCATACCGTACCCGACCCATCCTGGGACTCGGTGCCATAATCATGTCATCACATACATATACCGTACCCGGCCCATCATGGGACTCGGTGCCATAATCATATCATCATATACATATACCGTACCCGGCCCTCTAATGAGGGACTCGGTGAACAATGCAGTGGAATACGCACGATAACATATCCTGTCCCGGGACTCAGTGAAAGATACATTGAGGCGTGCACGAGCAGAGTAGTGAGAAACTATATGCATATAAAATAAATTTTAAGACTCGATGGATACGTACATAAGTCGACACTTGAGGATCATAAACACGTTTCAAGTCAATCCGAGTTAGTATAAGAAAGTTATGGACATTTTAGTACAGAAACCTCTACGAACGTTTCAGAAGCTATCTTTGGAAAATCAAAGTAATAGTCATATCAAGTACCTTTCAAATATCGCTATGGATCAAATCAAAATAGAACTTTTGGAACCATACACACGTATCAAGACATAGCAAAACGGTTTTCGGAAGTCAAGAACATTAGTCATCCTAGTGGCTCTAGGAATAGGAGTTTCTTTGAAATCATACATATATTTGTCTGTTTATTTCACAAGGATCATGCCAAAACAAAGAAAGGGTAAGCCTTACATACCTGGAAGATGATTCTCGACTTTCAACTTACTTCCCGTCTTGCAACTCGCGTAAGAATTATTCGTAGCCTCGTACTCTACATGTGGAATCATTCATAATATCATTAGGATCATCGTCGTACGTTCGTCTCGAAACTTTAATTAAAACCCTTTTAAATTCTGCCGAAATTCGGGCAGCATTTCCCCTGTTTATATGCCTAGCCCGAAATTCCAATTCAACAACCAACAACAATACCAATAGTATTAACATCATTTCCAATACCGACGTATGCCATAAAACAGCCCGCGCACTGTTTTCTAAATTTCTCAACCAACCAAATTTTCGATATAACTATTTAATAATTTTATATCCGTAAAGAAGCTGAAATTAATACCAATAACATTAATAACAACATCCTCCACATTTTACAAGTTAAATACATTTATTATCATCCAAAATTTTCTTTAAGTTTCATTCCATAATTCACAACACCAACAAACGAATTTATCAGGCTATTCTCTCCGTGCTAATCCGTCGAAACTCTAAATAAACTCGTTAACAATGAAAAGGAACCTTTTTCATACCTTAAGCATGCATCCACCACGTTATCACTCTTCTCCTTGGTTGATTTTTAGCTCAAATTGAAGACAACACAGCGTACAACACTTTTCCCTTCATGGGCTTTGGGATTCGGAGCTCAGATTTCGATCAAAATTGGTTTTTCTTCTCCAAGACTCTTTTTCTCTCTCTCCCCCAGAATTTTCTGGGCGTTCCTGGTCTTAAAATGAGGAGGAAGGCCGAAATTTGCACTTATAAAGACATGGGTAATGGGCCTAACCCGGTTGGGCTCGGATTGGGCCTAGCCCACTGACCTTTCTGCCTTAAAACGTCCATATCTCCTTATTCCGACGTCACCTATGGACCCACGACCTATGGTTGGAAAGATAATTCAATTATCTACAACTTCTATTTCTTGGTATGTTTCCAAATTCCAAACTTATAATACCGTTTTTGCCCCTCGAATTCAGATCACCCGAAAACGTTACTTAAAAATATTTGTTTGGAGGACTTCCACTTTGATTCGGCTCAAGGGTCCTTCTTGAGTTGTGTTCAACTTCACATATGTGCTTCATATAACTTGTCATGTGTCCTAAAAAAAAGCTCGACGTGTGGGCCCCACCTCAGCTTATGAATAATCCGACGTACAAAAGTACGGAATACAACATTATCAACGTGAGTTTAAATTATGTGGCAACAACATGATTGTCAATTTTGAGGAAGCGCGTGTCACGCTCATGCTCTGAAAATGCGGGGTATAACAGGTGCCATGTGAATTTATGCTTGTTTTACATAGCGCTTCACTATTTTCTCCTTTTCAATGTGGAATTTGCCTGAATAATAGTCTTTAAAGATATTGTATGTAATATCCGATGTTGGGTATAAATTAAAGGAGGCAAGTCTTGTTCCCTAGTGACACGTTCTAAATTGGACAATTTGCATGATTGCCCTTATTCGGGGGTGACCTTTAATTTTTGCCAACCCCTTAGTTCAGGGTTCAAACTCCCATTCAGTCAAAATTTAAAAAAAGTCGCAAGGTAGAGTTTGGATTCGCAATATCTTCGGACAGAGTTTAAATAGAGTTTTGCCTTAAGGTAGAGGTTTGCATTAAGGCAATTTTTTTTTTACCCAATTAGAATTTTGCAAAACTCTGCCGTAAGGACTAACTTTAGCCTGAATAGACCTAATTTTACTACGAAACTCTGTCTTGCAATTTTTTTTTATTGAGCCGAGGTTTGAATCCCAAACCTCATGATATTGGGCGAAGGAAAATATTTAAATACCAGTGCCTTTGAAGGGCAATCCGCACAAAAAAAGGGTTCTAAAATCATTCAAATCTATGCCCAAAACAAAATGTCACGCCCCGAACCATGGCCTGGGTGAACACGACACTCGGTGCCTGTCTGCATGTGACTGAGTGAACCAACTGGCTGACTGAATCAACATGTGGTATACTGATATCTAAGTATGATAAACACATGCTAATCGAGTGAGAATAACTGACTGGAATATATCTGTGCGGAAGAAATACTAAAAGTGTGCAATACTGATTAAGTAGTAGCCAAAAGGGGCTAACTCAATAATCCAACAAAATACTAAAATATCTTACTGACTGTAATCTATGAAGCCTCTAGTGAATAAGGAAATACTGACTGACTATCGGGACAAAGTCCCCGGCATACCTTAATACTGAAGTACTGTTTGCTAACTGACTGAATATAAAGATAAAGGTAGGGCCTCGGAGAACTGAGGCTCACCACCGACTAGCTGAATCTGAAAGCCTCCTAGAGAGCTGCGTCTGTACCCTGTATATCGGTATCTGCATCATGAGATGCAGGCCCCGAGCAAATGGGACGTCAGTACCCTGGAATTGTACTGGTATGTAAAGCAACTAAATGAAATAATAAGTTGAACTAAAACTGAACTGAAATGCTGATAACTGGACCGAAACAGAGAAGTAAAGATATGGATACTCCCTGTCCTGAATAATGAATAACCTATTTACTGTGTGACCTTAGGTCCAATAATAATAATAATATGCATGCAAAATATGTGTTCTGATGCCTAAGTATACGTATTCATAATCTGTGACCTTAGGTCCGTATTTATGGGTCTGATGCCCTAATACAGGTATTTAATAACAAGCACTGAGATTGAGATATAATTAATAACATAATACTGATTACTGATTATGAAGTAAAAACTGGTATCTGTTCATAATAATTCTAAGTATTCATACTGAGGCTCATGAGATATAATTCACAAGTCTATATTGATTACGTACTGAGTTCATGATATTCAAATTAATCATCATGAACGAATTCTAAAACTATAAACCTAGAAGATAACAGTTCTACAACTATTCAAGAAACTAGGGCTAAACTGTATTCTGAGTCAATTTGCTGATAAGTATGAAGAATGAGGTGTAGGGGGAATCATGAACATTCCCTAACGTAGATAATTAGCCTCACATACCTTATTTGCTTCACAATCCTCAATCCAAAAGTCTGAATTCTGAGAAGAACCCAAAAAGCCCGTGTCTCAAACCTTATCTATGGGTTTTCATGAAAACCCTAGGTTAAGAACAATGAATTCTATCTTAGATTATCTAAATACATGATAGAATTGATTGGAATGGGTATAACTTGCCTACCTTAGAGTTCTTAGGGTTGGAGAGGAGAAATAAGTCGTGCTAGGGTTTTAGGAACTTGTAAAAATAAAATTAGAACTAAAATCAGGTATTTATAGGTTCTGGTGCGGGTTGAGAAATACGGACCGAAATACGGTCCGTAAACCTGGACCACAGACCGTAATTAAGCATGTTCAACGGACAGACACTGCACAAACTCCTTACCAAATACGACCTCAAATATGGGCCGTATTTAACTATAAAATTTCCTGAGCCAATTTCCAAAATGCACAGTGATTTAGATGCCAAATTGTGATTTGAAATACGGGTCGTATATTGAAATACGATCCGTATTCTAGGGCGTAAATCCCCACTGACAACTGTAAAGAAATTTTCAATTCCCAAATTTTTTATCTGGTTTTCTAAGTCTTGGAATCATGATCAAAGCTTAAGTTAAAGTCTGAGGTGTTGCACAAAAGGTATTACTAGTAGATTGGGTTATCATTTTTTTGTACGGATTGGCCTTCAAATGCACTGGTCTTTAATTTTTTGTCCCTCAAATTGGTGGTCTTTAATTTTTGTCCTTCGCCTAATACCATGAGGTTTGGGGTTCGAACCCCGGCTCACTAAAAAAAAATCGCAAGGCAGAGTTTTGTAGCAAAGTTAAGCCTATTCACGCCAAATTTAGGCCTTAAGACAGAGTTTTGTAAAATTCCAACAACTGAGTAAAAAGGGGGGAAAATGCCTTAATGCAGTCAAAACTCTGTCTTCAGGGAGAGTTTGGCTTATGCCTGAAGGCAAAACTCTGCCTTAAGTAGAGTTTGCAGTCAAACTCTGCCTGATCAGGCAGGGTTTGACTGTAAAATCTACTTAAGGCAGAGTAGAAACTCTGTCTGAAAGTAGGCAAAACTCTCCTTGCGAATTCAAACTCTACCTTGCTATTTTTTTTAAATTTTTGACTGAGCGGAGATTCGCAACCGGAACCAAGGGGTTTTAGCAAAGGACAAATTAAAAACCACTAATTTGAGGGACGAAAATTAAAGACCACCTCCAATTCTCCAAATAAGGCCAATCGTGCAAATTGTCCCTGGGTTATTACACCTAATCCAGTTTATGGAGTGATTCTTATGTCTCCTGTCGGCTGTCGCTCTTTTCATCAAATATCATTGAAAAATTAGACTCGAAACTGGTTAATTTTTTCTGCCTAAACTAATTTGCTTATAGATTTTAATACAACTTCCAAAGTACATGTTGGGCTTGTAGCTCCTCCTCAGCATGCTGATCACGTGGTGTTTTATCATGATCATGCCAGTGTTCATAAGTGCTTCCATCTAAAGTTATGAAATATGGCTGAGGCCACATGTTCAGTCTCAAAGAATGTTTTAAGTTCTTAATATTTTATATTTTATGAAAATAAATAGCATTACTTGATTTGAACTGCATCCCCTCACATGATGTTTTCTTGCAAGTTATTGCTCAATTTTGAGCTACAGAGTTGATGATACTTGATGCGTATGATGTGTATGTCCTCTGCCTTGCGTGAAAATTATCTTTGTTAACCCCCTTCCAGGCGCATGTGAGTTTAGACATGAGGATATGGGCTAGGAATTTGACTCGTCCAGCCTTTTGTGGTGAGCCAGTAACTCTACCAGTGAGTGTTCTTGTATCTAGTTATTTCTTTTACTATGTAATTATTCAATCAGTTAGTAGCTCCATATATATGTGGGTCATGTCATTTTCAGGATAGTATCATGTGTATATCATGAATTATGCATAAAAAGCTTTATATATATATATATATATATATGAACATCAAGAAACAAGCCTGAAACTAAGAGTGAAATGAGACCCAAACAACATCTCCTGCAGCATGTAAAGAAATGCTAAAAGGCACATGTCAATGCCATTCAAAGCGAGAGAGACTTGACTAAACACCAAATTGGCTAAACCATCAGCTACCAAATTAGCCTCCCTGTAAATATGAGCAATAGAAGCCACCCAGTTCCTAAGCAAGAGGTGATGAATGCAATTGACAATGTCACCATTTCGATGAGGCACAATTCTTCCAACCCACAACACATGAACTACACTAGCATTATCAATTTGCAAGGCAACTCGAGGCCAACCCCGCCTCTCAGGCCAGTGAGAACTTTAGTTATTATGATGCTTGCATTGTCTATATCTAAGTAATTCCAATAACATAACTGGCATAAACAGGCATCATAGCTTGATCCATCGATAACAAAAAGGCTAAGAGTTGAGTATATGACTTTAATAGCCTGGAGCAAAAAATTGAAAGTTCAGGAAATACTAGACCAATCACTTAACGACCGGATATACTAATATCAACTGGTTAGCATGCTTACACTTTCCACGATGAAACAATGAAAGGTACAAAAAGTGAAATGTCACTGAGGAAGACAACACAAAGGAGTTGTATACCATCTCTTATGGCTAAAAAGAATATAAATACAATCACGATTCTGTAATTATACATCATAATTTGCCTTTTCACAATACAATACTTGCACACGGAAATCGTAAGGGATGCCTGCTTCTACAATAAAAATACCTTCCCATGCTATGCAAGGGTACCAGGAAATGAGCAAAAATATAAAATGCACTAACACAGATCAAATACGGGAGTACATGCTCGATATTAGGGAAGCTACGCGTAGCTGGTCTGAAATCCGAGGTACAAAATTTTGGGCAATGGTCATGTCAATACAGTTCCGTCTGATTGAACTTGTTTTGAGGTACATTTGATTGTCGTTTGTACTGAACTAGCTTCAACTACATGTCTTGATATTATTTACTTGTTCAGTCTCCTATCACCATCTAGGTTCATGACTGCCACCCTTTTGTCGCTTATCACCATCTCGTTTCGTTCTAGGTGGAGTAGCAGGTGTCCAGCGCAAGTTTTGAACTCCCTGAGTATCACCGTCAATTTTTTGTGCAGCAAGGTAAGATAAAGCTGTGACAACGTCTGCTATGACCGGACGCATGTTAGGTTGCTCCTGAAGGCACATTGCTGCAACTGCTAGAGCTTGGTACAAACCTCTTGCTGGATATTGACCTTGAAGCATTGGATCAGCCATCTGTGAGAATTTTCTCTTATCTTTGAACAACGGTTTTGCCTGATAAAGAGAGCATGATTATGATCTTTAGACTTGGCTCTCTATATTGGTTTTCTAACAGTAAAAACAATCTACAATTCCCTTCCCCTCCCCCCCCCCCCCCCCCCCCACGCGCACCCCAGCACAAAAAATAAATGAAATATGGCAAGTCCAGGTTCCAACATTAAGTGCTCCAGTAAACTGAACCTCACTGCAAGGGTAGATTAACCTGGAAGCCTCTAAAATATCAATCCGGTATCTAGACAGTTGCGGGTATTGGAATTCTATCCTATGTTGCTCTCTCCAAAATGATGTTGCACCCATGTCGGACCCTGCGGCATTTTTGAAGAATCCGAGAAGCATAGGTTCTATCCAAGAATGATCGTCGTAACGAGACAAGGAAGAATTTTTTTATCTTCCAGTAGGTTCTCAAGTTTTTCAAATGCATCTGCTTCAAAATAGGTGTTATCAAAGGTGCACTTAAGCCCTGAAGCGATGCGCAAAACATGTTGAGCACTTCGCCTCGCTTAGCGGGCGCTTCAATGTTCTCATCAAGGATCTGAGACATAGTTTTCCTAGCAAATAAGCGTAATCTTGAAGAGGCGACACTAAATAATTGAAATTTCATTTTATCATTATTATTTTTCAACTTCTTTGTCCATATATTTGCTATTCATGCTTATAATTATAAGTCTTGGACGACACATTCATATTTGTATTTTTTCTCCATTTGCGCCTTTCGTCATTAAAGCCCACGCTTTAAGCCCCAATGCATTTTAGAGCTTTTTGGCGCTTTTCGCCTTTAAAACACTGAGAATCACCAAGTAGTTTATGAGAATAAAAGTTAAGTTGCAAGGATAGATTACCCTGGAAGCCTCTAAAATATCCATCCAGTATCTAGACAGTCAGGCATTGAAGTTCTATGCGAAAATAATAATAGCATTTTGTTTTAAGCAAAAAAGGAAGGAAATTTTTATCTTCCAGAAGACTCAAGTTTTTCAATAGTTAACCAAAAATCATATTACATCAGCTATGAAGTATGGACTGCGTTTAACTCAATTAGTTTAAGATACTTTAAAATACACATGGTTTTATAATTGCGCTGATTTATGTCGTTTATAGAAATTAACAGGCAACCGCAGAAACAACGAGATAAAGGCATATAATAATCAAATATCTTACCCATGCAACCAGATTGTGCTCTCCTCCAGTTTTTGAATTTTCAATCGCTTTCCTTCCAGTGATGATCTCCAAGAGGACAACACCAAAGCTGTAAACATCTGACTTTAAAGTTAACTGACCGGTCATGGCATACTCTGGAGCACAGTACCCATAAGTGCCCATAACTCTAGTAGAGACATGGGTGTTATCTCCGACTGGCCCCAACTTGGCCAATCCAAAGTCGGATAGCTTCGGATGATACCCCTCACCGAGCAAAATGTTGGAGCATTTTAAATCACGGTATATTACAGGTGGGCTTGCTCTGTCGTGTAAATATTCTAAGCCTTTTGCTGCTCCAGCTGCAATTCTCATTCTCGTGTTCCAATCAAGCACTTGCTTACCGGGCGTAAGATCTGCAAACACTCGATTTAAATCCAACTTTCATCTGAAAATGTCAGAAATGACAGAAATGGTCCCTTATGTTTGAGGGTAGGTTCAAAATAGTCCCTTAAGCATGCACTGGACAGTTTTGGTCCTTTAAGTTAGCCAAAAGCTAACACGTTAGGTCTCCGTCAAATTTTAACAATTTTTGTTCGTTAGATTTGATGGAAACAGTGGAAAAAAAGATTTAACCATAAACATCAAGAAAGTCTCATCAAATCCCAAAATATGCAACACAAAAAAGTTGCGCTAGACACTAAAAAGATAGCCGAAACTACACCTCAAAAAGTTACACCAGACCTAGAAATAAATTAAGAACAGCAGAAACTACAAAAAGTGTACCTCGAAAATTGAGTTCTCGCTAATTATCTTTTTTATCATTGTCCCCGTCAAATCTATCCGATAGAGTTCGGTAAATATTTAATGGAGACTAAAAGTGTCAACTTTTGACAAACTTAAAGGACCAAAACATGTTCAGTGCATACTTTTCAACCTACCTTCAACTATAAGGGACCATTTCTGTCATTTTCTCCCAAAAACGTAGACTGATGAAAGAGGTTATCTACTAAAAGGGAGATTACCATGTATATGGTCATCCAATGATCCTAGTGGCATATATTCATAAACCAAAAGTCTCTGGTCTCCATCAGCGCAATAGCCAATTAAATTTACCAAGTTAGGATGGTGTAACAGACTTAGCATCAGCACTTCAACAAGAAATTCCCTGTTCCCTTGCAATCCATCACGATCGAGTTGCTTGATGGCAACAATCTATAGAAGTAAATGAGAAAAGGTGTCAAAGCTTAAGCCCATATCTTAGATGTCAAAAGTAACATCATAAAGCACGGTACCCAAAAATAAAATAATTACTCCCTCCCCGTCCCAATTTATGTGAAGGGGTTTGACTGGGCACGGAGTTTAAGAATGAAAGAAAAGCTTTTGAAACCTATGGTCTAAAACAAGTCGTAGATATTTGTGTGGCTGTATCATTTCATTAAGGGTAAA